>NW_006921721.1:1218370-1231833 GCF_000298275.1 Orycteropus afer afer
AAGGTAGATTACCCTACCTTACTTCCGTGGAGTGGCTTGTGGGTTTGAACCACCAACCTTCTGGTTACCAGCCAAATGCCTTAGGCACTGTGCCACCAGAGCTCTTTAATATGTGTATATGTATGTATATACATTACCAATATATAATATATAGAGTTGCATCTTGCTTTTTTTTTAATTGATCATTTAAAAAAAATTTTATTGTGACTTGAGTGAGAGTTTACAGAGCAAATTCTTTCTGCACAGCACCCCACATACACTTTGTCTCATGACATTGATAGCTATTCCTCACACTGTACCAGCTCTCTTCCCATTTCCTCCCCAAAGTTACCTCTTCTGTGTCCTTCCTTCTCATATACTCCATGCCCTGAGCTGTCTCTTTGTGCAAACACTGTCCTTCTGTTCTGCCATGATTGATCGCTCCAAGGAGTGCATCTACCTGATGTAATTGTTCATCTCATATTCCTGTCTATTGTTTGACTGGAAGCCACAGGAGTGAGTTCAATTCCAGACCTGAAGGGTGGCTAGGGACCATAGTGATAGGGGTCTCACCAGACTCTATCAGACCAGCAAATCTTTTTTTTTTTTTTTTTTAATGATTTTGAGTTTTGTTCTACTTTGTTCTCCTACTCTATCCAGGATCTCCTGCACTGATCCCCCTATAAGTGGTTGAAGTGGTTAACAGTGGAGGCTGAGCACCATCTAGCTCTTTGGTCTCACGGTCATATCGGCTGAGGATCACATGGTCTACCAGTCCCTTACACTAATTGCTCCCATGGGTCTTTGGTTTTGTATGTTCTTCTTTGCTCTAGATGAGGAGAGACCCATCATTGCATCTAGATGGCCACTTGCAAGCTTTTAAGATTCCAGTTGCTACTTGCCAAAGAAGGATGTAGAACAATGTTTTTGTGTAGTATCGTTTGCCAATTGAACTTGATGTCCCCTGTGACCATGGTCCTGACCCCAAGCGTCCAACTAATTGCTGCCTCTAGGTAGCTGGTTGTGGCCAAGAAGCCACTACAAACTTGTCCCATGTCAGCGCTACTATACTACTGGATATTCTTAAAATGTATACAAATACACATGTAGAAACATTGTCAGCTAACCCTATACATGGTTATGGGCACACTCCCCCCTGCCTAGACATACCTGATCATTCAGCCTGTCCACCTATAGATCAAGGCTTGACATCACTGACAATGCAGTACTGTGCATGCAAAAGGGCTCATCATTGTTGTCCATACCTCCCTTATACTTCTCTATGTCTTCCTCTTCCTCAATGCCACCGTGTTGATCACTCACATTTGGTGCATTGTGCTTCCCTTCACTCAAATCAATACTTGTCTCTACCTATCTAGCAGTGATCCCCCCTCCCCTCTGGTAACCAACAAAGAAATTTTTCTTCCATATATAAACCTTTCCTTGACTTTTTATAATAATGAAATAATACAATGTTTATCCTTCTGTGATTGATTTATTTCACTCAGTATAATGTCCTCCAAGTTCATCCACATTATGTGGTGTTTTGCAGATTCTATGTTATTCTTTAGGGTTGCATAGTATTCTATTGTGTGTATGTACCATAGTTTGGTTATCCATTCTTCAATTGATGGGCACCTAGGTTGTTTCTATTTTTTGGCTATTGTAAATAGTGCTGCAACGAACCTGGATATGCATATATCTGTTCTTGTCATGACTCTCATTTCTTTAGGATATATACCTAGTAATGGAATGGCTGGGTCAAATGGTATTTCTAATTCCAACTTCTAAAAGAATTGTCATACTGCTTTCCACCATATGGTGGTTGTATCATTTGACAGTCCCATCAGCAGTGTATGAGAGTCCAAATCTCTCTGCATCCTCACCAACATTTATTATTTTCTGTCTTGTTGAAATTTGCTACTAGTGTTGGGACAAGATGGTATCTCATTTTTGTTTTTATTTGCATCCTCTCTAATTGCTAATGGTCATGAACATTTCTTCATGTGTTTGTTGGCCATCTGAACATCCTCTTTGGTTAAGTGTCCATTCATGTCTTCTGCTCATTTTTTAATTGGATTGTTTGTCTTTTTGTTGTTGAGGTATTAGAGTTTTGTATAAATTTTAGAGATAAGTCCCTCGTCAGATATGTCATTGCCAAATATTTTTTCCCAATCTGTAGGTTCTCTTTTGACTCCTTTGGAGAAGTCTCTGGAAGCAATAAAAATTTAATTTTTAGGAGGGAGAGCTCAAAATTACATCTCTTTAGTAGTACCCACCCTAATTTCCTCTAGCATCTTAGTGTCTGAAAAACTAGGTGCAGCAGTTTGAAATAGGGATTTTGGTGCTCTTAATAGCTCATTAAGTCAGAGTATGCCAAACTCAGGGGAGTAGGATTAGAAAGTAGAAAGGGGCAGTCCAATTACACAGAGGGGGGAAAATAAAAACAGGGGAACCTGTCCTGTGGAGCACTGACTGGCAGGCAAGAAAGGCCATTGGAGACCTCACTGGGGTAGTGGAGAGAACACACCACACCAGAGAACCTGCGGCCACACCATGGATCTACCTTCAGCATCTGCTTTTATCAGTAAACTTGGGACCGCTGGGTGGGAGCTGAGATTTCTCTGGCTGTGGTGCCACTGAAGCCCATGAGCAGGAGAACATTAATTCCACAAGTGGACAGCAAAGTTCAACAGGACAGAAAATAATGCTGGCGAGGGTGTGGAGAGATTGGAACTCTTATGCACTGCTGTTGGGATTGCAAAATGATACAACCTTTATGGCATACGGTATGGCGTTTCCTTAAAAAACTGAAAATAGAAATACTATTTGACTCAGCAATTCCATAACTAACAATATATCCTAAAGAGGTGAGAGGCAGCACATGAACAGACACATGCACACCTATGTTTATCACAGTACAATTCACTATAGCAAAGAGATGGAAACAACCTAAATGCCCATCAAGGGATGAGTGGATAACCAAATTATGGTACATTCACACAATGGAATACTATGCTACATTAAAGAACAATGACGGATATGTGAATCATCTCACAACATGAATGAGCCTGGAGGACATTATGCTGAATGAAACAAGTCAATTGCAGAAAGATAAGTACTGTATGAGCCCATTACTATAATAAGACAAAGAAGGGTTTGCTTGGGAAAGGTAATTCACTTAGTAGGTTACCGGGGTAGGGAGGGATTAATTTCAGGCTAGTCAGGGCCCACACACTGACATGAGTAAGGGGAGGGATGTATGGAAAGAGTATGGGACCACCATAATAACCTTAGGAAAAGGGAGGACACCAAATTGTGCACATAGGAGATAGATGACAGACGCTTATACCAATCAGTGTGTCCACCATACTGCATTACTATTAACACCAAACACCAGGCTACAGATAAACACATAAACACCTGAGAGGATGAGATGAGGGTCAGTGAACAGGAGTATACTCTAGACCAAGGATAGATTCAGCTGAGGCTAATCTTGCACAGATACCAGTGATACAAAATACCTGAAATCCTTACAGAAACAGCAGAAGATAGACATAGAGTCCCTCACAGACACCCAGACACTGTGGGAGAGAGATCCAATGGATCTACTGTCTCAGGGCCATTGTACTAGTGGACACCAGACTCAATTGCCACAACAAAATACATAAAAGCCTTGTTCCTCATCCTACATTAGTGAGTAGTGACTGGGGTCTTAGAAGCTTTCAAGTGGCCATCTAAGATGCAGCTAATGGTGTCCTAGCATCAGAAGTGAAGAAGAGTGCTAAAAAAGCAAGCGCATTTGGAAGCAATCAGCCCTAGAACATGATGGCCCTCGAGACCAGAAGAACTAGCCGGTGCCCAGCTACCAATGCCAACCAGTCAGGAAAGGACCAAACCTGGAGCTCCTGGATAGAGAGAAAATACATGGGACAAAATCCAAAAACTCAATAATGACCAGAATTACTGGTTGGATGGAGTCTGATGAGACTTCCAATACTATGGCCCTCGAATACATTCTGTACCTTGAATAAAACTCACTCCCAGGGGCTAGTTCTCAGCCCAATAGTTAACAAGATGTACATGCAGACCACTCAGCCCAGGGTGATGTACCCACATACTTTATGGAAATGCATCCCTTGGAGCAATAGACCATGGGGCACGAGAGTGGCAACATTCACACAGAGAAAATGCAGGATACACAGGAGTGCATAACTGTGAGAGGCACAGGGAGAGGTTTACTGGGTAGGGAGGGGAGGAAACTGGGTTAGCCTTGGGCATGGTAAATGGGGAGTGAAACTAAATGTACGCATAACATTGAATGTAAAACAAAATATTAAAATAAATTTTTTTAAAAAAGTTAATTTTTAGAAGGTATCATTCATCTAGTTTATCTTTTGCTGTTTGTGCATTTAGTGTTGTGCTTGCTAATCTATTTATGCCATAAATTTGTTGTTGTTGTTGGTATGTGCCGTCCAGTAGGCCCCGACTCATAACGACCCCTCCTTGGGATTCCCGAGGTGGTATCATTTTCCCCCATGTTTTCCCTGAGGAACTTTATAGTTTCAGGTATCACATTTAAGTCTTTTACATCTTGCTTTTTTATCCTATCTGAAAATATCTGCCATTTAATTGAAATGTTTAAACCACTTATATTGTGATCACTGATGATAGGTTTAAATATATCACTTTTCTGTTTGTTTTTTCTTTGTACTATCTCTTCTTTGTTTTCTTTTTCTTCTTTTTGTGCCTTCTCTTTGAGTTTTCCTGAGATTCTTTAGAGAAGCAAAATCAGTGTCATTTATATATAAATACAGAAAGAGAGATTTATTTCAAGAAAATCGTTCATGCAATTATGGGGACTTGAAAGTCCCAAATCCATAGGTCAAAGGACAGGCTGGAGATGTCTTCTGGCTCATAGGATAATTCGGGCTGATGAATCCAAAATCTTTAGGTCAGGCAGCAGGTCAGAGATTTCTTCAGGCTTATGTCTCAAAATTCTGAGGTCAGGTAACAAAAAGAGTGTTGGGTTGAGAAAGAAAAAGACGAACTGATTTTACCAGAATATCAATTTATATTCTGGAGGCAGGTCACACCTGCAAGCAAACACCACTTTCAACTGATTGGTTAATTTCAGCAGGTCATATACATTACAGAATAGGAATCAGTCCAGTATCTGGCCAAACCACTGAGAATCATAGCCTAGCCAAGTTGACACATATAATTAACCATTACTGAGTTTATCTTCTTCTTTTTTTTTATTCCATTTTATCTCCTCTCTTGACTTATTAATGATATATATATTTTTTTATTATTTTCATGGATTCTTTATTATTTGGTAACAGCAACAACATACATATTTTACTTATCATTGTTTACTTTTAAATGATACTGTATCATTTTACATAGAGTATAGGGAAGTTGTAGTATTATTGCCTTTTATTTCCCCTCTCTGGCTTTCTGCTATTTTTGGCATACATTTTATTTAATCATATATTATAAATCCCAAAGTACCTTGCTATTATTTTCATTTAAACCACTGATTATATTTTACAGAAATTTAACTATTATGAAAAACATCTTATGTACTTACTAATGTAGTTGCTATTGATGGTGCTCTTCATTCCTTTGTTTTGATCCATATTTACATCTGTTATTATTTTCCTTCTGCTTCAAGGACATCTTTAACACTTCTGTTGTGTGGATTTGCTGTTGATTAATTCATTCAGATTATATGTCTGAAACGTGTTCACTTTTGTTTTTGAAAGATACTATCACTGGATATAGAACTCTAGATTGGCAGATTTTTTTTTTTTTTTTTCTATTTTAAAGATGTTGCTTCACTTTCTTTTCACTTTCATTGTTTGCAACAAGAAATTTGCTGTACATCTTACCTTTGTTTCTCTATACATAATGTGTCCTTTTCTGTGGCTAGTCTTATGATTTTCTATCACTGGTTTTGAGCAGTTTGATTGTGATGTGTTTTGGTGTAGCTTTCTTTACATTTCTTATCCTTGGGGTTTGTTGGGTACCTTGGGTGTATAGATTGATGGTTTTCATCAAGTTTGGGAAAATTATGTCCATTATTTCTTTGACATTATTTTGGAATTGTTGCCTCCTCTCTCTGTCCTCTCTGGGGATTTTTAGTCACAAGTATAGTAGAGTTCTTGAGGGGACATTAGTAGTTTAGTGGAATTCCCACCTTTCATGCAGAAGACATAGGTTTGATTCTAGGCCAATGTACCTCATGCACAGCCACCACCTATCTGTCATCGGTGACTTGTGTGTTGCTATGATTCTGAACAGGTTTCAGTGCAGCTTCCAAATGAAGATAGACTAGAAAGAAAGGCCTGATGATCTTCTTCTGAAAATTAGCCAATGAAACCCTGTAAATCACAACAGTTTGATTCATAGCTTATCATGGGGGTAGCACAGCATTTAGTTCCACTTTGCATAGGGTCAACATGAGTCAGGGACTGACCCAGTAACAGTTAACAACAACAAACAACAGACTACTTGAAGCTGTTTTGCAGTTTACTAACACTTTGTTCTTTTTTTTTTTGGTCTTTTGTCTCGGTCTTTCATTTCAGTGATTTTTTTCTTCTATAATATCTTATATGCTGTTAATCCCTTCTAGTGTACTTTTCTTCTCAGAAATCATAGTTTTCAATTCTAGAAGGTCAGTTTGGATCTTTTTTACATCTTTCATGTCTATACTTACCTTTTTGAATATATGGATTATGGTTATAATAGTTTTCAAAGTGTCCTTGGCTGATAGTTCTAACATCTCCATCAGTTTTGAGTCGGTTTGGACTCTTTTTTCTCCTTGTTATTTTCCTATTTCTATGCATGTCCAAGAATTTTTGATTAAAGGAAGGTGTAAATTTTACCTTGGGAGTTGGTTATTATTTATTTCTATAAATTTCTTAAGCTTTGTTCTGGGATGCAGTTAGGTACTTAGAACTTGTTTGATCCTTTCAAGTCTTTAATCTTTTCAGATTTGTTATGTGGGACTAAAATATTGTTTAGTCCTGGGCTAATTATTTCCTACTGATAAGGCAAGACATAACTGAATACTCTACCTAGTTACCTGTGAATTATGAGGTTTTCTCAAGCCGGCTGGTGAGAATTGTCACTTTTTCTGTCCTTGTGTGAACTCTGGGCACTGTTCCTTGTAATTCTTTCAGATAATATTTTTCCCTGGCCTCTATAGTTTCCTCACACACATGTGTTGGTCACCATTCTGCTATGAATACTCAAAGGAACCTTTCTACAGATGTCTGGTGTTCTATGTCCCTGCAGCTCTTTCTTCTCCAATACTCTGTCCCTCCATCTTTAGCCATGTTAGTTTTTTCAAACTCTTCGCTCCCTCTTTTTGTTGTAGGAAGTCTATTGGGCTCCATCTTAATTCTTCCTTCCTGAAACTGTTTCAAGGCAGAAAGCTGGGGCTGTTGCAGGGCTCTTCTCATTTTTCTTCAACCTGTGTCTTCTCTTGGATTCTGATAGTTATTCACTATCATGTTAATTTTCTTATGCCATCCAGCATATTTTTTAAAAAACTATTTTATCCAGTTTTTCTGTTGTTGTTATGTGCTGTAGAGTTGGACCCAACTCATAGCGACCCCTCCTTGGGTTTCTGAGGCAGTATCACTACAGAAGTAGATTGCCCCATCTTCCTTCCAAGGAGTGGCTGGTGGGTATGAACTGCCAGCCTTCTGGTTAGCAGTCAAGTGCCTTAGGCACCAGTTTTTCTAGTAGTCTTTTTTGGAAGGTTTGGCTTTCAATTATCAGAATAAGAATCCCTAGACCTTTGAATTGCAACCAAGTTTTTTTTTTTTTTTTTTTTAGTAGAGTGAACATTTATTTCTGATTTGTTGGCATCTTTAGGTAGATTCTAAGTGGGATTCAGAACAGACTATCAGGTGTATCTGACAGTTCTGTGGAACAACATACTGAAAACCTATTCCCTGAGAATTCCTCCTGAGGGAAGAACAACCAGACATAATGAACTTGACCTAAGAACAGAATCTTGGTTACCAGAGAAGAGGGGAAGTAGTAGGTATGATGTCAGACACTCATATTTGTATTCTGTCCAACTCCTGGTTGATTTATGGAGAGCTGAAAATATATAGAGAGAGTTCACTGTATATTACAACTGAAAGTGTACTTTTACAAAATTCTGCAAAAATTGGAGCCAGAGGCCCTCTATCAGCAGGTGGGAGCAAGAGTTAGTGAAATTTGAGTTATTACTGTTAATGTGACCCTTTAAGCACACTCTGGCTGGTGAGGCTTGGGGAAAATCAGGTTACACAGCAACCAGGCTAGCCTGGGTCCAGCTGAGCCTTAACAGAGCTTAATTAATAGATGGGGTCCTTGGCACAAACTCATTGTCCATCAGAAACTGGCCTCAGGCCAGAAACTCAATTACCTTGACCTCAGAAAGTCCATCAGGTGGTGAGGGCTCTTCCTTGGGACTGATGTTTTTCTGTGCTGGCACTCAGAGAGATTGACTTAAGAGTCCTTAGGATTTTGCAATGAGTCATACATAGGGCCATGTTTGCTGAAACAGTGTGTTAGTACTGCCTAGAGGCAATTTGCCGGTAACCTGTAGGCAGTGAGAAGAATAAAAAAGATTAATGCAATGCATAAAATAAAGGCAAGTAGTTGGAGTGGGAAGGTGGGGAAACTATTTTCAGTAAACATAGCTCGAGTTTAGAAGATGAAATCTATATTTCACTCAGCAGAAGGCACAAATCTGTATTGCATTAACTCAGCAATTCTAACCAAAACAAAGACAGGATGGCAAATATTTAAACAATGATCAAAACATTGCCCAGGCAATAGGAAATACCTACTCTTGCCAACAGTTTTCTTGGACAAAATAAAATAAATGGAGGGCACACAAACTATATCTTCCTGGTTGCTCACAGGGACCTTTCTCTGGCATAAGAAAAAAATCCTTCAATCATTAACTTGAACCCTATGGATCTCACTGAAAATAGCCTAATGAGAAAGAACTCTGAAAACTGTTAACAGCTAAATGGGTATAGTATGTGATATGTATTTCTCTTTTAACATATTTTGCACACATAAATTGCTGTTGCTAGCTACCACAGAGTCAGTTCTGACTCAGCAATCCTCTGTACAACAGAGCAAAACTGCTTGGTCCTGCTCCAAGCAGGACCTAAATTGTTGAAGGTCTTCCTCTTTTTTTGCTGACCATCTATATTACCAAGCATAATGTCCTTCTCCAGAGACTGGTGCCACCTAATAACATGTCCATCATCACCCCTAAGGAGTATTCTGGCTGTCCTTCTTCCAAGACAGTTTTGCTTATTCTTTTGACTGTCCGTGGTATATTGAATATTCTTTGCCAACACCATAATTCAAATATATAAATGGCAAAGTACAATTAGAGCAGATTTGTTTACCAGAAAGTTGAATGCTTGATTCAAAACAAATCCATATTTGATTTGATAATATAACTCTCAACCTCCACTCCCAACCCCCTATTTTGGCTTTTTGTCAGCTGTTAATCTAATTGCAGGGGTAACAGCCTGTGATTTTACAGTCTTTGAGGGTAACTTGAAGATAACAATGACACTTTTAATCACAGTGAAGCTGCTACTAACAGTAATACTTTGTTTTTTGAAAGACTTGCAATGATAACATAGCAGAGAAACACCTGAGTACAAGCCCCATAAACCTATATCCTATTTGGTATCAGGAAGGACCAATCATTGGGGAAGTACACCATACTCGGTAAAAGAAGAGGGTCAGCAAAAAAGAAGTAAACCCTCCATGAGATGGATTCACACAGTGATGTCAGCAATGAACTCAAATATACCAATGGTGGTGAGGATGACACAGGACCAGGCAATGTTTTAATTCTGTTTATACATAAAGTTGCCATGAGTCAGAGATGACTTGATGGCAACTAACGATAATATGATATTAAAACTCAACATTGCAACTGTTTTATGAGTGATGCTGAAAATTTTAATTCATGCTTTTGGTAAAGATGAGCACAACTCTGATAGAATTCCAGTCATCATTTTCTCCAGTCATCTTGAAAATGAAGCTGTTTGGTGTGTTGACAGAGAAGAGTAACTCTGCCACTGTTCTTTTCTGTAGATGGTCAGTTGGCCTGGTGACTTAATCCATGTCAGTAAATAGCATTTGCTGTCATGTTCATAGCACTTAACTGAATGCTGCCAGTGAGTAGCCAAAGGAAGTCAGGAGTGACTCCTGTCCTCGAGCCACATAGGATGCAACACACATAGCATGTACCGAGCATAATGTGGAATGGAGGGGAGGATTAGTGGAGACAAAGTTCCTAAAGGACATATTTTTCAAACTGGTTTCAAAATGTCTTGATGAAGGTCCTCATTGGATACTGATGTGAATTTTTTTCCTGTGAAGTTTCGATTTGAGAGAGAGTGATTTGTAACCTGGCCTCAAGGGCCAAGCCTTTCTACCCCTATCACACAGAATACATTCATTGAAATAATATGAACTAGTCCCAGCTTAATAGACACTCTATTACTAGTGGGTCAGCAAAAGTATAGGGTAGGATAGTTACATAGATAAAAAGGAACTTGAAATGTGAAATGTTAAAGCCTAGAGTCCAATGGCTAATTATTCCATATCCAATATAACTATCCTAACCCAAGTAGCTTTTCTAAACACCAAATGATTAGAACCCTCGCAAAACCAACTTTGAAAGTGCTAGACCAGCAGTTCATAATCTCTGAGTTTGTTAACTTAGTGAAGATTTGGATCCAGTGCCCATTGTACCCTCATCACGTGAAGAAGAACACTTGATTCCATGGTGAGTTTGCTCCAGGAAGCTCCGGGGTTCTCTGAATGATTCCCACCCATGTGAGGGCCATGGATACTTGGCCTGTTTAAAATGAATATCTGGCCATGTCCCTCCCCTGTGTAAAATCTTATGGTGGCTTCTACTGCCTCTAGAATAAAGCCTAAGCATGATGTTTTAACAAGCCTTCATCATCTATCCCTCTCTGGGCTCTGCTCCTGCCACACTCTCCCTTTGACTTTACATCTAGCTATGAAATTGTTTCCACAATGCATCTTTATGTGTCCTGTTCCTGGAACTTTAATTTATTGTCCACTTTTCCTCTTTTTCTACAGGGGAAATGCTAGTCAATTTTCAGAATTTTGTCAGGGATCATTTCTTTCTTTCTTTTTTTTTTTTTTTTAATTTTAAGAGCTTGTTTTATATTCAATGTTATGTGTACATTTAGTTTCATTCCCCATTCACCATGTCCAACCCTAACCCAGTCTCCTCCCCTCCCTACCCTGCAACCTTCTCCCTGTGCACCTCATAATTATGCACTCCTGTTTGTCCTGCATTTCCTCAATTTGAATGTTGGTCCTCTGGTGTCCCATGGTCTATTGCTCTAAGGGATGTATTACCATAGAGTATGTGGGTGCGTCATCCTGGGTTGAGTGGTCTGTGTGTACATCTTGTTAACTACTGGGCTGAGAGCCAGCCCCTGGGGGTACATTTTATTCCAGGCGCAGAATGTATTCCAGGGCCATAGTATTGGGGGTCTCTCCACATTTCATTTGACTAGTAATTCTGGTCATTATTGAGTTTTTGGATTTTGTTCCACATTTTCCCTCCCACTCTATCCAGGATCTGCAGATTCGATCGTTTTCTGAGTGGTTGACAATGGTAGCCGTGCACCATCTAGTTCTTCTGGTCTCGAAGGCCATCGTGTCCTATGGCTGATTGGTTCTAAATGTCTTCCCTCCCTCCTCCCTTTTTTTTTTTTTTTGCGTTCTTCTTCGCTTCTGATGCTAGGAGGCTGTTAGCTATATCTTAGATGGCCGCTTGAAAGCTTTTAAGACTCCAGTCACTACTCACCAATGTAGGATATGGAGTAAGGCTTTTATGTATTTTGTTGTGCCAATTGAGTCTGGTGTCCCCCTGTACTATGGTTGTCAGGGACCATTTCTAATGAAACTGACCACTGCCTCCAGGTAGAATTAATAACTCCTTTATTTTACATAATTTTTTATTGTATAGCTCACACTGTATTTAATACTTCTTTTGTAAATCACCTTCTAATTAAAGTGCAAACTTCTTGGGGGCAGGGACCATGTCTTGTTTATATTGGGATGCCTATAGTGCCTATAGTGTTATGGATTGAATTGTATCACCCCAAAACATGTTGAATTCCTGGTCCTTGGACCTGTGGATGTGATCTTGTTTGGAAATAGGGGTTTTCTCTTTTTATGGTAATGAGGCTATGCCAGTGTAGGGTGGATTCTAAATGTAATCACTTCTGAATTATAAAAAGACTAGAATCAACACAGAGACACACATTCAAGAGAAGACAGAGGCTATGGAACAAGTTAAGGAACACCAAGGAATCAAGAAATGCCCAGGGCTACTGGTGAGGAAGAAATCAGGCTGAGACCTTGATTTGGACTTTCACCCACCAGAACTATTGAAAAATAAATTTCTTTCTTTAAAGCCACTCACTTGTGGTATTTCTGTTATAGCAGCACTAGGTAAGTAAGACAATTGGTAATTATTTGAATTTATCTGTCCTCTCAAAACAAGTAAGTCAGGGATTGGTCTGGACATTGCCAATATGATAATAAAGAAGATAGGCATGGACTTTGCCTGCAAAGAGTTTATGTTCTGATGGGGGAAAACAGGTGTTAAGCAAGGAAAAAAATACAAACATGATATATATTTCCAAGTAATGACAGATACATGGTATCAAGCAGAACAAAGCAGAGAAAAAGTTGTTAGTGGATGGGGATTCTCCTAGATTCACAAGTCGAGATGTAATCAAATAAAACTAAGTACCATTATAAAAAAGGCAGAAACTTCCCTATTAACCTTGATTACTGATAGTCTTCTTATTCAAGTCAGCTTAACATGCTGTTAGAGAGAATCAGGTGGAAAAAAGAGAACATGAAAAAGACTTCTATGTGCTAAATGCTGCACTGCAAGCTTTGCATACATATTGGGTTTTTACGATACACCTTTGAGATAGGTGCTACTACAGGTGAATGATAACCTGAACTGCTACGAGGTCAAGTCACATACCCATGCTATACTGTCTGAGTGTGTGAGCCACAGTTCAAACCCACCATGTGGGGCCACTTGGTTAACACCAGGTCTACAGTTCAATTCAATAAATACTGATTTGAGTGCCAACTTCAATCCCTGGTCTAAGTGGTTGGGATACACCAGTGAATAGAAAGGACAGAATCTCTGCCTGTGGATCTAATGGGAAGAGAAACAATGAACAGTAAACAGAATAAATATGCAAATTATAAACTTTGTCAATAGGAAATGAGTGATAATAGAAAAAAAAAATCAGCAAGTTAAAGAGGATTGGGAGGGTTCCGGCAAGATGGCGGACTAGGCAGAAGGATTGCACAGACCCTCTTCAACAAAGAAAAGGGAAACCAATTAACACAGACACAGAAGATAATCT
>NW_006921721.1:1239858-1261878 GCF_000298275.1 Orycteropus afer afer
GGGGAGCTGCTGCATTGTAAATTTTGGTCAATGACATGAGACAAAGTATATGTGAACTGCTGTAAGAAAAGTGAATTTATTCTGTAAATCTTCACCCAAATCGTAATAAAAAAATTAAAAAAAATAAAAAAATAAAGAGGATTGGGAGGACTGAGGATAGGCAGAGAGTATTTTCAGTTTTAAACAGGATCATTGATTGCTCTTTTTCAGCTAAAGTTAATTTGTCAGTAAAGCACATTAGCCATGAAATTCAAAATCTTCTCTGGCATCCAAATATTGCCTGAAATCTCTGGGATGTGGAGTCTTGAATGGGAATTGAAAGTTCCTCAGCAGTAACTTTCATACACCAAAATGACAGCAGGGTGAACTTGAGTCTGTGCCCTGTCACATGGAAACACTCAGAGGGACTAGTTTCCAAGTACATGAGGGAGATAGCCATAATAATCAATAAGAGGGAGAAGTAGGAACAGAAGGGAAGCAAAGTGGTTGGGGGCGTTAAGGCAATGCAGGAATCTCTAAAACTGGTAAGCTTGATGACAGTAGGAATCCCTGGGTTGTGCACTTGGCTGCTAACCAGAAGAGTGGGGGCTTGAGCCCATCCAGAGATGTCTCAGAAGAAAGCCTTGGTGATCTTCTTCCAAAAATCCAGCCACTGAAGCACAGTTCTATTGTGACACACACAGGTTTGCCATGAGTGGAAACTAGTTCTGTAGAAACTGACTTAGATGATAATAAGTAAACACGAGGTTTTTATTTTTAATTATTTATTTCTGTCATCTATTTACTCCTTCAACAAGTATTATGGAGGCCAGTTCTGCATCTGTCCTCTGGGTTCTGGAATTGGACTAGGGAGAGTGACTGCCCTCAGGGAACAGCCAATCTAGTAAGATGGTCAAACCTGTGGACATTGGGAACATATAAATAACAATGCTGTGTAGTTTGGATTAAATACATGGATGAGTGATAGAAACAACAGATGTTATAGACAAGGTTTATGATAAAAATGTTTAACCCTGGGACTTGCACAGACATCAGAATGAATGCCAGCCCAATCAGAACAGACCAGGGAGGAAATAATCTACAAGAGGATCAGCTGTGCTGATGGGAGCCCTGATGATGGGAGCTTTGAGAGACTAAGGTGCTGGGGACTGAGGCCACTGTGGGACATTTTAAGGAAGAGATGGAACTCAGATTGAGACTGGAGAGGTGGGAAGGTAGAGAAGATCAGGGAGTAATTAAATCAGTTTAATGATGTAAGTGGGATTCTTGGAATATTATTCTGACAGCTGTTCATGGAATGGAGTGAAGTGTGAAGGATGAAGGAAGCAAACTGGTGAAGAGGCTGTTACAGAAACTGAGGTGTGAGGTGAGAAGAGTGAAAACTCCATAGTGGGGAGAGAGGCCAAGCCATTAGAAAGGGAGACCTGAGGGGTGGAGAGCATAAAGTAACTCCCTATCATACTCCCAGAGGCCAAAATATTTCTTTCTTACCATGAATTGTTCAAATGTGATTAGGAAGTGTTACAAAATCATAATAAGGTGTGAACTTAAGCTGATGACACCTCTCCTATTCCCATCTCTGAAATTCCTCTTTTAGGACCCAACAAGGAGTTGGAAAATAAAATTTGTAGAGAGAACTTGAAGGATAGAGCTGAATGTTGCATAGCAGGAGCCTTGTTAACAGGAATTACTTGGAGTCTGCAGTATTCAGGAACACAGAGATGGGCATCTCAACCTCCACCTCTGGCTTAGGTCTTGGAGAATGTTAGGTGTTCCTTGACATTTTCAAATTCCAGAAATCATCTCAAGAAGCTCCATCTTAGAAGCAATGTCTGGGTATCCAGAACAATGGGAAGTTTCCCAGCCTACTGGTCAAGCAAAGCCAAAGCTTATCTTGGCAGAACAGAATGTTGAGCACTCTGCTCTTCAGTTCTCCACCTAGTCAAACCTTCTGTAGAATTCAAGAGGGTCTAAGAGTTGTAGAGCTTCCTTTCTGTAATTTTCATTTGAGTGCTAATCACAGACTCCTAAGGTGAGTGCTATTGTTTGTATAGAGCTCTTTGAAAAGAGGAACAAGAAACTATTGCTGAGATAATCTTTAAAGCTTAAGCCAAAAATACACCCTAAAGTTTTAAAATTGAATGATCATTTAGTTTAACTAGTAAAAAAAGATCTGCCTTGAGCACTAAACTCATTTAAGAACTGTCTATATGGGATAAAATTGACAACAGCAAGCTGAAATATTAGATAGGAAACTTTAACCAAAAAACCATACTCACTGCCTTCGAGTGGGATCCGACTCATAGCGACCCCTCCTTGGGTTTCCAAGGCAGTGTCACAATGGAAGTAGATTGCCCCACCTTCTTTAAAAGGAGTGGCTGGTAGGATTGAACCACCATTCTTCTGGTTAGCAGTCAAATGCCTTAGGCACTACACCACCAGACCTCCTATAGGAACCTTAGGGGACAGTGAATTTTTGTTAATGGGAGGAGGAACAACTCGGAAGAGGAGGGTAAGAATGGTTGCACAATTCAAAGACTATAATCAATGTCACTAAATGGAATGTATACAAACAATTGAATTGGTGTATACTTTGCTGTGTATATTCTCAACATCAACAAAATAAAATTTAAGAAAAAAAGAAAGAAGAGCAAGAAAATATATGACTGAATGCCTTTCCACCTCCAGAAAAATTACTTTAAGGAGATAAGGATGAGAGGTAAAAGGAGATGGAGGTAGATGGAAGGCCGACCAGCTGGAACTCGGGAGTGTTAAATACGCTTAACCAATCAGGAATGCATTTAAGTTAATGTGCTTTATGATTAAAGTGTTGAACCCACGAGTCATTATGTTTCATTATGACTTACTGTATAATGAAGGGAATCTCTGGGTGGTGCAAACAATTGCACACTTGGCTGCCAACCATTTCAAGTCCACCCAGAGGTGCCTCAGAAGAACAACCTGGCAATCTACTTCCTATGATGGAGTCAACATGAATTGGGATTGACTTGATGGCAACTTTTTGTTTTTTGTATAGTATTGTAAAGTGATCCATATCTGTGGTAGTTAAAGTTGTATGTCAACTTGGTTGGGCCTGGTGGAGTGGCTGGGCAGCTAGTGGTAGTTATTCCCCATGATGAGACTGGCAATCAGCTCCATGGAGGGACCTACCACAAGTAGCTGAGTAACTGTTTTAGGGATGTGGTCTGCTTCCCAAATATAGGCAGCAGCTTTGGGAATGGTCTCCAACTTATGGCACGCTTGGACCCTGCATGTAGCCATGTCATTACTCAGCAGCCTGCCTGCTCTGCTGACCTTGGGACTTACAATGGACTTGAATTAATGACCTGCCATGTGGTTTGGTAACATCGGGACTGTGCATTTTCACTTGTTGACCTTGGCCTTGTTAGCCTCAGGAGCCAGTAGCTGCCTGAGTGAAGAGAAGCCTCTAGCTTCAGTGGGCCGGGAGCAAGAGGTAGAGCTGAAACCCAAGGTCAGGGAGCTTTCACAAAGCCCCTAGAACCTGGCACTTGGAACTTGGACTTCTAGCCTCCTCAAGTGTAAGAGAATGAACTCCTGTTTATTAAGGCCATCCCATTTGTGGTATATTCCTGTCAGAGTGGCACTAGGTAACCAGTATTGTTCTGCCCAATGAGATCGGCAACTCTCAGGGATTAGACTTCATTGGGCAGGAAAGGGGGGAACTTCTGAAGCTGTAGACTACAAAGGGCAATTTAATCAGGTCAAATCCAGACAAGATGGGTTTTCTGAAAAGTGAAAGGATAACAATGAATGTCAGGATGGGTGGGAGACAAATGGGAAGAAGAGATTGACATGATCCATGATACAGAGGTGATAGGACATCAAAGACTTACCATACACTAGACACTGAGCATAAAAGATGAATAAAAAACATGGTTCCTGTCCTCTGGGGTTCACAGCCAGAGAAAAAGGCAAACAAAACAAAACAAAAAACACAACACATAATTTATGCAAGTGGTAGCTCTGGTGGCATAGTGCCTAAGGCATTTGACTGCTGACAGAAGGCTGGCAGTTCAAACCCACCAGACACCTCTCAGAAGGAAGGTTTGGCAATCTACTTCCGTAGTAGATACTGCCTTGGAAACCCAAGGATGAGTCACTATTATTTGGATCCGACTCAACGGCAGTGAGTTTTTCATTAAATTAAAAGGTTAACAAAAACTTGTGGGAACAAGAGGGATAATACTAACACTAATTGAATATTTTTTCTGCCAGACACAGTGCTGAGTGCTTTGTATGTATTATCGCAACAGCCTATGACAGACACTAACTATCATTATCTCCATTTTCAAAGATGAAGAAACTTAAACTTCTTAGTAGGGTAAATAACTAGCTCAAATACACATATTGCATTTCTGAGTGAACAAAGGTTTTAATTTTTCTGGGGATAAATTCCCAGGAGTGTAATTGTTGGGTGATATGGTTATTGCATGTTTAGTTTTATAAGAAATGGCTAAACTATTTTCCAGAGTGGCTGTACCATTTTTGTACTTTAAAAACAATATAAAAGATATTCTACAAATCAATAATTAAAATGAACAACCCAGGACTTCCAGCAAGATGATGGAATAGGCAGACAAGCTACCCAGCCCCTTTACAACAAAGAAATGAGAAACCAATTGAAACAGATACAGAGGATAATCCTGGAGCCTTAATCTTTGAAGGGAAGGATAAAGAAACGGATTAAATACCTACTAGTAGAAGAAATTGAATGATAGCAATGAATAAGGAGACAAAAGGAGTTGTGGATTGTCGACTGGCCTGACAGCATAGCCATTTTGAATATTTCCAAGTGGTGTTCTGATCTGGGCAGCAACCTGATAATTGGCTTCACTTGCTGAGGACTGCATGGGCAACCACACTGGTGGCTGGTGACCAGAAAAGGGTGATATTCCCTTTGTTTCCCTTGTAACCCACACCCTCCCGATGAGAGGGTGTGACCATCCCCTACCCCCACCCACCTGGACTAGCAGGAGTTCCATCCTGAACTGGGAACACTGTCATCAGTGGCCTTCTGGGCAGGCAGGAACTGGTCCCAGGACTAGATGCCCTGCTACTAGCCACCTTTCAAGCCAATAAGGACTTCTCCTGAGATTGATGTCTCCTCCTATTAAGACAGCAGGAACTTTTTTTTTTGGCATGGAACCCTGCCTACCACTGCTTCTTTGGCTAGCAGGAACTCCCTCTGGAACCAGGCACCTTGTTCACAGTCCCTTTTTGGACCAGCAAAACCTTTTTCTGGGTTCAGAGGCCCTACCTCCAGATACCTTCTGGGCCAGCAGAAACTCATCTGAGATCAGGCCCCCTGTCCCAAGTTTCTTTTAGGGTAGCCAGGAACTAGTTCTGAGATCATACATCCTTCTCCCTTTTGGAAGGGAAGGAACTTTTCCTGGGAGTGGGTGCCCTGTCCCCAGATGCTTTTTGGGTTGAAAGGAATTCCTTCTGGAGCCAGGTACCTTGCTCCCAGCTGCTGTTTAGGCTGGCAGGAACTATTTCCAAGTCCAGGCATCCTGCCTGCAGACATCTTCTAGGTCAGCAGGAACTTATCTGGGATCAGCCATCCTGCCCCCACATGCCTTCTGAGTAGGCAGGAACTAGTTTTGGGCCAAGGTGCCCTGCTTCCTGCCATCTGCTTGGGCAGAAGGAACATTTCATGGGTGCATTCCCAGTTTTTTTTTTTTAAGTTATTTTTTTTTCCTCCTTTCTCTCTTTTTATTCATTCTTTTCTTTCCCTTCCCTGATTCTTTTTTCCCCCTTGGTTCTTTTCCTTTCTCTTATTTTTCTTCTTTTCATTTTCACCATCTTTTACATTTCTTTTTCCATTTTTCTCATTTTTTTTCTGTACTATTATTTTCCTCTCTCTCTCTGTTCTGTTTCTGTCCCTTCTTAGATTTTGTTTTTCAATTATTTTTCTCTTTTTCATTCCCCCCCCCCTTTTTTTTGTGGTTGGTGTTTATCTATACTGTTTGTGTTTTTTATTCTTTTTTTTTTTTGGGGGGGGGCGGGGTTGTGATTTTTCTGTCCCACTTGTCAGGATATGGCAACCATGCTCACTGGACCCAGCCAAATCTGCACCTCCTGCAGCCCCACCCACTGAATGAGGGCCTCCACCTTGTTCTGTACCAAGTGATCAATAATACATAGTGGCCAATACAAGACCGACCCACTTTCAACTGCTCCACATGAACAGCTAATAGAGATCTGTGCACACATTCTCATCCTCTATCACACCCACCAGGAGACAAAGGGTGAGTGCCCAAGTGCTTCCAAACTGGTAAATGGAGTAGTACACCAGCCCCACCTGTTGAGATATATCAAAACACAAACAAAGAAGCAAGCAATGCAGGGCAAAAACCACCAACATACAATTGCCAATTTTTAAATACAAATACAATGACATCACAAAGTCTCAGAGACATCTGACAATCCCAGTTCACACAAAGAGGCAAGATTAAGAAGTACAAGGAACCAAAATAACAGAGCCAGAAAATCTCCCTAAGGAAGATGTGGCATTAGAACTACCTGATAAGGAATTCTTATCAAGAATTATATTTAGGTACCTTCAATGGCTTGAGAGACAGATCAAGGAAAACACTGCAAAATTAAGGAAAACACAGAAAAAAGTCTAGAAGAATTTAGGAAAATGATACAAGAACAAAATGAAAAATTAGAATCTATAGAGAAACAACAAATAGAAATCCAGGTTAATAATACTAAGATTTCAGAAATAGATAACACATTGAAAGGGCAAAGGAGTAGAACTGAATCAGTAGAAGACAGTACTAGTGATATTGAAAATAAATCTCTCAATCCTTTTTTAGAGGTATGATCAGTAAAAAGGAAAAAAAAAAAAAAAAAAAATGAAGAAAGCCTAAGATTTATGTGGGGCACCAACAAGAGGAATAACTTACATGTGATTGAATTGCCTGAACAGAAAGTGAAAAATAAAATCAGAGAAAATGGTCAAAGATTAGTTGGAAGAGAACTTCCTAATAAAATGAAAGATAAGAATATATCCATTCAAGAAGTTCAATGAATGCCAAACAGGCTAGACTCCAAAAGAAAATCACCAAGATTTTCTTACCAAAACCGAGGACAAAGAAAGAATACTGAAGGCAGCATGGGAAAAATGAAAAGTGACTTATAAAGGACAACCAATAAGACTAAACTCTGATTTCTTGGCAGAAACCATGCAGCTGAGAAGACAATTGGGTGACGTATATAAAACCCTGAAAGGGAAAAATTTTCAACCAAAAATTATATAAAAGGAGCTCTGGTGTCACCCTTAGGTATGATGGTGAAATTAGGACTTTTCCAGATAAATAGAAATTAAGAGAATTTGTTTAAACCAGACCAATCTTACAAGAGATGCTAAAGGGTGTTGTTTGGATGGAGAACCAACAACAGCAGCCAATAACTGATGCTTAACACACATAGCAGCATAACCCAGAAATCAACTCAGATACAGAAGTATTATTATGAATAATAATAAAATAAACTTACAAGACTGAAAACAGAGAGAGACATCAATTTGTAAATGAGGACAACTACAAATCAAAAAAAGGGAATAAATAGTGCAAGCACAGAACTTCCAAAAGGAGAGGAAGTGAAGATGATTGTAATACAGACTGGTTTAAACTTGAGAAGAAAATAATAAATCACAGGGTAAGTGCAAAGAAAATTAATAAACCTTTCATTAAAATAAAAAAAGAAGAGCATAAATATTTAGCAAATACTAAAACAATAGCAATGAAGGAAATAATAAAAATATTCATAAACAAAATGAGCTCAGCAGAAAATTATTTAGAACAAAGAAATAAGAAACATCACAAAGAAACATAAAAAAATAACAGCAACAAATTCATACTTGATAATTACACTGAATATAAATGGATTAAATGCATCAATCAAGAGACAAAGAGTTGCAGAATGGATAAGAAAACATGATCCATGAATATGCTATATCCAAGAAACACAACTGAGACACAAAGACAAAAATAGACTAAAAACAAAGGTTGGAAAAAATGTATCAAGCAAATGGCAATCAAAAAAGAGCAGGAATGGCAATATTAATTTCTGATAAAATATATGTTAAGGCAAAAACTGCAATAAGAGACAAAGAAGGACATTATATAATGATTTAAAGACCAAACAGGAAGACATGACCATAATAAATATCTATGCATCCAATGAAAGAACTCCAAAAACATAAATCAAACTTCAACAGAATTGAAAAGAGAAATAGACAACTCCACAATTATAGTATGAGGCTTTAATATAACACTTTAATTGAATGATAGAAAAACTGGAAATAATTTCAGCAAAGACATAGAAGAACTAAATAATTCCATCAACCAACTTGACCTTGTAAGTATCTACAGAACACTACACCCAACAACAGGACAAAATACATTCTTTTCCTGCACACAAGGAACATTCTTCAGATTAGATATGTTAGGTCACAAAGCAAGTCTCAATAGATTTAAAAACATCGAAAACATATAAATACTACAAAGCATCTTCTCAGACTACAATGCTACGAAATCAGTAATAGCAAGATCAGGAGTTCTGGTAAGAAGGCAGAATAGGCGGGCAAACTACACAGACCCTCTTCAACAAAGAAAAGGGGAACCAATTAACACAGATACAGAAGATAATCCTGGAGCCCTGAGCTTTGAAACAAAGGATACAGAAGTGAACTAAACTCCAACTAGTAGAAGAACCTGCATGAGAACATTGAAAAAGGAGACATGAGGAGCTGCAGTCTGTGAGCAATCCTGACAGCATGGACAGTTTGGATATTGCCAAGTGTTGTTAGGACCTAAGAATTAACCTAAAAATCGTCCCTGCTAGCCAGGACCTGCACAGAGGACTGCACTGGTGACTAGTGAATAAAAGGGGAAGCAGCAAAGAGGGAGATGGGCTGAGCTGTGGACTTTTGGCTGTCCAGAGGGCACAGCCATTTTGAATGTTTACAAGCAGTTTGACCATTTTGTATATTTAAAGGGACAGCATTCTCTTAGATTCCAGGGACCTAAGAATAGGCTCCACTTGCCAGGGACTGCAAGGACATTCTGGACATGAATGACTGGAAAGGTGCTATATCCCCCTTGTTACTCTTATACCCCACACCCTCTTGGTGCACGGAGGTGCAGCCATCCCTCACTCCCACCCACCTTCTGGGCTGGTGGGAATTCCATCCCAGTCTGTATGCTTTGATGGAGCCTGAGTGGCCTGCCCTGACCAGATTTTTTTTCCTTTTTCTCTGTTTGAAAATTATTATTGTTATTATTTTTTGTCCTTTCTATTATTATTCTTTATTCTTCCCTTCCCAGGTTCTAGTTTTCAGCTTTTTCTCTCTTCCCTGTTCCTGGTTCCCATTTTTTTCTTTCTCATGGTTCTCTCCATTCCTTGTTTTTCCTTTTGCATTTTTCTCATTTTTTTCTTCATTATTCTCCTACTCTACCTCTTTTCTTCTATTGCTTCCTCCCTAGATACTGTATTTTTTTCCTCTTTTATTCCTTTTCAGTTTTCCTTTTTTGGTGATTGTTACTGTATGTTTATGCAGTGTGTTTTTGACATACTTGCTTTTACTCTTTTGATATTTTTTTGATCATTGTTTTTGTCTAACTGAGTGAGAGATGGCAACCATGCCCATATGATGCAACCATCCTAGCACCTACTGCAGCTCCATTTACTGAGTGAGAGCCACCACTTCCTTCTCCACCAAATTTCCAATAATAAACAACCACCAAGAAGAGCTTGAGTCACCCTTAACTGCTCTTCACAAACAGTTAACAGAGATCTAAATACAACAATGTCACAATGTCTTAGAAATAACAGACCATCACAGTCCACACAAAGAAGCAATATAAAGCAGGAGAAACGAGGGAGCAGGTTACAGACTTAGAACACATCCCTGAGGAAGAAGCAGCATTGGAACTCCCTGATAAGGAATTCAAAAAATTATACTTAGGTGTCTTCAAAGGATTGAGAGGCGTATCAAGGAAAACACTGATAAAATTAAGGAAAACACAGACAAAACCCTAGAACAATTTTGGAAGAAAGTAAAAGAATAAAATGACAAAATAAATGGAAAACTAGAAATGAGAGAAAATCTACTGATAGAAATCCAGAATATTTAAAATAAATTTTCAGAAATAGATAACACATTGAAAGAGTGAAGGAGTAGAATTGAATCAATGGAAGACAGAATTAATGAGATTGAAGACAAATACCTGAATATTTCTTTGGAAAGGGATCAATCAGAAAAAAGATCAAAACAAAATGAAGAAAGCCTAAAGTTCATGTGAGATACCATCAAAAGGAATAACTTACATGTAATCAGAATTCCAGAACAGGACGAGAAAATGAAAACCACTGAGAAAATTGTCCAAGATTTGTTGGCAGAGAACTTCCCTGATATAATGAAAGATGAGAATATATCCACCCAGGAAGTCTAATGAACCCCAGACAAGATAGGTCCCAAAAGAAGATCACCAAGAAGTCATCATCATCAAACTCACCAAAACCAAAGACAAAGAAAGAATCCTGAAAGCAGCATGTGAAAAATGAAGTTACCAACAAAGGACAACCAATAAGGCTAAGCTCTGATTTCTGAGCAGAAACCATGTAAGTGAGAAGGCAATGGGATGGTATATACAAAACCTTGAAAGAGAAAAATTTCCAACCAAGAATTATATACTAGCAAAATTGTCCCTCCAATATGACAATGAAATTAGGAGATTTCCAGATAAGCAGAAATTAAGTGAATTTGTTAAAACTGGACCAACATTACAAGAGATAATAAAGGGAGTTCTTTGAACAGAGAACCAAAAACAGCAAACCATTAATACACAAAATGACATAACCCAGAAACAAATACAGCTATAGAAATAGCCAAAGAAAAATAAGCTTAAAAGAATGTAAACAGTGAACCAGAGACATCAATTGGCAATTGAGGACAACTACAAACCAAAAAGAGGGAAAACACTGTGTAGTTACAGAACTTCTAAATGGTGAGGAAGTCAAGAGAGATGCAAGATATAATGGACTGTTCTAAACTGAGGGAGAAAATTAAAAACCACAGAGTAACCTCAAAGAAAAATGATAAGCCTTCACACTACAATAAAAAAGAGGACAAGCACAAATAATTAGCAAATACAAAAACAATAGCAGCAAAGGAAATGATAACACAATTCATAAACAAAATGAGCTCAATACAGAAATTATATGGAACAATGAAACCAGGAACACCATGAAAAAACACACAAGAAAATAACAGCAACCAATACATACTTGTTGATAATTACACTGAATATCAATTGATTAAATGCACCACTCAAGAGACAGAGTTGCACACTGCATAAGAAAACATAACCCATCAATATGCTGTCTATAACAAACATATCTTAGAGACAAAGGCAAAAATAGATTAAATATCAAGCAAATGGCAACTAAAAAAGAGCAGGAGTGGCAATTTTAATTTCTGATCAAATTGACTTTAAGACAAAAACCACCATACAAGACAAGGAAGGACATTATATAATGATTAAAGGATCAATTGAACAAGAAGATATAACCATAATAAATATCTATGGACCCAATGAAAGAGCCCCAAAATACATAAATAAGACTTCAACAGAATTGAAAAGAGAAATAGATGACTCCACAGTCATAGTAGGAGAATTTAATACACCACTTTCAATGAAAAATAGAACAACTGGAAAGAAACTCAATAAAGATGTGGAAGAACTAAACAATACAATTGACCAACTTGACCTTATAGACACCTACAGAGCACTTCCCCCAACAACAACACAATATACATTCTTTTTCTGTGCACATGGAACATATAAAACATATAAAATTAGAAACATATAAATTAGGAACGTATAAAATTAGAAATCAACAATAGGAAGAGCAACGGAAAAGAGCAAACACATGGAAACTGAACAATACCCTCCTTAAGAATGAGTGGGTAAGAGAACAAGTAACAAATGAACTTAAAAAATGCTGTGAATCAGATAAGAATGAAAACACAACATACCAAATCTTCAGGACACAGCAAAAGCAGTGACCAGAGGCCAATTTATAGTAAAAATGCACACATCAAAAAAGAAGAGCCAAAATAAACACTTTAAACCAACATCTTCAACAACTAGAAAAAGAATAGAAAGAAAAGCCTATAATCACCAGAAGACAGGAAATAATAAAGACTCAAGCAGAAATAAATAAAACAGAAAATAAAAAGACAATAGAAAAAAATCAACAAGAGTAGAAGTTGGTTTTTTTGAAAAGATTAATAAAATTGACAAACAACTGTCAAACTTTAACAAAGGAAAAGAGGGAGAGAATAAAAATAACATGAATAAGAAACGAAATGGGTGACATCACAACAGAACCAACTGAAATAAAAAGGATAATATCAGGATACTATGGCAGTTGCTAAAGAACAAGGCTCCAGGAATTGACAGAATACCCGCTGAGATGTTTCAACAAACAGATGCCCCACTGGAGGTGCTCACTTGGTTATGGCAAGAGATTTGGAAGACAGCTACCTTGCCAACTGACTGGAAGAGATCCATATTTGTACCCATCCCAAAGAAAGGTGATCCCACAGAATGTGAAAGTTATCGAACAATATCATTAATATCACATGCAAGTAAAATCTTACTGAAGATTATTTAAAAAATGGTTGCAGCAGTACATTGACAGAGAAACTTCCAGAAATGTAAGCTGGATTCAGAAGAGGACATGGAATGAGGGATATCATTGCTGATGTCAGATGGATCTTGGCTCAAAGCAAAGAATTCTAGAAAGATGTTTACTTGTGTTTTATTGACTATGCAAAAGCATTTGATTGTGTGGATCATGACAGATTATGGGTTACATTGAGAAGAAAGGGAATTCCAGAACACTTAATTGTACTCATGAAGAAGCCATACATAGACCAGGAGGCTGTTGTTCGGACAGAACAAGGGGATGCTGTGTGGTTTAAAATCAGGAAGGGAGTGCACCTGGGTTGTATCCTTTCACCATACTTACTCAATCTGTATGCTGAGCAAATAATCTGAGAAGCTGGACTATATGAAGAAGAATGCAGCATCAAGATTGGAGGCTTTCTTTACATCAATATTGGACCTGCAATACACTAACAACAGAACTTTGCTTGCTGAGAGTGAGGATGATTTGAAGCACTTACTGATAAAGATTCAAGAATACAGTCTGCAGTATGGATTACATCTCAATATAAAAAAACCAAAAATCCTCATAACTGGACCTATAAGCAGTATCAGGACAAATGGAGAAAAGATCAAGGTGGTCAAAGCCTTCACATTGCTTGGTTCTACAATCAACGCCAATGGAAGCAGCAGTCTGGACATCAGACAATGTATAGCACTGGGCAAGTCAGCTGCAAAAGACCTCTTTCAAGTGCTGAAGATTAAAAATGTCTCCTTGAGGACTAGGGGGTGAGCCTGACACAAGCCATGATATTTTCAATTGCCTCATATGTATATGAGAGCTGGACAATGAATAAGGAAGACTGAAGAAGAATTGATGCTTTTGAGTTGTTGTGCTGGCAAAGAATGCTGAAAGTACCATGGGATACTAAAAGATCTAACAAATCTGTCCTGGAGGAAGTGCAGCTGGAATGCTTCTTGGAAGTGAGAATGGCCAGACTTTGTCTCACCTACCTTGGTCATGTTGTCAGTATGGACCATTCCTTGGAGAAGGATGTCATGCTTGGTAAGGTAGAAGGTCGACGAAAGAGAGGAAGGCCCTCAATGAGATGGACTGACACAGTAGCTGTGGTGATGGGCTGAAGTATAGCAGGGATCACAGAGCTGGTGCAGGACTGGGTGGTGTTTTGTTCTGCTGTGCACAGTGTTCCTGAGTTGAAGATGACTTGATGGCATCTAACAACAACATTAGGAACTGTACTCCAACAAATTTGAAAATCTGGAATAAATGGATAGATTTCTCAAAACACACTACTGACCTAAACTAACACAGTTTGAGGTGGAAAAGTTGAACAGATCCATAACAAAAGAAATTGAACAGGTCATAACAAAATTACCAACAAAAAAATGTCCCGGCCCAGATGGTTTCAATGTAGAATTCTATCAACGATTCAGAGAACTGATACCAATCCTACTCAAACTATTCCAGAATAAAGAAAAGAGTAGAATACTTCCAAATTTATTTTATAGAGCAAGCATAACCCTGATATCCAAATCGGGCAAAGACACTACTAAAATAGAAAATTACAAACCAATATCTCTCATGATTACAGATGCAAAAATCTTCAACAAAATCCTAGCCAGTAGACTCTAACATCATATCAAAACAATAACATACTATGATCAAGTGGGATTCATATCAGGTATATAAGGATGGCTCAGCAGTAGAAAAATAATCAACATAATCTGTCCTATAAATAAAACAAAGGAAAAGAACCAGATGATCATATCAATTGATGCAGAAAAAGCACTTGATAAAATCTAACACTTATTATTGATAAAAACTCTCAGAAAAATAGGAATAGAAGAGAAATTCCTCAACATAATAAAGGGCATATTTGCAAAACCAACAACTAACATTATTCTCAATGGAGAGAGACTAAAAGCATTCCCCTTGTGAATTTTGTTTAGAACTAAACAAGGATGCCCTCTAACACCACTTCTATTCAACATTGTATTGGAAGTACTAGGCAAAGCACTAAAACAAGAAAGAGAAATAAAAGGCATCCAAATTGGCAATGAAGAAGTAAAACTATCTCTTTGCAAGAGACTCAGCAAGAAAACTACTGGAACTAACTGAAGAATTAAACAAAGTGGCAGGATACAAGATCAACATACAAAAATCAGTTGGATTCCTCTACAGTAATAAAGAGATCTCTTGAAAAGAAATAAGGAAAACAATACCATTTACAATAGCTACCAAAAAGATAAAATACTTAGGAATAAATCTTGCCCAAGGATACAAAAGATCTATACAAAGAAAAGTAGAAGACACTACTACAAGAAACTGTAAGAGACCTACATAAATGGGAGAACATACCATGCTCATGGATAGGAAGACTGGACATTGTGAAATTGTCAAAACTACCCACAGCAATCTATACATTCAATGCAATCCTGATCCAGAGTCCATCAACATTCTTTAAGGACATGTAAATACCAAACCCTAATTTTATATGAGTCGGGGCCGACTTGATGGCACATAACAACAACAACAACAACAACAATTTTATATGGAAAGGAAAGAGACTTTGGATAAGCAAAGCACAACTGAAGAAGAAAAACAAAGTAGGAGGTCTCACACTCCCTGATCTCAAAACCTACTGTATAGCCACAATATCAAAAACAGTATGATATTACTACAATGAAAGATACAAAGACCAGGGGAACAGAATTGAGAACCCAGAAATAGATCCAACCACCTATGGACAGCTGATCTATGATAAAGTGTTGAAATGGGGAGCAAATAGTCTTTTTGACAAACTGTGCTGGCAAACTGGATACCCATTTGCAGAAAAATGAAACAAGATCCAAACCTCACCCCACACACAGAAACTAACTCCAGATGGATAAAAGACCTAAATGTAAAATGTAAAACTATAATGTTTATCAACAAAAAGTTAGGGGCAAGCTTAGGGGCCTTAATTTATGGCATAAGTAGACTATTGAACCAAAAATATAACCAAAATATAACCAAAAATGCACAAACAACAGAAGAGAAGATAAATTAGATGATTGGGACCTTCTAAAAGTTAAATTTTTATGCACATCAAAAGACTTCTTCAAAAGAGTAAAAAACCTACAGATAGGGAAAAAAATATATGGCAATGACATATCTAACAAGGGACTCATCTGTAAAATGTATAGAAAACTTCAACAGATGAACATTAAAAAGATAATCTAATTTAAAAATGAGCAGATGACATGAACTGACATCTCATCAAAGAAGATATTCAGATAGCTAACAAATTCATGAATAATGGCTCGTGATCATTAGCTATTAGAGAGATTCAAATAAAAACATCATCTCACCCCAGCAATAATAGCAAAGTTCAACAAGACCGGAAAAAAAAAATGCTGTCAAGGATGTAAAGAGATTAGAAGTCTCATATACTGCTAGGGGTGCTGTAAATGGTGCAAGCACTGTGAAAGCTGGTATGGTGCTTCCTTTAAAATTTGGAAATAGAAATACCATTTGATCCAGCAATCACAGTACTAGGTATTTATCATAAAGAAGTGAGAGCTGGGATACAATTAGATATATTGACAACCATGTTCATAGAGACTGATGAAACCCCTAAGACTATGGCCCCTAGTCACCCTTCTGGCCTGGAATTTGAACTCGCTCCCATGGACTAACTCTCAGACAAACAACAGACAGGCAGGCCTATGAAATAAACAACTACACCAAATTGAATCACTCTTTTGAACAATTAAACACAGGGGATCAGAAGGGCAGAATTTATACAGGGAGAAAGCTCAGAAGGCAGGAATGCTTAGAAAGAAGTACACAGGGAAAATGTAACCACAAGTAGAAAGTGGAAGACAGCTGTTAGACTGTGGGGAATTGCAGTCAAGGTCATGAAACAAAGTGTGTATGAACTGTTGAATGAAAGATGAATTTGCTCTCTAAAATTTCACCCAAATCCCAATAAAAAGTAAAACAAAAAATAAACAAAATGACAACCCAGAAGAATTAGCAAAGAGCAAGAATAAGGAGAAGAGTATTCGAGGCAGAGGGAACAGCCAAGGCAAAGGCCTCAAGACAAGAGTGTGCCTTGGATGTTCCAATGATTTATGTGCAAGGTTATTTATGGAACATGGTTAAGTAGCATAAAATTGGAAAACAAGTGTTCTTTAGTAGGTTGTTCTGTAGAGGACCTTTAAACAATTTTGCCATATTCATTCAAGGAAATATTAGGCAGCCATGACAAATAATTAGGCCATTCTTTATGTAATGAGGAGTCCCTGGGTATTACAAACACACTTGGCTGCTAACTGAAAAGTTGGAGGTTCCAGCTCACCCAGAGGCACCTCGGAAGATTTCCAAAAAATCAACCATTGAACAATGTATGGAGCACAGTTCTACTTGGACACAATGGGATCACCATGAGTAGGAATCAACTCGATGGCAACTGATATACTGCTATATTAAGTAATGGTAGGGAATGAGTTTCAAGATACATGATTAAGTGAAAAGCTGAAGATAAGAGTAGTGCAAGTATCTTAATATGATTTTAACCAAATGATCCATTTCTTTGAAAAAAGAGAGGTAAACATAAAAATAACTCACCTAACTCACTGCTGTGGAGTCGGATCCAACTCATAGTGACCTCTTGGGTTTCTGAGGCAGTATCACTATAGAAGTAGATTGCCCAATTTTCATTCTGAGGTGTGGCTGGTGGGTTTGAACTCCCAGCCTTCTGGTTAGCAGTCAAATGCTTTAGGCACTACACCAGCAAAGCTCCCATATGTAAAATACAGCAACTAATTAGGATTCTACTACTTATCTGTCAGTTTTTTGTACTGTGGTGGCTTGCTTAATGCTGTGATGCTGGAGGCTATGCCACTGGTATGTCAGATACCAGGAGGGTCACCCATGGTGGACAGGTTTTAGCAGAGCTTGCAGACTAGGACAGACTTGGAAGAAGGAAGGGGCCATCCACTTCTCAAAGAATTGGCCAATGAAAACCTTATGAACAGCAGTGAAACACTGTCTGATAAGTTACTGGAAAACTTTATGAATGCCCTGAAACATTGTCTGATATAATGCCAGAAGATGAGCCCCTCAGGTTAGAAGGCACTCAACATACTACTGGGGAAGAGCTGCCTTCTCAGAGGACAGTTGACCTTAATGATGTGGATGGAGTAAAGCTTTCAGGATCTCCATTTGCTGATGGAGCATGACTCAAAATGGGAAGAACCAGCTGCAAACATCCATTAATAATTGGAATGTGGAATGTATGAAGTATAAATGTAGGAAAATGGTAGTTGTAAAAAATGAAATGGAATGCAAAAAGTTTGATATCCTAGGCATTAGTGAGCTGAAATGGACTGTTTTGGGCCATTTTGAATCAGATAATCATACGGTCTACTATGCCAGCAGGACAAATTGAAGAGGAATGGTGTGGTATTCATCATCACAAGGAATGTTTCAAGATCTATCCTAAAGTGCTGCCAGTGATAGGATAATATCTATATACTTACAAGGAAGACCCAGGAGGCTGTCGTTAGAACAGAACAAGTGGATACTGCACGATTTAAAATCAGGGAGGGAGTGTGTCAGGGAGTGTGTATCCTTTCACTACACTTGTTCAATCTGTATGCTGAGCAAATCATCCAAGAAGCTGGACTATATGAAGAACATGGCATCAGGATTGGAGGAAGACTCATTAACAATCTACAATATGCAGATGACACAATTTTGCCTGCTGAAATTGAGGATGACTTGGAGCATTTAGTGATGAAGATTAAAGACTACAGTCTGCAATATGGATTACACCTCAACATAAAGAAAACAAAAATCCTCACATCTGGCCCAATAAGCAGCATCATGATAAATGGAGAAAAGATGGAGTTGGTAAAGTGGAGGGTCAGCGAAAAAGGAGAAGACTCTCAAAGAGATGGATTGACACAGTGGCTACAACAATGGGCTGAGGTATAGCAAGGATTGTGAGAATGGCGCACGACTGGGCAGTGCTTCACTCTGTTGTACATAGAGTCAGTATGAGTCAGAGCTGACTTGGTGGTACCTAACAACAACAACAAAAATTAGAATTCAAAAATAGATTCAATAAGCTAAAACATGTTGTTGTTAGGTGCCATTGAGTCATTTTCAACTCAGAGTGACCCTGTGTGTGCGACATAATGAAATAATGCCTGGTTCTGTGCCATCCTCACAATTGTTGCTATGCTTGAGTCCATCAATACAAACACTTTGTCAAACCGTCTTGTTGAGAATCTTTCCCTTTTTCACTGACTCTCTACTAAGCATGATATCTTTCTCCAGGGAGTGGTCCCTCCTGATAACATGACCAAAGTACGAGAGATGATGTCTGGCCATTCTTGCTTCTAAGGAGCATTCTGTCTGTACTTCTTCCAAGAGAGCCTTGTTCTTTCTTCTGGCAGTCCATGGTATGTTCAATATTCTTTCCGAACACCACAAATCAAATGAATCAATTCTTCTGGAATCTATATTATTCACTTTCCACCTCTTACATGCATATGAGACTATATATGTGTGTGTGTGTCTGTGTTTGTGTGTATGCTTGTTTAAGAACAAATTTATGAGTGTTACTTTATAGAGTGATTAGGTGTGTTGTGTATAAGAAATGGAAAAATGTTTAGGTTCTCAGCTGGGGACATTTTGCATCTTGGGAGACTTTGGCAATATTGGGAGACATGTTGGTTATCGTGATGAGTGGGGAGGATGCTATTGGTCTCTAGGGATAGAGGACAGAGCTGGTGCTAAACATCCTGCAATACACAGGCCAGGCCCCCACAAAAAAGAATTATCCAGTCCCAAAAGTCAATAATACTGAGTCTGAAAAAGCCTGGTCTTGGGTGCTTTGGTGAGACCGTTTCAGTTGGGCACTCTGGAATGGTGAAATGTACCGACAGGTTGTGACAGTGCTCCACAGCATTTCTTTTCCCCTCATGTGAGCTACAATCTTACCAGCAGCCAGCTGCCAGGTAAAGACCAAGCAAACATGACATTCTCATCCGTGTTCTTTGATCAAATTCTTCTTTGCTGGATACACAGAAAATATTGACTTTCTATCGTTTAGCAAAAGACCCATCTGTATTCAAATATAAGTTTTGGTTATAACAAATAATGTGCTTCAACAAATGGAAAAAAGATCATAGTGGGAAACAGATGTCCTTTAGTGCTGACTTTAGATGGCAAAGCCTCCTATAGGACAAGCAGTGTTACATATTTTCCACTCGGAGCCATCAAACAAAACACTTACAAATTAGAAAGTAATGACCATTGCTTTCCTTGTTATGATAAACCAGAAAAACAGGCTTCGGTTTATTGAATCTATTATCGAACCCTAATTAGCTGTGGTGTTTGGACATACTTAGGCCTATGGTAAGATAAATAATATTTATGGTTTCTTCAATGTATCAAATCATTGTTTACCAAATGCAGTGTAGTATGAAATACTCTCCTCTCTCAGAGTTCAGACCACAGAGTGACCAGGCGCTTATTCTGGGCTTGTGATTGAAGCACTGGAGCCCAGCTTGGGTAATCTTCACATAGACACTCCTAACCACACATGTCAGAGTGCTTAGCAACGCCTCAGGCCCATGCAGGCTCCTCAACGGTTTCTTAACCAATGCCCTTAATATTGCCCTATGAGCTTTGGGTGGAATCGAAGAAGGGTAGCATTAAATATACTGAGTAATCTGAAACTGAAGGATGTGAGAATTAAAAATGAGTTCAATTGGGTTCAAGGAAAATATTTGAGGATGTCAGCATTTTCCATTTTGGGGAAGAAAGATGTCTTTGAAAACTTTTCCATAAGAGAACATGCTACATTCTTGTCAGTGCATATATGACCTGAATTAATTCAGAGAAAAAGTTTAAACCATCAACAAAAAAGTAAAATCCCAAAGACCCAACCTGAAGTATCAGGATAATATACCAACAAAGATGAACAGACCTAGCCTCGGTTTCCTTATCTGTAATATGGGAAGAAACAATCCCTTATCCAAAACTCATGGAACAAGAAGGCTTTCAAAATTCACCATTTTTTGGATTTTAGAAAGGTAATAAAGTGCATATGCCACTTATTATGTAGAATCCTAAGAGGATTTAGGGACGGTATCCCCTAATGAAACAGATGAATATTTCTACAGTGAAAGGTAAACAAAATGGGTTAATGAAGACTGTGAATGGTCACATCAGGCCAAGTCAGGTTTTGCTGCCAAATGAGTTTACTCTAGAAAAAACACTTACAGTTTCCAAAATTTTTGGATTTCCGAATTGCAAATGAGTGATTGTGTACTTGCATCTATCTCAAAGGGGGTGGAGGGTGTAATAGGATAAAATGGACAACTTGTACATAGTGCTGGCATATAATGATGGCATATAGTAAGTATGCAATGACACTGGCTATTGTTGTCATTATTAGGTTGATGAAATTGCTGTTTGTGTATGTCAAATAAAAATATTATATTAGTATCATTACTGGAATTCTTCAGGATTCCTATATTTTTTTAGGTGGGCCTCATTTGGTTCCTTTTCTTTCTTTCCTTCCTTTTCTTATTCTTTCCTACTCCCAAACTGTCTGCTAGCCAGCCTCATGTCTTGCCCTTCCTGCCTCCTCCCTCTCTCCCTGCATCCCAAAGGACTTTGACCTTAAAATCTTTGCATAGCCAAAGTGATGTGAGTGGTCTTCTTTAACCTGATTTGATTACTGAACCAGCTCTTTAAGCTTCATCCACTTGGCTATTGGTAGAAGGTCTTTGCTTAAAAAGATCAAAAAAAAAAAAAAAAAACAATCTGTGAAACAGGCAGTAAGCATCTTACTCATCTTAGATTTCCATACCCTTCTTGCTCAGCAAGACCTAAGTGTTCTAACCACAATGATTTTGATGACCAGGAATACCAGAGCTAGGAGTCTGGGCTGACTCACAGGGATTAGAGTTGGATCAGCATGGAGTCCAGACCAAAGTCCTGGTGAACTGACATTAAAAAAAAAAAAAACCCAACCCGGAAACACAAAGCAGCCAGCCAGCCAACCCCCCTCGGAATTATTATCTAAATGAGCTGCTACTCATAACTCCATTTCCTAACCCCATTTTTCTGTATTCCCTCTGTAGCTCTCTAAGCTCCTGTCTCAACTCAATCTAGATCTCTAGTTCTTCATTTTCTTGTCTCTCTCTCCCTCTCTCTCTTTTTTAGCTTCAACGGCCTCCTCTTAAATAATGTTGTCTACTATCCACTGGA
>NW_006921721.1:1267103-1274077 GCF_000298275.1 Orycteropus afer afer
GGAAATGACTCGACGGCACTTAACAACAACAACAACACATGTCAGCTTGGCTGGGCCTGGTTTTGAGTGGCTGGGCACCTGGTGTAGTTATTCCCCAAGATGAGACTGACAATCAGCTCCATGGTAGAATCTGCCACAAGCAGCTGAGTAGGAGCTTTAGGGATGTGGTCTGCTTCCAGTATATAAGAAGCAACTTTGAGAAAGGTCTCTAGCTTTTTGGCACACTAGGACCCTGCATGTAGCTAAGCCATTGTTCAGCAGTTTGCCATGCCTTGCTGATCTTGGGACTTTTTTTCTGGACTTGAATTAGTGGCCTGCCATGTAGTTTGATAATATTGGGACTGTGCCTTTTTACCTGACCTTGGGTTTGTCAGCCTCAGCAGCCAGCAGCTGCCTGAGTGAAGAAAAGCCTCTAGCTTCAGTGGGCCAGGAGCAGGAGGCAGAGCTGAAGCGCAAGGTTGAGGGGCTTTCACCCAGTTCCTAGAGTCTGCCACTTTGAACTTGGACTTCTAATCTCCCAAATTGTAAGAGAATAAACTGCTATTTGTTAAAGCCATCCCATTTATGGTATTTTTCTGTCAGAGCAGCATGAAGTAATCAAAACAGGGAGGGTAAGGGAGTGGGGTTACCCCATATAGACTGAGTATGGGACTGCCCAAAGCCGAGAGAGCAGAGTCGCTATTCCAGTTGGCCTGGATGATGGAGACGGAGCCCAGAGCCAAAGGTCCTCCACCCAGAATCCAGAGAGCTTGGCCTACATTCTGAGTCTGGAGGGTAGGGCCATTGTCCAAATGGTCTCAGAGGAGAGGGTTCTTTTCAAGCCTTGAGAGTGAACCTAATTTGTTCTGCTGAGTTTTGTACTTGCTTGGTGCCATTTTCCCTTCTTTCCATCCGATTTCTTATTTGTAATGGAAATGTTTACTTTGTGCCTGTTCTACCATTGTGCTTCAGAACCAGATAAATTTTACTCTAGATTTCACAAGTTCACAGATAAAGAGGAATTTTGCCCCAGGATGGAATACTCCTAAAGTCTCACCTGTATTTGTTTGATTTAAATGATTCAAAAAATGGAATTGTTTTAAGACTTTTGGGATGATGTGAAGAGTGGATGTGTTTTGCGCGTGGAAAAGACACGAAACTTCGTGGGCCAATGGTGAAATGTTATGGATTACATTGTGCTCCCCTCCCCCAAATATGTGTTGTAAATCCTAACTCTTATATCTGTGGCTGAAATCTCATTTGGAAATGGGTTTTATTTGTAATGTTAATGAAGTGGTATTAGTGTACCATATGCCTTAAATCAATCTCTTTTGAGATATGGAAGAGCAAATTGAGCAGGCAACTAAACAAAAAAGCACAGAAGAGGGAAGGAAGATGACGTGCTTCATGAGCTCTCCAAGTCACCAAGGAACAGAAGGTGAAAAGTGTCAAGGACCGACAGAGCCAACAAAGACAGCAAGCTTTCCCTTAGAATTGATGTTCTGATTCAGGCTGCTTGTCTCCTAATTGTGAGAAAACAAATTTCTGTTTGGTAAAGCCACCCACTTGTGTTATTTCTGTTATAGCAGCACTAGAGAACTAAGAGACAGAAAGAAGCCTTGAGGCTCAGCAAAGACAAACAGAGTGGAAGATGGGGTGGCTGATGGGCTGTGTCAAGAGCTGTCAAACAGAGACAGGAAATAAGAGTCACCAAAAATGAGAAGCCTTAGGATTCTCTAAGAAAACAAAACTGGTAAGATAGATCTATCTCTATCTCTGTCTATAGAGAGAGAGGAGAGGGAGAGAGGAGGGAGTGAGAGGGAGGGAGGGGAAAGTAGGAAAGAGGGGAAAGGAGAGAGGGAGGGAGAAGGGGAGGGAGAAGGGAAGATACTGAGATTTATTTTGAGAAATTGTCTTATCAAGGGACTGTCAAGTCCAAAATCCATAGATCAGGCCATAGGCTGGAAAATCTAACAGTCTTAGGTTCCAGATAGTTGGGTCAGGCAGTGAGGGATAGATAAGAATTCTGACAGAATGTCTATTTATAGTATATTTATAGCAAAATCTTCCCTGGAGAATTCTCCAATTTTGCTTTTAAAACCTTCAACTGATTGGATGAGGCCCACCCACATTACAGAGGGTAAGCTGATTACTTAAGAGCAGCTGATTTACATACTATGTAAATACTTCATAGCAACACCTAGACTACTGTTTGACCAAACAACTGGACGCCATAACCTGGCCAAGATGACACGTAAAATTAACCATCACAGGAGATGGATTGACTATCTGCTCCTGAAGGGCAGAGTGGTAACCAGGTTCCAAGATTAATTCTAGGACCTTCCAGTTGGCTTTTGCCAGGCTGAGCTGTGGGCTTCCTGGGTGTCCTAAGACATTGCTTTTATTTTCAGTGAATTCTTATTATAAACATCCTCATTATACAATGCATTCTCATAATAAATTCCATCATAATTTAAGGTAATCTGTCAAGTCTGTACCTTGCAACTAAAGAAATCCAACTAATGCTTCTGGTTTGTTCTGAAGATTTTTTTTTTCTTTTAAAAGTGACTTTTCTTTTTCTTTCTCCAAAAATTATACATGGTCATTGTAGAAAATTGAAAAATCCTATTAAGTGCAAAATCAAAAACCAAGTTCACTGTCATTGAGTTGATTCCAACTTATAGTGACCCCCCATTGGGTTTTCATAAACCTTTATGGAAGTAGATTGCCCCATCTTCATCCTAAAGAGTGGCTGGTGCGTTTGAACTGTGGACCTTATGGTTAGCAGCCAAATCCCTTATTCACTAAGCCACCAGAGCTCCTAATTAAGTGGAAAGCAGACAATAAAAATTACCTATAGTTCCCAACTCAGAGATAATCAATGTTAAATGTTGGCATATATCTATCTAATCCTCTTTCTCTACAAAAATGAGAACAAAATGTATATTCTGCTTTGTATCTTTTTCCTCACTTAACCAAATATTATAAACGTCTTTCCCTTTTTATCACAACATATTTGATGATTATATCATATTCCATTGTATGTCCAAAGTTTGTTTAACTAATTCCCAATAGTGGACATTTAGGTTGTTTATTTTTTTGCTACTATAAACAATTCTGTGATAAATAATCTTATAACTAAGTCTTTACACATGTGTGAATATTTTTCAGGGTAAAGTAGAAGTGGAATCATTGGGCAAAATATATGCACAATTTTAAGGATTTGGATACTTATAGACAAATTGCCCTTCAGAAAGTTTGTGTTAATTTGTCTGTCAATCCAGCAGTCTCTAACACGTAACCTTTATTTTCCATGGCTTCTCTCCAGGATTTTTTTTTTCCCTCTCATGTATAACTTTCTGGACTTTTTTCATTGCTTCTGCAATGAAATTACATGCCCTGCACTTTCAGGGCTGGTGTTGGCTGCTTTGTCTCAGACTACCACAGCAATTATCTTTCTTTTTCGGCCACCAGAAGTTAAACCTCTGTTGAGCTGCCTACTGAGCAGAAGAGGAGAAAAGTGAACCCAGTTTCGCTTACACCCCATCCAGTCTTGGGGAGGCAGCAAGAGCAAATTAAACATGAGCCTCAGATTTGCTTCCTTTGCAAAACTAAAGACCCACAGTGCACAAGGAGCCCATTAGTGGCAAGTAAATTAAGAGCATAAACCCAAAGAATGTCTGCAGTTTGCTTGCAATTTATAGAATCTCTCATTGCTAAAATGTGTTTCAAGACAGTGTCATCTCAGATTATATTCTGATATACTAATCAGGGTTAAACACCTGTGGCCTAGTCAGCAATCAAAGACAATTCTGAAAATGCTATGTGACACAGAAGTAACCTTGAGTAGAATAAAAGCATCAGTACTGCTTTTCATTGTTTAACTATTCATCATACTTATTTAGGGGAACAAGGCCTGGGGATCTATTTATAGGCTGTAAGACTCTTTGTTTTGCCCTTGGTGATCAAATGGTCATTTGGGGAAGTATGCTGTTAGTTTGTAATACTACCACACCAAGCAAAGGCAGGTTGATGAGGTGCAACTTCCTATCTGATAAAAATGTTTAGTAGGTAGGTAGAGGCTTTCTATGAAGATGCGTAGTTTGGGTTTTTGTGGGCTACCTGTTTCGTGTTCTCCCTAATGGAATTAGCTCATGACATTGAGAATGTGCTGCATTCATTCATTCATTTAGTTGCTTAGTTAATCATTCATTTGTTCAAAAGATACTTAGTGAGCAGCTGTTTTCTTCTAATCAGTTACTAACCAGTTGCTTTTGAGGTGATTCTGACTCATAGTGATGCCATGTGTTTTGGTTACCTAGTGTCACTCTGACAAGAATATACCACAAATGGGATGGCCATAACAAACAGGAGTTTATTCTCTCACAGTTTGGAGGCTTTAAGTCCAAGTTCAAAATGCCAGGCTCTAGGGGCTGGGTGAAGGCCCCTCAACCTTGGGGTCCAGCTCTTCCTCGTGCTACTGGCCCACTGGAGCTAGGGGCATTTCTTCTTTCAGACAGTTGCTAGCTGCTGATGCTGACAAACCCAGGTTGACAAGTAAAAAGACACGGTCCCGATGTTACCAAACCACATGGCTGCCATTTATTTGAGTCCATTATAAGTCCCAAGGTCGGCAGAGCATGGCAGGCTGCTGAGCAACGACACGGCTACATGCAGGGTCCAAGCATGCCATAGGCTCGAGACCATTCTCAAAGCTTCTCCCTGTATACAGGAAGCAGACTACATACCCAAAGGCAAGCTACTCAGCTGCTTGTGGTAGATCCCACCATGGAGTTGATTGCCAGTCTCATCGTGGGGAATAACTACCACCAGCTGCCCAGCCACTCAACCACACCCAGCCAAGTTGACACACAAACTGAACTACCACACCGTGTATGTCAGAGTAGAACTGAGCTCTATAGGGTTCTCAATATCTGATTTTTTTCAGAAATAGATCACCAGGGCTGTCTTCTGAGCTGCCTCTGGGTGCTTGAACCTACAGCTTTTCAGTTAACAGAAAAGCTTGTCAACTATTTGCAAAACCCAGGGACTCCATTATGTTCTAGACTCTGCATAGGTATGTTAAAAATATTTTAAGATTCATAAAAGAAGAGAATTTTAGATTTTTAAATATTATTAAGCTTGGTATTCACCATCTGTCAGCTTATTGTACTTAATGGCTTGTGTGTTGCTATGATGCTGGAAGCTATTTTAAATACCAGCAGGGTCATCTATTGTTGTTGTTGTTAGGTGCTGATGAGTTGTCTCTGACTCATAGTGACCCTATGCACAGCAGAACGAAACTCTGCCCGGTCCTGCACCAGCTCCACGATCCTTGTTATATTTGAGCCAATCGCCACAGTCACTGTGTCAGTCCATCTCATTGAGGGCTTTCCCCTTTTTTGTCGACCATCCACTTTACTGAGCATGACATCCTTCTCCAAGAAATGGTCCCTTCTGATAACATGACCAAAGTAGGTGAGACGAAGTCTGGCCATTCTGGCTTCCAGAGAGCATTCCAGCTGCACTTCCTCCAGGGCAGATTTGTTAGTTCTTTAGCAGTCTATGGTACTTTCACCATTCTTCACCAGCACCACAACTCAAAAGCATCAATTTTTCTTCAGTCTTCCTTATTCATTGTCCAGCTCTCCTATGCGTATGAGGTGATTGAAAACACCTTGGCTTGTGTTAGGCTCACCTTAGTTCTCAAGGAGACATCTTTGCTCTTAAGCACTTGAAAGAGGTCCTTTGTAGCCAATATGCCCAGTGCTATACATCGTCTGATGTCCTGATTGCTGCTTCCATTGGTGTCAATTGTAGAAGCAAGCAATCAAAATCTTTGACAACTTCAATCTTTTCTCCATTTATCGTGATACTGCTTATAGGTCCAGTTGTGAGGATTTTTGTTTTCTTTATATTGAGATGTAATCCATACTGCAGACTGTATTCTTGAATCTTTGTCAGTAAGTGCTTCAAATCATCCTCACTTTCAGCAAGCAAAGTTGTGTTGGTCAGTGTGTTGTAGATTGTCAATGATTCTTCCTCTAACCCTGATGCCATGTTCTTTTTCATATAGTCCAGGTTCTCAGATTATTTGCTCAGTAGACAGATTGAATAAGTATGGTGAGAGGATACAACCCTGGCACACTCCCTTTTTAATTTTAAATCATACAGTGTCTTCTTGTTCTGTTTGAACGACAGCCTCCTGATCTATGTAAAGGTTCCTCATGAGTACAATTAAGTGTTCTGGAATTTCCATTCTTCTTCATGTTACCCATAATTTGTTATGATCCACACAATCAAATGCTTTTGCATAGTCAATAAAACATAAGTAAACATGTTTCTGGTATTCCTTCCATCTTCTTTTGATGCTTTCTGCATCATTCAATAATTTGCCCATAGAAGCTTTCAATATTGCAACTTGAGGCTTAAATTTTTGCCTCAGTTCTTTCAGCTTGAGAAATGCAGAGTGTGTTCTTCCCCTTTGGTTTTCTAACTCCAGGTCTTTGCACATTTTGTTATAGTAATTGGCTTTGTCTGCTGGAGCTGCTCTTGGAAATCTTCTGTTCAGCTCTTTTGTCAGTTCTTCTATTTGCTTTAGCTACTCTCCTCTCAAGGGCAAGTTTCAGAGTCTCTTCTGACATCCATTTTGGTCTTTTCTTTCTTTCTCGTCCTTTTAATGACCTCTTGCTTTCTTCATGGTTGATGTTCTTGAAGAATTATGTCATCCCATAATTCTTCTGTTTTTTGGTCATTGGTGTTCAAATCTATTCTTTAGATGGTCTCTCAATTCAGGAGGGATATAATCAAGATCATATTTTGGCTCTTGTGGACTTGTTTTAATTGTTTTCAATTTCAAGTTGAATCTGCATATGAGCAGTTGATGGTCTGTTCCACAATTAGCTCTGGCCTGGTTTTGGCTGAAGATATTGAGCTTTTCCACTGCCTCTTGCCACAGATGTAGTCAATCTGATTCCTGTGTGTTCCATCTAGTT
>NW_006921721.1:1274177-1275099 GCF_000298275.1 Orycteropus afer afer
ACCCCTCCTTGGGTTTCCGAGGCAGTATCACTATGGAAGTAGGATTGCCCAACCTTCCTTCCCAGGAGTGGCTGGTGGGTTTGAACCCAAATCATAATTGGTGTTTTAGGAAAAAGAAAAAAGTATTCTGCTCAAAAAGTTTTGGGAAACTTTACTTTGAACAAAAGCAAGAGTTTTAATTACTGTAGAACTCTTCATAGCTTTTTTTTTTTTTTTTTTTTCAAATTTTGATTTGGGTGACACTTAACAGAGCAAATTCATTTTCCATACAACACGTTTTGTTTAATGGCATTGATTGCAATCCCCATAATGTAACAGCTCTCTTTCCACTTCCTCCCTGTGCTTACCTATTCCCTGAGTCCTTTTTTCCTATGCATTCCTGCCTCTGTCTCCCTGTACCAATACTGCCTTTCTGATCCTCCATAGTTGATTGTTCTAAGCAGTGTAACCACTTGGTGTAAATGCTTACCTTATACACCTGTCTATTGTTTGGCTGGAAACCATGGGAGTGAGTTTAATTCCAGGCTTGCAGGTTGACTAGGGGCTGTATTCTTGTGGGTTTCACCAGTCTCTTTCAGACCAGTGAGCCTGGTCTGTTTCATAGTTTTGAGTTTTGTTCCACATTCTTCTCCACACTCCATCCAGGATCTCCTGCACTGATCCCCTTCTGAGTTGTTGAGAGTGGTAGCTAGGCACCATCTAGTTCTTCTAGTCTCAGGGTCATGCAGGCCAAGGCCAAAGCTGAGGAGATGGGACTGCCATGCCTAAGGGGCAGAATAATGAAGCCTTAGCGACGGGTGGTAGTGGGGTTATAGTTAAGGTTATGTCAGGTTTACAGGTGAGGAGAGACAACTCAGGGACACCCAAAGTAGCAGGCAGGAAGAGCAGGAGAAAGGGGATTAAAAGCCAGGAAGCCAGAGAG
>NW_006921721.1:1286819-1293899 GCF_000298275.1 Orycteropus afer afer
GAAAAAAGGTGTTTGCAATGAATAAATCAGTGGTCTTGCAAAATTCTACCATGCAAGTTCCAGCATTATTTCTGTCACCAAGGCCAAATTTTCTAACTGCCAGTGATTCTTCTTTGTTTCCAACTTTTGCATTCCAGTCACCAGTGATAATTAACACATCCTGATTGCATGTTCAGTCAATTTCAGACCACAGAGGTTGATAAAAATCTTCAATTTCCTCGTCTTTGGCTTTGGTGGTTGGTGTGTAAATTTGAATAATCACAGTATTAACTGGTCTAGTTAATAATTAGACCAGGTTAACTGGTCTTGTTACTAATATAATATTGTTCTGTGAAGCAGACTTTCTTGATGGTTTTGGGCTTACACATTTGTAGAATAATTGCATTAATGAAATATTTCTAGAAACTTAACAGTCATTTCACATTTCATTGACTGTGTTCTTTATCCTATACCTCCTCAATTTTCCACCATGCTTTTTTTGGGCTTCTCTGTTTCTATACCTTCTTACTATCTCCCTTTTACCTCTATTTCTTGATATTAAAGACCAGTTGTAATTGAGTTGATTCTGACTCATAGGCCCGTGTGTGTCAGAGTAGAACTGTGCTCCATAGGGTGTTCAGTGGCTGATATTTTGGAAGTAGATTGTCAGGCCTTTCCTCTGCTTTCTGGAAAAAGGCTTCTGTTGGATTTGTCCAATGAGATTGAGTCCAGGAAGCCTCCCCTTTCTATCCTACAAGATCCATCAAAACCCATGAAGGCATTTTCCTCAGTAAAAAAAATAATCTATTCCTGACTGTATTAGAAGGTAAATATTAAACAGAAGTAATTATCAACCAGGAGCTCTGGTAGCATAGTGCCTAAGGCACTTGACTGCTAACCAGAAGGCTGGCAGTTCAAACCCACCAGCCACTCCTCGGAAGGAAGGTTGGACAATCCTATTTCCGTAGTGATACTGCCTTGGAAACCCAAGGAGGGGTCGCTATGAGTAGGGGCCTACTCGACGGCAAATAACAACAACAAAAACAATTATCAACCATGGACTTCTACACCCAGTGAAACAATCATCACAAATGAAGGTAAAATAAAGGTAATTTCACACAAACAAAAGCTGAGAGGGTATACTGCTGAAAGTCTTTCATTAAAGGAACTTTCAAAAGAATGTACTTCAAGAAGAAATGAAATGATCCCAGAAGGAAGGTCTGAGATACAGGAGAAAAGTTGAGCAAATAAACAAACAACAGACAAAAGGTAAATATGGGTAAATCTGTTTTAAAAAAAAAAGGTGACTGCAGTTATATGAATGTTTTTCTTAATACATGTACAGCTTTTATAATTATATTTCAGGGAAATCTCAATTTAAATACTTTTGGTGACCTTTTCTTATTGTTTCACCAAGTATGTTCCCCTTCTTTGAGAAAAATTTTCAACGAATCCCACCTTCCTACTTTAGTCATTACATCAATAATTTCTTGTTTTTCAAATGAGTAGAGGCATAACAGGTCATTTATTGATTATTAAGGTAGTGCAACAATGGTAAAATAGTGAAAATCAGATATTATATATGCTGTATAGAAATAATTTATAAAATTTCTATCCATCTAGGGCATTCTATCAAATATTTGTAGAGAACAGATTCCTAGTGTGACCACTTAAACTTTAAGTTTGATAGAACGGTGTAGTATGTTGAATATTGTTGTGTGCTGTTGAGTCCATTCCAACTCACAGGAACCTATGTGACAGAGCAGAACTACTCCATAGTGTCCCTAGGCTGTAGTCTTTATGGGAATAGATCACCAGGTCTTTTCTTCTATGGAGCATCTAGTGGGTTCAAATCACCAACCTTTATGCTAGCAGCCAATTGCTTAACGGTTGTGCCTCCAGGGGTTCCTTGTCGGTTGAATCAAACCAAAAACCAAACTCACTGCCATCAAGTCAATTCCTACTCATAGTGACCCCCTTTGGGTTTCCAAGGTGGTCAGTCAATCTTTATGGAAGTAGATTGCCCAGTCTTTCTTCCATGGAGTGGATGAAGGGTTTGAACCACGAACCTTCTGGTTAGCAGTCAGATGCCTTAAGCACTGTGCCACCAGAGCTCGTTTGTGGCTTGAGTAGCATCTCCTAAATATTTGTGTCCTCCCAGGACCTCAGAATGTGACCTTATTTGGAAATAAGGTCTTTGCAGTTGTAATTAAGTTAAGAGGAGGCCATAATGGATTCAGGTAGTCACTAAATCCAAAGACTGGTGTCCTTGTAAAATGAGGTGAAGACACAGAGATCCACATGGACATGTGAAGATGGAGGTGGAAATTAGAATGATGTAGCTATAAGTCAAGGAATGCCAAGGGCCGGTTGCCAGCAACCTAGGAAGAGGCAAGGAAGAATATTTGCTTAGAGATTTCAGAGGGAGCATTGCCCTGCCAACCCCTCAATTTCAGGAGAACTGTGGGAGAATAAATTCTTGTTGTGCTTAGTCACCAAGTTTGTAGTAATTAGCTATGGCAGCCCTCAGAAGTTAATTGCTGTTGTTAGCTGCCTTGGAGTCAGCAGCTTCACACACAACTCCATGCACAATGGAACTGTGTCATTTCCATCACTGTTGTGATCCATAGGGTTTCCATTGGTTGACTCTTGGAAATAGGTCACCAGGCCTTTCTTTCTAGTCCTTTTTAGTCTGGAAGCTTCCTGGAAGCATGTTCAGCCTCATAGCAACACACAAGTCTTCACTGACAGACGGATGGGGACTGTGCATGAGTTACATTGGCTAGAAATTGAATGGAGTCTCCCGCAGATGTAATTAAGTTAAGAGGAGGCAAGAATTCTACCACTGAAAGTAATACAGACTGTGAAATAAACTGTTCTGTCCAGTTTAGTAAATGAGCAAATAAGATCACACAGATTAAGTTCTACTTTAGAAGTTAGTGTTTTGAGCTGGAAGGACCCTCAGAACTCTTCAATCCCAGACACTGAGGAAAACACAAGGCTGACTGTTCTGAGACCAGAGAGATGGGCAGTTCAAGAGTTCCGTCAGAAACACGAACTGCCAGAGTGGCCAGGACTGTGGAACTTTTCAAACTAGCAAAGCTGACTTGTCCTTCCAACTCATGCTTTTCCTCTGGGGAAAGATTGTCAAGCCCTCTTTCCCTCCATGTTTCCGTTGCTGCCAAGTAACAGCCCTGCAGCCGCTATCATTTTCTTCTACAATACTTTCTTCTACAATACTTTCACAATACTTTGTGATCATGTAACAATCATGTCTGGACAAAAAATATTGGGGGAAACTTAAAGCCATGGCAAATTCACCCAAAATTGTTGTTAGTTTTAAACAAATGGCTGGCCTTACAAGCTTATGGTTTGGTCCCTTAAGCTTGTGCTCTGTGATTGGTTGTTGTTGACAGATTAACAATGGGGAAGAATAGAAGGGAGAAGAGCCACACTCCAGGGAAGAAGAGTTATGGGGTGTTAAAAGGCACACGCTCGCGCGCGCGCGTGTGTGTGTGTGAAGTGTGAAGAAAGGTGAGGTCTACTGTAGGAGAAAAGGGAATGACTGATACATGTTTATATTTGAAAACAATTCCAAGATTTCTGTGTAGAGATTTTCTTTATTTTATATAGAGACATGACTAGAAAAACTTCAAGTAAGTTGAATGCCGTAGATCTCCAACTTTTATTTTTTCTGAGAGAATGCCTCTTTGGTTTTGATAAGGAGCCTATAGGTGTGCAGGAGCACCAGTGTATGGTTTTTTTCCTTTTAAAGGGGCTGTGGTACTTGCCCTGAAGGCAGGTGTGACTGCAATTATGGGTAAGTGTACAGGATTTGTAGGGTGTGGGACACCTTCATGAGTGGTTTAATCTCTATCATTTCTAGAATGTTCATATGGGGTATGTTTCCTTTGCTGTAAAGCAGTTAGTTTTGCTGTTGTTTGTCTGAAGTAGAATAACTATAACCAAAATCAAACCCACTGACGAGTCAATTCTGACTCATAGCGACCCTCACTGGGTTTTCAAGGTGGTAAATATGTACAGAAGTAGATTGCCTCATCTTCCTTCTGCAGAGAGGAGGGTAGATTTGAACTGACAACCTTCTGGTTAGCAGTCATATGCATAGGCAATGCACCACCTGAGCTCCTTAGATAAATGCAAACTTCCAGACCCTCACCTGTCACTGCTCACCTGTGGGGCTTTTCTAGGGCAATTGTTTCATCTCCCTCTCTTGTGTGACAAAGTTGTGATAGTGTCAGGGTTGAACTGAGGTGTTTTATTGATTTAGGGGATTGTTAATTTGTCTGTTTGGAAATAGATTGTGTTTTTTTTTTTTTTTCTTCTTTGCTTATTATTATTATATTATTGTTTGGTTTTACAAATGTATGTAGGTATACAGGAAGAAGAGAGAAAAGCAGTCTTACACCAATTCCTACATTTTCAGATCCTAAGCCAAGTCTGACTGGGTGAGATACGATCAAAAGAAAATGAGAATATTTTATTAGAGAAATGAATAACTGAATGAATGAATGACTACTAAAACTTGAAACTCAAAACATCTATAAACTTCTGGAATTTAAAATATCATAGAAATATTTTACAGAACAAAAGTCACCCAGCACATATAGCTAAGGAGCTCTGGTGCCATAGTGAATAAGGCATTTGGCTGCTAACCAGAAACTCAGCGTTTCAAACCACAGCTGCACCATGGAAGGAAGATGGGGTGATCTACTTCTGTGAAGATTTACAGCCTTGGAAACCCAATGGGGGTCACTATGAGTCAGAATCGACTTGATGACATTTTTTTGTTGTTTGTTTTTTGAGGGCATATAGCTAGGCTCTAGGAGCTCTGGTAGCATAGTGCCTAAGGCACTTGACTGCTAACCAGAAGGCTAGGGATTCAAACCCACCAGTCACTCCTTGGAAGTAAGGTTGGGCAATCTACTTCTGTAGTGATACCACCTTGGAAACCTAAGGAGGTGTTGCTATGAGTCAGGTCTGACTTGATGGCAAACAACAACAACAACAACATAGCTAGGCTCTAGTCTGGGAAATAGGCCTTGAATCTAGAACTCTGAGAGATCTGGTGGTTGTGTAAGAATCTCTGGTTGTGTGTCCTAGCTTTGGGGACTTGGGGGTAAGTCTTTGTTTTATATCACAAAGGATGTTCTTCCTATGGGGAAACTGCTCCAGGTTCCCGGACCATATGACCCTCCTGAGAATGCACCTGCTGCCTTTCAACCTATAGTGACACCTTCCTGGGTTTCTGAGGCAGTATCTCCACAGATTGCCCAACCTTCCTTCTGAGGAGTGACTGGTGGGTTTGAACCACCAGCCTTCTGGTTAGCAGTCAGATGCCTTAGACAATACGCCACCAGAGCTCTCTGCTTTTTCTTAGCCCTATGATAACTTAAGTAGCTTCCATAGAGCATTGGTTAAAGTGTTCAGCTGCTAACCAAAATGTCTGTGGTTCAATCCCACTAGCTGCTCCATAGGAGAAAGATGTAGCAGTATGCTTCTGTAAACATTTACGGTCTTTGAAAACCTGTATGGCAGTTCTACCCTGTCCTGTAGGGTTGCTATGAGTTGTAATCAACTTGATGGTAATGGCTTTGGGTTTTGGGATGAAAACTTACTTTTTATATAATTAAAACATTTTTAATATGTGTTTTTGAATTAAGAATATTTTGTATTATAATTTAAGTTCTTCTTAATTTTCTTTCTTTTGAATTCTTACCTTTGATTAGATCTTCATTTCACAACACAACACAACAAAATGAAACGATTAAAGATATTTATAGGACAATTGTAGAAATTTGAATATTGACTGGTTATGTGGGATGGTATGAGGATAATGTAGGAGTCTGTCATTATCCTTAGGCCATGTATGAGAGAGAGATGATAAAACAAACATGGCAAAATGTTAACCATTGTTGAAAATAAATGAAAGAGACATAGGTTATTTTACTATTTTTGAACTTTTCTGTAGATTTGAAAATTTGCATGATAAAAGTTAGAAAAAAATTCAACACAAATAACAAAAAAAGAAAAAATCTGTCTTTATTGTCTTTTACTTTTTGTCCCTAACATAAATATTATTATTTATATTACCTTATTATTTTTTTTCATTTGTAGTTCTTCTTATACTATATTTTCTTTGGGATTTGTTTTATAAAATCAGGTAATAATGTCTAGTTGATTCTGATTTATGGTGATACCATTCATTACAGAGTGGAACTCCTCCATAAGGTTTCCAGAAGAAGATCGACCAATGTACACATACTAATCAAGATAATCAGATCAAGGTTGGAGACCATGAGCCCTCTCCAGCCATCTGACTAGCCCCCTTCCCAGACCACCCACCCCTTCCCTGCTGAGTCTCTATAAAAGTCCCATGTAACTAGGGTGAACACAGGCAAAGTCCCTCTCTTAAATTACCCAATATCCTAACATTGCGAGATTCACTCTTCCCCACCTTCCCGTTGAAATATTCAAGAAAGCAATATTTACAGAAATACAAAATACAACAGCAGGAAGACCTCAGGAAGAATTGCCACTGGCCTAGGTGTGGGTGGGACTCTGAGTCAAGAAGGTAGCAGGAAGTTCTCTCCTATTCTTCCTGCTCCCTGCTGCAGAGCCTGGGCTTACAGCTTGCCCATGGCAACATTGTGGTTTGTCACAGAGAACACCAAGCCATAGGCAGAACATGCTGCACCCTAAGTGTGAATTGAACTTTAAGATTGGAGAATTACTTTGAAATTAAACAGGAATATATCATGGAATAAGAAACCTGGTGGTGCAGTGGTTAAATGCAAAGGTTGGAGTTTCAAACCTACCCAGAGACTCTGTGGGAGAAAGACATTGACAATGTGCTCCAGTAAAGATTACAGATTAGAGAACCATGAGGGCTGCTCTACTCTGTCTCAGGAGGTTGCTATGAGTCACAAAGACTCAGAAACCCACACAGCAACAACAACAACAACAAGATATTATGGAATAGGAGTTCCGGTAAGATGGCGGACTAGGCAGAAAGACTGCACAGACCCTCTTCAACAAAGAAAAGGGAAACCAATTAACACAGACACAGAAGATAATCCTGGA
>NW_006921721.1:1297919-1309620 GCF_000298275.1 Orycteropus afer afer
AAAAAAAAGGAATGCAAGATATTATGGAATAGCCTACAAAGGAATTGTGTGCTGATTTAATGCTGTTTTGAGACTTTCAGAAGTATAGGTGACAGAGTTTGGGAAGCTATGTGTTATGATTTTGTAATAGGTAGATTTGGCTAAGGAGGGAGAAAGTTTTTTTTATGGGCCAATATCAAATATATATATAGTACAGACAACATCTCATTATTCTTTGGTTACTAACCTAAAGACCACTAGGATGGTACTTACCAAGTGTGTTATTCCAATTAATTTCACTTATTTTCCATCATAGTTTCCACCATTATTATTATTTTTGTGGTAAAAAAAATATATTTAGAATTAGCTGGACTCAGTTCAGATGATCCCAAAGCATCATAGTCAGGATCCAGTCAAACATATGCCATCTTCTTTCCGTCAGTCCTGATCAAGGTGTCAGTCGTAGCCACATCAGTGTCACAGAGCTTCTTCACAGTCTGTTTGATCAGGTGCTTGTTTGCTTGACATTCACAATGAACACACGTGTGTTGTTATCTTCTATCTTTTTCATGGCTGACTCAGCAGTCAGAGGGAACTAAGCTTGTTTCTCCTGGGGGTGCTCTTCTGAGGATATTTGGGCTGCCTTCAGAGCCTCAGTGTCTTAGGCCCCCAGAAGGTGGGTGATGTGTGGATTTTCTTTCTTTTTTTTTTTTTTGTTGCTGTGGATGCCTTTCAGCAATGCCTTCTTGACCTTCACCGCCTTTGCTTTGGCCTCAGTTTTGGGAGGGGCAGAGGCTTCCTTCTTCGCTTTTGCACCATCTTGGTAAAAAGCCACACTTATTATTTTGATTTTTGACCTCCTGATCTAAAATTGAAAGGGAAGGGTTTGCCTTAGTTTTCTGAAGCTTAGTTTCCCCAGGTGGGAGGCTTTAAAGAACAGAATTTATTGTCTCATGGTTTTGGAGGCTAGAAGTCCAAATCAGGGCATTGGCTCCAGGGGAGGGTGCTGCTTTATCAACAAGCCTTGGGCATTTCTTGACGTGTAGACAGTTCTTCACATGATGTCTGTCTTCCCCTGTGTGCATCTCTGTGTCTATTCTGCTCTTCTTTTAAGACATCACACAGAAAGGATTAAGTTTAGGACCCATCCCACTCTACATGGCTTCATTAACTTAACAAAGAAACCACCTATTTCTAAACAGAGTCATATTTGCAGGTATAAGGGTTCAGATTGAACATACCTATTTTCAAGGGGCACAAGGTTGCAAAGCAGGTGTTGGAAATTCATGTATCTTTAGGGTCCAGGCAGGCACCTGTGAGAGTGTCAATCTAGGGTATAGCTCTGGTGGCATAGTGCCTAAGGCATTTGACTGCTAATCAGAAGTCTGGTGATTCAAATCCACCAGCCACTCTGTGGAAGGAAGACTGGGCAATACACCTCTGTTAAGATTTACTGCCTTGGAAACCCAAAGGGGGGTCACTATGAGTTGGAAATGACATGATGGCAGTGAGGTTTTTTTTTTTTTTTTTTGGTGTAAGATTAAGGGTGCAGGGTGCAGTGGTTACTGTGACAATGGAAGGGCATATTCTTCATTTAAAGTCATTCAGATTCAGATATTTTTAAAACCTTGTGCCAGCCCAAGTGAACTCTTCCTTGTTCGGACTATCTGGCCATTCTTGCTCTGGAGACAACCTGTGTGAACTGGGATCTCATCTCCACATTTCCTTGAGTTATTGAAAGAAGTCTACAAATCCCCGTGCCAATCAGGCATTTTTTGCTGACTCCATAATAACCAATCAACAATCAAACAGTTGCCATGGAGTCGATTCCAACTCATGGTATGTGTGTGTTACAGTAGAATTGTGCTCCGTAGCTGCTTTTTCAGAAGTAGATTGCCGGATCTTCCTTATGAGGAACTGTTGTTGTTGTTGTTATGGACTCAAACCCCAGCCTTTTGGTTAGGGGCCTAGTGCGTTAACTGTTTACAACACTCAGGGACTGACTCCAACTCAAATATACCATTCCTATGTTCCTCTATTAGTAAACTGCAAACTCACTTAGGAAATGGAAAATTCATCTAAGAGTTGCCTTATTTATCATGCAGTTTCTCTATCATGATTCTGTACAGAGTTTACCCAGATTTTTTTAAAAAACACTTTCATTTACTAAATGATAAAATTGGAAAACAAATTATGATTTTTTTTTCCTCCTGTGAATCCTGCACTTTGAATCCAGTTCTAATTTTACTCTTTTGTGGTTTCTTTGAACATGCACACATGCTTACTCCTTCTGGGCCCCTCGAAGTGACTGTATTACCTTTGCTAAAGGGACTGACAGAAAAGACACGACCCCATCACAGAGCATTTGAAGTGGTTATTCACCAGGCTTGTACATACATATTAGAATTCTCTGAGCTGTTATAGCAGCTATTGCAACTGAAAATAACTCAGCAAACAGGATCATTTATGTGTAGTTTATGGGCTAGGGAACAGTCCGGAAGAGCTGGAATTTGAGTCACTGTTAGCCTGCTCAGCCAGTCTCCCCATGTCACAGGCTGGTAATTTGATCGACAGCTCCTCTGAAGTAAGTTTGCACTGAACACAGGAAGTTCTTTTTTTTCCCCCATTTGCCAAACATTAAATGGACTTTTATGTGTGTCTTTTTTCCTCTTACAAAACCATGACTTGATTCAACAAAAATATTGCACACTTTCTTCCTGAGGGTTTTGTATTCTTTTCTTGGACTCACAGCCCCACTCTTCTTAGGCAGCAAGTTTTCTCGCTCCTAGGCAGCTGCTTGCCCTCCATTCACCAACATGGCTAAGTGCTTAAGACTGGGAGATATCTGTGTTGAATTTAGTGGCCCTAAAAACACACCATGGTAGTGAGAAAAATATCTTTAGTGACCTTCCCTTTCAAGACTCAGGAAATCTGCTTCTTCTCAGTCTTCTAATCACTGCTGCAAAGTTTTTATTTTTTCCACTATCCGGTGGTGGTTTTCAAAGCACATTAGAGCAGAAGGTGGAAGAGCCGGAGGAGCTCTCTTTGAAAGGGAAGCAGCCCCACCTGTCTGCCACCCCATATCTCCCAGTTGCCAGGGCCACGGGGTATGTCTGATGATGGAGATAGTTGGAGCCACTTCCCCAATGGGAAGCTGGAGCTGTGTTTATTCCATCTGCTGATATTTACATTGTGGTCAGCAGGGCAGAATGCCTGATGATGCTATCAGCCCTCTACCATGCAACAGGGACCTGCTTTCCAGGGACAGGGCATGATATCCAGACTTCCTGACATTAACGCTTGCTGGTTCATATTGCCCGAGGCAGCACCACAGAGCTCAGTTGCTTCTGTTTTTTTTTTTTAAATGATAACCTAACCAGTAGTGGGGGCCATGGTGGTTGAGTGGTAGAATTCTCGCCTCTCATGCAGGAGACCTGGGCTTGATTCCCAAGTAATGAGCCTCATGCACAGCTACCACTCTGTCAGTGGAGACTTGAATGCTGTGGTGGTGCTGAATAGGTTTCACAGGAGCCTCCAGACTAAGAGGCACTGGGAAGAAAGGTCTGGCAATCTGATTTATAACATCAGCCTGTGAAAATCCTATGAATCAGAATAAGCTGATCAACAACTGATTATGGGGATGGCACAGGACTGGTCATCTCATTCCACTGTGCACAGGGTGGCCATGCGCCAGGGCTCACTCAATGACAGCTGACAACTACCACCACCACCACAATAATCCTACCAAGTGTTTGAAATACAGAAGACAGTAGGGACCAACAGGGACTATTTTGGGTTAATGAAAGCTGAAATTTTTTCTTTTTGCTGAAAATTGTTAAACAGTTTAGATACTTTTATACGAATAATACCAGGAGTCTTATCTGTCTTGTTAGTCTGTTGTATTTATGAAAGATTAATATCAACCTTCAGAGTCACTGAAGTTAATGTAATGTTTTAAATTAAAATCAGATACTTCCCCGCACCAAAAGGATCTAAACTTCTTGTTTGATCCAAGTTTTGGGATGCCAAAAGCCACCGTGGTTTAGATCATTCTTGTTAATTATTGTCAAAAACTGTCACAATTTTTTTACAGTATTCAATTTTGTGATCTTGAAGTGCATCTGAGATTCCACTTGCACAAATCATTGTATCCAACAGAAATCTATGCTTGTCTGGCATGCCCAAGGGGAGACAAGTGAGGGGCTCAAGTTACGACAGGTAAACTGCAGAACTCAAACACACTGTCGACAACCAGCCAGTTGCTGTAGTGCTGATTCCAACTCATGGTGACACCATGTGTGTCAGAGCAGAACTGTGCTCCATTGGGTTTTTAATTGCTAATTTTTCGGAAGTAGATTGCCAGGACTTTTTTCTGTGGTGTCTCTTAGTGGACTTGAACTTGGTGACAGCTGAGTGTGTTAATGGTTTGACTCACCCAGGGACTTCACATACATGTATTTTTTGTTTTTATTAGCTGCCATCAAGTTGGTTCCCAACTCATGGAGTCCCCACACACAATGAAACTGAACCATTGTGTTTCAGAGGGTTTTCACTGGCTCATTTTCAAAAGTAGGTGGCCAGGCCTTTCTTCCTAGCCTGTCTGAGTCTGGAAGCTCTGTGTCATAGCTCCATGCAAGCTTCTGCTGAGAGATAAATGGTATTTGCACATGAGATGCATTGGCTGGGAAGCAAACCCTGGTCTCCATCATGGAAGGAAAGAATTCTACCCCTGAACCACCAATGCTTCACACACACACTGCATCCTCCCAAAAAACTTCCCAACTGCTACAACACACTTCTGGTTTTTCTGAATGGAGAGTAATTACGAAGAAAGAAAAAAAAAATCTACATTAATTTTTTAATCATTACTGTGGGCATGTGTGAGGGATATTAACTGGCTTCTGATTTCAAGACAGAAAAGACCTTGAACCTAGCACTGCAGAGCTGTGCACCCTGGAAGCCTTGCTTGTGCCTGACAACGCCTGAGGAGTAGTTTGCTCTGAAATTTCCCATGAACAAGTCTTGGAGGGCAGGGCTCAGTAATTCTGGCCTTCTTCCTACCCTTACCAAACAGGGGAGGATAGATTGGAGGTGCCCACAAGACTTGATGAAATTTTAGGATAAAATGCTTAAAAGGTTAAAAAGCCTTCAGAAGGGGAGAACTTTGGTCTCCAAGTAGAAAATGGTCAAATATTGCTAAAGTATTTCCATTTCTGGTAAATCAATCAATTCCCCAAATATTTATATAACGTATCCCATGGTCAAAATCTGAATCCAAAATTGCCTATTATAGCAATTTTTTTCTGTAGGAAGAAACAGTTACATCAAATGGCAAGGTCATAACTATGTATAGGAGCAAACTGCAATAGTCCCAGCTTTGCTTTATGCCCATTTGTAGCTGACTGGGGGAGGGAATGTCCTCTATGCCGAGAATTCAGGTAATTTCATGATAATAATAATTTTAACTCCATTTCAAGGGAAGTTTACAGCTTTAAAACAGGAAATGGAAAACAATAAGTAAGAAACTGTAAAATGTTTTGAGCACATAGCTTTCTGTTTCATTTTATACCCAGTGGTACATATAATTTACTTTAGGAAATGACGAGGCATATTTAGAAAGCCAGCAACTTCTGGAGTCTCTCTCTATTTTATTGAAATGGAAATAGGAGCAATTTGGATATACTTAGGGCTTAGTTTTTTTATTTCTTTGCAAATTCAAAATGGGAAGTCTTAATATATGTCTTAGAGGTTGTTGTTGTTTTTTCCTTTTAATGTTTACATGTCACCTTATGGTAAGATGAAATTTGCTGTGAATTTGACTCTGGGTATTAATTATATAGTAATCTCATTTTATTGACTGATTATAGTGAGCACCTGTGTTAAGTGCTTCCCATACATTTTTTTGTTTGCCTCATTTAACATAATGATGTAGACATTATTATTGTTGCTAGCTACCATCGAGTTGGCCCCAACTCATGACAACTCCATGCATGATGAAACAGAACACTGGCCATGCACCATCTCCACAAGGTTGTGAATCAGACTGAAGTGACCCATAGGGTTTTTGCTGTCTGATTTTCAGAAATAGATCACTAAGCCTTTCTTCCTAGTCCATCTTTGTCTGGTGACACCTGTTCAACATCATAGCAACATGCAAGTCTCCAATGACAGATGGGTGGTATCTGTTCATGAGGAGCATCAGCCAGAAATTGAACCCACATCTCCTGTATGGAAGGTGAGAAATCTACCACTGAGCCACCATTACCCCCTTTAAATACTGTGCACCTACAGGATCTATTCCCTGTAAATATCCCCATTTTACAGATTTCACCCCCATTTTACAGGAAATTGAGGATCAGAAAAGTTATGTCGTTTCTCTAGGACAAAGCAATTTGCAAATATTACACCAGGAATTCAGTTCTGCCTCTCTCTAGAGGGTCAGATCTTAATCACTATTCTGCAATACTTCCTACTTTCCTTCTATATCACAAGTGTTACAGAGTGAAGTTTGGGGACTCCCAGGGAAACGTAGGGTGACATTTAGGGGATGTGTAAGTGAGATGTACACATTGCAATTCCCATATTGTATTGCAGTTTCTTTAAAATAAAGAATCACAAGAAGGATCTCTGACTAATAAACTCAGATCACCAAGCTGACTGAGTTTACTCTGTGGTATTTCTGTAGGATTCGGGTTTTAACAGAGAGCAAAGCTGGGATGACCAATCCCTTCCTTGGGCTTCCAGGATTTTTAAATTGTTCTGCCTGCCCCCAAAGTTAGGCATCTCTGAATTTCAGCATTGCTGGTATGTGTTGTCTGAATGAAAAATGTCAAGATTAATGGAAATACGATAGGACTTGTAGCCTACAGAAGTTTAGGGAATTCCACTGGCCCTACCCTTCCTTGGAGTGTCAGTTTTATAATGGAAATAATATAGATACCTACTCAATTGGGGTATTGTTAGCACTACATTAGATAATATATATGAAAGAATTTTATGAGTAGTTATTTCTGGAGGTATTAAGGTCTCCTTCACTGCTTGGCAACATGTGGGCTGGTACTTTACCATCCTCTGTTTTTAAGGACCTGTTAAAGTCATTTTTCCATGAGTGCTCTATCCATCAGGATCCTGGCAGGAAACAGATGGTGCACTCATGCTGGGTTGAGTTTAATAAAGGACTGTTTACAAAGGTGTGTGCAGTGTTTAGGAAAAGCAACAAGGGATGTTGCAGTACCTCAGGGGTAGTTATTATCAACAATAAGCATGGATGGAAAAGGGAAGAGAACGTATACCTAGAGAGAGAGCCTTTGGAGAGGACTGCCTGACAGGAATGGTGGCCTTTCATGGAGGGAAACAATCAACCCATGAAAACCAGAAGAGGGAGATCTTGGGGAAAAATATCCTGGACTCACTTTCCTTCTTCCTTTTGATCTCCTGCATATACTCACTACTGGTTGAGTATAACTGGAAACCAACAGGCAAGAGAGCTCTTGATGCAGTCAATACAGCTTATCCTCCAGAAAAGAAAACAGATGGAGAAGAATGAAGAGTGGGTCTAAGGAGCAAACAGAAGACATTGAGTACATCCATGTGACCCTCCAAATATGGTAACTAGGATTATTCATCACTTTTGTCAGAGTGGCCCAGAGTCATCACTAATGCAAAATTATGATTTTTTCTTAATGGCTCTACCAACCTTCTGTATTTTCTCCATTTCTATATATTTTTTTCTCTTCATTTTAAGCTATCTTGTATTTGTTTACTCCTCTAAGTCTTCTTGCTGTAAAAAAATAATAATAATAATAATAATAATAATTTAATTAAATGTTTTATCTCTAATTGTTATTTTAAAAGAATACATCCCATTTTCACTTCTAGAATGGAGTGATCTTTTCTACCAGACTGAACACAGATGACAAACACAAAGAACAATGACCTGAAGGCACTGGAAAGTAGACAATCACAAGCAGATTATGGAGGAAAGCTGGAATTTGAATGAAAAGACAGTGCAGGGTTAGTTTTCCCGATTTGTGAATTTTAGTCTATGTGCTGGCCATAGGCCTAAAGAACTAGAGGAAAGGATTGAAAATAAGCACAGCCATTGGAAAGTGAGGAAAAAATCTCTAAAAGAAGAAAACCAGAGAAGGAAGCTGAAAATTCTGTGTACAAACTGCCCAAATTTCTGGCTGACCTTTTAACCATGTATACATGTGGTAGACTGCAAGTGACTGCACAGTTAAAGATAAGTAAACTGCACAGAGATATGAGCTATTATCCAAAAGACAGAGTTTGAAGTTTCACCAAAACAAAAATATCATAATCTTTGGGGGAATTGTAATAGAATCCAGAGTTTTTGCACAAAAACATTCACAACGTCCAGGATAGCATTCAGAGTTGCTTGACATATAAAGAACAAAAATGGGATTCTTGACTTATTCTCAAGAGAGAAAAAAAAAAAAAAATCAATGTAGACTAATCCTGAGATGATTCAGATGTTGGAATTAGAAAATATAACATTTACACCAGCCATTATAACTATGAGGAGCTCTGGTAGCGTAGTGCCTAAGGCACTTGACTGCTAACCAGAAGGCTGGTGCTTCAAACCTACCATCCACTCCTCAGAAAGAAGGTTGGACAATCTACTTCTGTAGTGATACTGCCTCGGAAACCCAAGGAGGAGTCACTATGAGTCGGATCCTACTCGATGGCACATAACAACATTATAACTATGATCAAAGAGGTAAAGGACAATATGCTCACAAGGATAAAAAGCCAGATTCTAGGACTAAAAAAAAAAAATTATATATTATCTGAAATAAATGGATCATTGAATAGGCTTAACAGCACAATGGCAAGATAGAGAAATATAAATAATGCAATAAAGTTGAAGATAAGTAAGCAGAAATGATCTGAAGACTAAAAGAGAAAAAGACTGAAAGAAAATAGAGTCTCTAGATACTGTGGACAATATCAAAAGATCTAACATATGGATAACTGAAGTCTCAGGAGAAGAAAAGGAGAATAAGACAGAAAACTATTTGAGAAAACAATTGCAAAACTTTTCTAAATTTTGTGAAAGAAATACGTTTGGAAATTAAGAAATCACAATGACCCCAAGCAAGATAGCAATATAACAAGCAACAAGATATATTGACACAGTGGCTGTCAATGAAGGGCTCACATACAGCAAAGCTTTTGAGGATGGTACAGTATTGGGTAGTGCACATAAGGTAACTATGAGTCAGAGCTGACTCTGTGGAACCTAACAACATCAACAGGAGGAATATTATTTACAAGCTGCAGGAAACAAAGGGTAAAGAGAAAATCATGAGAGGATTTAGAGCAAAATAATACATTATGTACAGGGGAATAGCAATCTGAATTACCACTAAGTTTTCATCAAAAACCATGAAGGCCAGAAGATAGTGCCACAACATCTTTAAAGTGGTAAACACAGAAACTATTAAAGCAGAATTGTACATCTAGCAAAATATATTTAAGAATAAAGGTGAAATAGCATTTTAAGATAAAACAAAACTAAGAGAATCTGTTGTCACACCCCCATACACACACACACACACACACACACACATAAATACAAAGAGAGATTGAGTTACTTCAAGGGATTTGCTCACATACTTGTGGGGGATGGAAAGCCCAAAATCTGTAGGTCAAGGGATAAGCTGGTGACTTCTAATAGCTCACAGAATTGTGAGGGGTTGGCAAGTCCAAAATCCATAGGTCAGGCAGCAGGTTGGAGACTTCTGCAGACTTGTATCCCAAGATCCATAGGTGAGGCAACAGGAAGAGTGCAGTTGAGAGTGAGTGAACTCTGTCAAAATATCTATGTGTAGTCTGAAGGCAGACCACACTCTAAGGAAACTCCCTTTCAACTGATTGATCATGGAAGGTTATTTCACTCCATGACATAATATTACATTATGGGACTAGTCTAGTGTATGGCAAAAGTACTGGGAACCATAATCCAGCCAAGTTGACACATAAAATTAACAATCACAATGGCTTAAAACAACACAAGTTTATTTTCTTAGTTTTAGAGGTCAGACATCTGAGATAGATCTCAATGGGCTAAAATCAAGGCATCAACAGGACTATGTTTTTTTCTGGAGGCTCTTGGGTAGAATCTGTTTTCTTCCCTTTCTAACTTCTTGAGACTGTTCACATTCCTTGACTTGTGGCCCCCCTTCCATGTTCAAAGGCAACAATGGCTGGTTGAATTTCATATCATATCACTCTGATACTGACTCCTTTGTTTCCTTCTTACATATTTGAAAGAACCCTGTGATTATGTCAAGGAGCTCTGGTGGCATAGTGAGTAAGGAATTTGGCTGCTAACCACAAGGGCACTGGTTCAAACCTACCGAGCTGGTCCATGGGAGGAAGATGAGGCAATCTACTTCTGCAAAGATTTACAGTGTTGGAAAACTAGTGGGGGTCACTATGAGTTGGAATCAACTCTGTGGCTGAGGGTTTTTCTTTTCTTTCTTTCTTTTTTTTTTGTTGTGTGTGTGATTATATCATGCCCACCCAGATAACAAATGATAATCTCCATATTTTTAAAGTCAGCTGATACGCAACCAGGAGATCTGCTGGCACAATGGCTAAGCACTTGGCTATTAACTGACAGTTAATATTAACTGACAATTTGGTAATCTGAACCCATCAGATCCTCCATAGAAGAGAAGACCTGATGATCTGTTTCCATAAAGATTCACTGGCCTGTGGAACAGCTCTATTCTAGCCTATAGCATCCTGTATGGTAGAGTTGGAATCTAGTTTACAGTAAACAAGAAGTGATACCAAAAACCAAAACCAAACTCACTGCCCCTGAGTCAGATCCTACTCGTAGGGACCCCTCCTTGGGTTTCTGAGGCAGTATCTCTATGGAAATAGATTGCCCAACCTTCCTTCTGAGGAGTGGCTGGTGGGTTTGAACCACCAGCCTTCTGGTTAGCAGTCAAATGCCTCAGGCACTATGCCACCAGAGCTCCTAACAACAATGATAAGTAATCTTTATTCTACCTGCAACCTACTTCCCTTTTACCATGTAATCTAACATATTCACAGTACACAGATATCTTTGGTGGGCCGTTATTCTGCCTACCACACCAATACCACATAAACATTATAAAAAAACAATGGAGGAGTAGGGAACACTTTTCATTTTATGAGGCCAGAATAACCAACTGCAAACCTGATAAAGATATCACAAAAATTAGCAACAAACAACAGCAACAACAGACCAATATCCTTCATGAACACAGATATAGAAATACTTTAAAAAATATTAACAAGTCAAATCCAGATTATGTATGTTGTTGTTGTTGTTGTTATGTGCTGTCGAGTTGGACCCGACTCATAGTGACCCCTCCTTAGGTTTCCAAGGCGGTATCACTACGGAAGTACATTGCCCAACCTTTCTTCCGAGGAGTCGCTCTCTCTCTCTCTCTAAACAAATCCAGATTTTATATATATATAAATTATATACATATATATGTGTATAAATGTGTATATATATACCTATTTAGGGTTGCTATGAGTCGGGTCCGACTCAATGGCACATAACAACAACAACAACAATATTTATGTATATATACAAATTTGTGTATGTATATACATATAGAGGAGCTCTGGTAGCATAGTGGCTAAGGCACTTGACTGTTAACCAGAAGGCTGGTGGTTCAAACCCACCAGCCACTCC
>NW_006921721.1:1310040-1310639 GCF_000298275.1 Orycteropus afer afer
CTTCCTTCCGAGGAGTGGCTGATGGGTTTGAACCGCTAGCCATCTGGTGAGCAGTCAAGTGCCTTAGCCACTATGCTACCAGAGCTCCCTATATATAAATATATATATACAATATATATATTTATATATATATAAAATGATACATATATATGAATTTCACTTAACATAAAACAAAAATCCTCACAACTGGACCAATAAGCAGCATCATGATAAATGGAGGAAGGATTCACATCAAATACTTCATTTTACTTGGATCCACCATCAATGTCCATGGAAGCAACAGTCAATAAATCAAATGACATATTGCATTGGGCAGATCTGCTGCAAAAGATCTCTTTAAATGTTAAAAAGCAAAGATATCACTGTGATGACTAAAGTGCATCTGACCTAAGCCATGGTATTTTCAATCACCTCATATGAAAGCTGCACAATGAATGAGGAAGACAAAAGAAGAACTGACGCCTTTGAATTACAATGTTGGTGAAGAATATTGAATATCCCATGGACTGCCAGAAGAACGAACAAGTCTGTCTTGGAAGAAGTGCAGCCAGAATGCTCTTTAGAAGCAAAGATGGCAAGACTTCTTCTCACGTACTTTG
>NW_006921721.1:1311359-1327304 GCF_000298275.1 Orycteropus afer afer
TGGGTTTGAACCATCAGCCTTCTGGTTAGCAGTCAAGTGCCTTAGCCACTATGTTACCAGAGCTCCCAGACATATACATACATATACATATATATGTACACATGTATATACACACACACATATATATACATACAAACACACACATACACACCTTTTAGGGTTCATTTCTTTTCATAGCTACAAGAGGGTAAGAGAATACCAAGAGTCATGGAGGTGGATCACCTCACCTATGTGCCGCATGTACTCCTACTTTCCCCCTTTCTATAAAAGCAGTTGTATCTTCTTTTCCTGATCAGAGCCAACCATTCCTAACTATATGTTGACTACTCTTTTTGCCTGTGGTTCCTGAGCATTGAGTGTCTAGTGTGTGCTGTCAACAGTCGTACCTTATAATTCAATGAGACACTTGGTGTGCCCTCTGGCAAAAGTGTGCACTTTTAGGGCCAAGGCCTCCAACTCTGCAGAGCTTGGAGTTGTTGGGACAGAAAGGACAAAATCCTCCAATAGGCCATTGAAAGTGATAACAAGTAGAATCTCTCCTCTTTCCACCCCTTAGTTATACATTCAGGATACTGGAGCATATTCTAGGTTTATCTGGACTCTTTCAGGAGAGATAGTTAATGCTCACCTTGTGCTTAACAACAACAACAAAGAACCCAGTTACTATGGAATCAGTGATAGTGACGCATATGTTTCAGAGTAGAACCATGCTACATCGGGTTTTAAATGGCTGATTTTCCAGAAGTGGATTGCTGGGCCTTTCTTCTGAGGAGCTTCTGGGTGGGTTTGAACCACCAGGTTTGGTAATAACCAAGTGCTTCATCATTTGCACCATTCAACTGCAAAATCTGTACATAGGCCAAGAGGCAGTTTTTCAAACAGAATAAGGGAATATTTCATGTTTTAAAATCAAGAAAACTGTACATCAGGGTTGTATTCTTTCACCTCACTTATTCAGTCAGTACACTGAGCATATAATCTGAGAAACTGGACTATATGAGGAAGAAAGTGGCATTAACAACCTGCAGATAAGCAGATGACAATCTTGCTTGCTGAAAGCAAAGAAGCCTTAAAGCATTTAACTGAAGAAGACTAAAGACTACACACAACATTCAATGTGGATTACACTTCAACGTAAACTACCCAAACCAAACCAAATTCATTGCTGTCGAGTTGATTCGACTCATAGTGACCCCTCTTTGGGTTTCCAAGGAGGTATCTCTATGGAAATAAATTGCCCAATCTTCCTTCTGTGGAGTGGCTGGTGGGTTTGAACTGCCAGACTTCTGATTAGCAGTCAAATGCCTTAGGCAACACCCAACTGGACTAATCAGCAACATCATGATAAACAGAGAAAAGATTGATGTTGTCAAGGATTTCATTTTACTTGGATCCACAATAAATGCCCATGGAAGCAGCAGTCAGGAAATCAAATGATATATTGCATTGAGCAAATCTGGGGCAAAAAACCTCTTTAAAGTGTTATGAAGCAAAGATTTCACTTTGAAGACTGAAGTGTGCCTAATCCAAGCCATGGTATTTTCAATTGTCTCTTATGCATATGAAAGTTGAACAATGAATAACAAAGACTGAAGAAGAGTTGATACCTTTGAATCTTGATGTTAGTGAAGAATACTGAAAATATCATGGCCTGCCAGAAGAATGAACAAATCTGTCCTGGAAGAAGTACAGCTGGAAAGCTCCTTAGAAGTGAGAATGGCCAGACCTTGTCTCACCTTCTTTGGTCATGTTGTCAGAATGGACCTGTCCCTGGAGAAGGATATCATGCTTGGTGAAGTAGAGGGTCAGCAAAAAAAAGGGAAGGCCCTCAGAAGGATGGACTGACACAGTGGCTGCAATGATGGGCTCAAGCATGACTTGAAGGATTGTGAAGATGGCACAGGATCAGGCAGTGTTTTGTTCTGTTGTAGATAGGGTTGCTATGAGTCAGAGTTCACTCAATGGCCCATAACACCACTCAGCAAGTCTTCCAAATTTATTCTTTTTTTTTTCCAAAGTTGTTTCAAACTTATTCTAGGTTATTCACATTTCTGCATTCATTTTAGAATTATGTTTGTATAAAAAAGAATTCCCAATCTTTGCAATGTGATCCATAATTTGTTATGACCCGCACTGTCAAATGCCACTGCATGGTCAATAAAGCACAGGTAAACATCTTTCTAGTATTATCTGCTTTCAGTCAAGAACAAGCTGACATAAGCAATGATATCCCTTATTCTACATCCTCTTCTGAATCCAGCTTGCATTTCTGGCAATTCCCTGTTGATGTACTGTTACAACCATTTTAAATTATCTTCAGCAAAATATTACTTGCCTATGACATTAATGATATTGTTCAATAATTTCCACATTTTGTTTGATCACCTTTCTTTGGAATGAGCACAAATATGGATCTCCTCCAGTTGGTTGGCTAGGTTCCAAAGTTCTTGGCATAGGCAAGTGAGTGCTTCCAGCATTGCATCCCTTTGTTGAAACATCTTGATAATATTCTGCCAATTCCTATGTTTTTTTTTTTTTTCCAATGCTTTGAGTATAGCTTAGATTTTTTCCTTCAGTATCATCTGTTCTTGATCATTTGCTACCTCCTGAAATGGCTTAACATCAACCAATTCTTTCTGGCACTTGACTCTGTGTATTCCTTCCATCTTTTGTTGATGCTTCTTGCATTCAGTATTTTGCCCATAGAATCTTCCAATATTGCAAGTAGAAGCTAGAAATTTTTTCTTCATTTATTTCAGCTTGAGAAATGGCTAGCATGTTCCTCCCTTTTGGCTCTCTAATGCCAAATCTTTGCATATTCCATTGTAATACCTTATCTTTTCAAGCCACCATTTGAAATCTTTTGTTCAACTCTTTTATTTCATCATTTCTTCCACCCACTTTAGCTACTTTATCTTCAAGAGTGAATTTTAGAGTCTGACATCTATTTTGGTCTTTTCTTTCTTTCCTTTTTAATGGTCTTTTACTTTCTTCATGTATGATGTCCTTGATGTTTTCCATAATTCTTCTGGTCATTTGTCATTAGTGTTCAATGTGCCAAATCTATTCTTGAGATAGTTTCTAAACTTAACTGAGACATATTCAAGGTTGTATCTTGGCTCTCATGGACTTGTTTTAATTTTCTTCAGCTTCAACTTGAATTTACATAGAACTGATGGTCTATTCTGAAGTCTGCCCCTGGACTTATTCAGACTGATTATATTGAGTTTCTCTATCTCTCTTTCCACAGATGTATTTGATTTGATTCCTGTGTATTCCATCCAGTGCAGTCCATGTGTATAGTCACCATTTATGTTGTTGAAAAATGGTATTTCTAATGAATAGGACATTGGCCTTGTAAAATTCCATCATGAAGTTTCTCCATCATTTCTATCACCAAGGCCATATTTTCCAACTACTGATCCTTCTTTGTTTCTAACTTTCTCATTCCAATCACCAGTAAAAATCAATACATCTTAATTGCCTGTTTGATCAATTTCAGACTGAAGATGGTAAAAGTCTTCAATTTCTTCATCTGTGGCTTTAGTGGTTGGTGCATAAATTTGAATAATACTCATATTAACTGGTCTTCCTTGTAGGCATATGGATATTATCTTATCACTGACAGCATTGTACTTCAAGACAAACCTTGAAATGTTCTTTTTGACAATGAATGTGATGCTATTCCTCTTCAATTTTTCATTTCTGGCAAGGTAGTCCATATGATTTTCTGATTCAAAATGTCCACTACCAGTCCATTTGAGCTCACTTATGCCTAGAATATTGTTCTTCAAGCATTCCATTTCATTTTTGACACTTCTAATTCTCCTAATTTCATACTTTGTACATTCCGTGTTCTGATTATTAATGGATGTTTGCAGTTTTTTCTTCTCATTTTGAATTTTGCCACAATGAAGGTCCCAAAAACTTCACTTCATCTATGTCATTAAGATAATCTCTACTTTGAGTAGCCTTCCTCTGTCATATTTTGAGTACCTTCCAACCTAGGGGCTCATCTTCTGTCACTACATCAGAGTTCCATTACTATTCCTAAGGTTTTCACTGGGCAATTTCCTTTAGAAGTAGATTACCAGAAAAAGGCTTCCTAGTATATATTATGGAAGCTCCAATGACACCTGTCCACCGTGGGTCTTCCTGTTGGTATTTGAAATATTAGTGGCATAGCTTCCAAAGCAACATATAAACCACCACAGTATGTCAAACTGACATAGGAATGATAGAAACAGGTCAATAGATAAACAAATTCTGGAATAGTCATACAATGGAATGTTGTTGTTGTTATGTGCTGTCGAGTCAGACCCAACTCATAGCTATCCCTCCTTCAGTTTCTGAAGCAGTATCACTACAGAAGTAGATTGCCCCATCTTCCTTCTGAGGACTGGCTGGTGGATTTGAACCACCAGCCTTCTGGTTAGCAGTCAAGTGCCTTAGGCACTACGCTACCAGAGCTCCCTACAACGGCATAATCAGCAATAAAAAGAATAAACTTATTGGTAAATGCAACATGAATGAATCTCAAAATAGTTATGCTAATTGAATAAGTAGATAAAAATGAGTACATAGTGTACACATGTATGTATGTTTTTCTAAAAATCTAGAAAATGCTGACTAATCCATAGTGATGGAAAACAGATTAATAGTTACCTGGGGTGAGCAGAGTAGGATGTGATGGGAGGGAGGATTGCAATGAGACTTAAGGAAATTCTTGGGGTTATGGATATATATATATAATCATAATTGTTTCAAATGTATGATATAATTATATCATATATATGATATAATTTTAGATACACAAAATTTTGCAAGATAAATGACTTATACATTGCAAATAACTTTTTTCAACAATGTAAATGTGACTGTAATGTGTACTTCACCAGATGTAATACACAGGAATCAAATCAACTACATCTGTGAAAAGCGGTGATGGAAAAACTCAATATCTTCAGTCAGAACACGGCCAAGAGCTGACTGTGAAAGAGACCATCAATTGCTCAAATGCAAGTTCGAATTGAAGCTGTAGAAAACTAAAACACATCCATAAGAACCAAAATATGACTTTGATTATATCTGACCTGAATTTAGAGACCATCTGAAGAATAGATTTGATGCATTGAACACCAGTGACCAAAAACCAAACAAGTTGTGGGATGACATAAAAAACATCATACGTGAAGAAAGCAAATGGTAATTAAAAAGACAGGAAAGAAAGAAAAGACCAAAATGGTTGTCAGAAGAGACTCTGAAACTTGTTCTTGAACAGAGAATAGCTAAAGCGAATGAAAGGAATGATGAAATAAAAGAACTGAACAAAAGATTTCAAAGGCTTGAGAAGACAAAATAAAGTATTGAAATGTGCAAAGAGTTTGAATTAGAAAACTAAAAGGGAAGAGCACATTTGACGTTTCTCAAGCTGAAAGAACTGAAGAAGAAACTCTAACCCTAAATTGTAATATTGAAGGATTCTGTGGGCAAAATATTGATTGATGCAGGAAGCATCAAGGGAAGATGGAAGAAATAAACAGAGACACTGTTCCAAAAAGAATTGGTCAACATTTAACCATTTTCAGGAGGTAGCATATAATCAAGAACTCTTGATATTGAGGAAGAATTCCAAGCTGCACTGAAGGAATTGGTGAAAAACAAGGCTCGAGGAATTTACAAAATACCCATTGAGATGCTTCAATAAAAGGATTCAGTGCTGACAGTGCTCACTTATTTATATGAAGGAATTTGGAAGACAGCTGCCTGGAAGGGATTGATATTTGTGCCCCTCCCAAAGAAAGATGATTCAACAGAATGTGGAAATTATCGAACAATGTCATTAATATCACACAAAAATAAAATTTTGCTGAAATAATTCAAAAATGGTTGTGGCAGTGTTGTTGTTGTTGTTGTTAGGTGCCGTCGAGTCGTTTCTGACTCATAGTGACCCCATGCACAGCAGAACGAAACACTGCCTGATCCTGCACCAGCTCCATGATCCCTGCTATACTTGAGTCCATCATCGCAGCCACCGTGTCAATCCATCTCGTTGAAGGCCTCCCCCGATTTCATCCACCCTCCACCCTACCAAGCATGACATCCTTCTCCAAGGAATGGTCCCTTCTGACAACATGACCAAAATAGATAAGAGGAAGACTGACCATTCTCACTTCCAAGGAGCATTTCGGGTGCACTTCCTCCAGGACAGATCTCTTAGTTCTTTCAGCAGTCCATGGTACTTTCTGCATTCTTTGCCAGCACCACGACTGAAAAGCATCAACTCTTCTTCAGTCTTCCTTATTTATTGTCCAGCTATCACATGCATATGAAGCGATTGGAAACATCATGGCTTGTGTCAGTTTCACCTTAGTCCTCAGGAGACATCCTTGCTTCTCAGCTTTTGAAACAGTTCCTTCGCAGTTGACTTTCCCAATGCTACAAGTCATCTAATGTCCTGACTGCTGCTTCCATTGGCATCAATTGTAGAACCAAGCAATGTGAATTCTTTGACAACCTAAATCTTCTCTCCATTTATTGTGATGCTGCTATGTAATAATACTTGTAATAACCAAATGAAATCAATGTCACTGAATTGTACACTTAAAATTATTAAAGTGGCAAATTTTGTATACACATTTTTACCCAAATAAAACAATTTTAAAAAATCATTTTTAAAACTAATATATATAAACAGGTTCTTTGCAACAAAATGGTAAGAAAAGAGAGAGAGAGAGAGAGAGAGGCAACATCCCCTGTCTGATGATTGGGATCTATATTATCTGTGATTATCCAGCTAAACTCAGGCCAGGGCTCTGATTCTGCTTCCACCAGTGATCTCTGTTTGGTCCTGAACAATTTAGGCGCTTGGGGCAAAGCCCCAGGTTTGAATTCTAAGGGTCAGACTGCCCTACACCCACAAGGAGTGTATGGACAGGGTATTTGCAGAAATGCAAGCTGGATTCAGAAGAGGACATGGTTAAAGAATACCAGAGATATGTTCACCTATGTTTTATTGACTATGCGGGGACATTTGACTGTGGATCATAAGAATTTATAGCTACCACTGCGAAGAACGGGAATTCCAGAACACTTCATTGTGCTCATGAGGAATGTGCACATAGACCAAGAGGCTGTTGTTCAAACTGAACAAGGGAATATTGTATGGTTTAAGGTCAGGAAGGGTATGCATCAGGTTTTATCCTTCTTTCACTGTACTTATTCAATCTGTACACTGAGCAAATCTGAGAAGCTGGACTATATGAAGAAGAATGTGACATTAATATTGGAGGAAGACTCATTAACAACCTATGATATGCAGATGCCACAACATTGCTTGCTGAAAGTGAAGATGACTTGAAGCACTTACTGATGAAGATCAAAGATTACAGTTTTCAGTATGGATTAGACCTCAACATATAGAAAACAAAAATCCTCACAATTGGACCAATAAGTAACATCACGATAAATGGAGAAAAGATTGAATTTGTCAAAGATTTCCTTTTACTTGGATCTACAATCAACACCCATGCAAGCAACAGTCAAGAAAGTAGATGTCATATCACACTGGGCAAATTTGCTGCAAAATACCTCCCCAAAATGTTAAAGAGCAAAGATGTCACTTTGAAAACAAAGGTGTGACGACCCCAAGGCATGATATTTTCATTCACTTCATATGCATGTGAAAGCTGGACAATGTATAAGGAAGACTGCAGAGGAATTGATGCATTTGAATCATGGTGTTGGCAAAGAATACTGAAAGTACCGTGGACTGCCAGAAGAATGAAAAAAAATCTATTATGGAATAAGTACAGCCAGAATTGCTTCTTAGAAGTAAGAATGACCAGACTTCATCTCATATATTTTGGTCATGTTGTCAGAAGGGACCAGTCCCCGGAGAAGGATATCATGCTTGGTATAGCAGAAGGTCAGTGAAAAGGGAGAAGGCCCTCACTGAGATGGATTGACAGAGTGGCTGCAATAATGGGTTCAAGCATAGTAAGGGTTGTGAGGATAATGCAGTACCGGGCAGTGTTAAGTTCTGATGTACATAGTGTTGCCATAAGTTGGAACCAACTTGACAGCACCTAACAACAACAATAACAACAATATATGCCTATTGCTGTCAAGTTGATTCTGACTCACAACAACCCTAAAGGACAGAGTAGAACTGCCCCATAGGATTTCTAAGGCTGTGCATCTTTACAGAAGGATACTGCCTCATTTTTCTCCCATGGAGCAGCTGGTGGGTTCTAACTGCTGACCTTTCCATTAGTAGCTGAGCACTGAACCACTGCATATACAGATGTCAAAATTTATCAGCTTGTACACTTTATATATATGTAGTTTTTGTATGTCAATTATACCTAATAAATGTCCTAAAATGGCAGTATTAATAGAGAATATTCATTGAGAGTCAAAGTGGTAAAGAGATTAAGCTCTGCAGCCTGAGGCACCAATTTTGGTGCCTATTTGTGTGGCATGAGATTGGTAATCTCTCTGAATTCTGTTTTCATAATGTACAAAATGCAGAGAAATATTCCTACTCCTTGGATGATGTGAGCATTAAATTACTCCATTAATATGGAGCCTTTATAATACTGTCTGGAATATAAGAAGTATTTAACATGTCAGAAATTATTATTAGCTGGGCACTGCATTGAGCACTTTACAAGAATTATCTCATTTAAGCTTCATAGTCCTGTGAACTAAGTATCAGTATTCTTACTTTACGGATGAGACAACTGAGACAACTGAGGTGTAAAGAGAAAGAATAATGATAAGGTTTTCTGCACAGGGGGCAAGTAGTAGAATGAGAGTTTGAATAAAATCAAACCCCAAAGTCTACACTTTCAATCCTACAAGTAAATGCTAACATGTGGGTCACCAAATCAAGTACTTAAAAGAAATAACATTGTCCATGTTTTCAAAAATGTTCCTATCTGAGACGTATGAAACTACCAAAGACAACATGTTTGGACAATTTCCAGTGAGTTCCTCTGTAATTACTCCTGGTGACTGGTTTGATGTTCATCAAGTCTGTTTCTTGTTTCTGGGCACATAGTCAAACTCTATTTCCCAGTCTTTTTGTGTCTAGTGAGGTCATGTGAGTAAGTCTTACCAATGTTACTTCTAGGCCAAGCTGGTAAGAGTGGGTGGGCTTTCTCCATACTCGGCTCCTCACCCCCATATGCTGGCTTGTGTTTAAGTGGAAGGAACCTCAGTGTGGGAGCCTGGTTTCTGAATGACCTCCTATTGCTGAACTTTGTCAAACCACTGAGGTGTTAAGCCACTGAAATTTGGGGATTTTGAATTTTTTTCTTTTTACAGTAATTAGCATATTCTTTTTTATAATATTACTTTTGCTGCCATATCCCATCTCTAGGAATTCCTTTCTGTATCGTGGGTTGTATGCATAGGCCACCTCCCTTGCTAGAAGATGGATCACAAAGTTATTGGTATAAAAGTTTAATTAATAAGAACTAATATGTAATTATTAGGAACTAATATATGAATGGTATACCCTAAATGTTTCATGTTAACAAAATTCCAATATTTAACTATTTTCCATCTCATTCATGATGGCTGAGTAGTGGCATATATTCTTGTTTCAAATTCTCCATTGGCCTTGGCTGTGTGTGTTTCCTGTTTCCTGGAGCTTCAGTTGTAGGCATCAGCTCTAGGCTTTCCAAGACCCACAAGAAACTGAATCATTTCTCAACTGTTTCCCTGGGTGGTTTTGAAACTTACCACTCACTTCTCAAAGATCCATTCAATGGGACAGACAGGTTGCTACCATCTGTTTTCCACCTGCCTTCTTTTTCTCCTTGAAAGATTTGCCTTCATATCATTTTACTAGTATCTCCATATATGATGTGTCTTCTTTTATACTGTGCTCTGTCTCTACCATGACAATTCATGATCTGCTGACAGCTCTCTGGTCACTGGCCAATTACAATTGGGTTGTGATTCCATCAATCTCTTGGCACAAGAGTCTACTCTTGACTTCTCTAGGGGTTCTGAATGACAGATGGAAAGGGAACAATCACCACCATGGCTTAAGGGCCATGTGACTGCAGAGATAGATGCAAGCCAAAAAGTGCCTAAGTGGCCAAACACATAGCATTATTTTTTCTGTTTCATTTCTCCCTTTTTGAGTTCTGAATTAACAAAAAAAGAAAAGAAAAGAAAAAAAGGGTAGAGACAGTAAATTTTGTGCAGCTTCAGTTCCTGAGGTTTTGGAGAAAACAGTTGTCCACAAAGCTGAACAGTGAGATTCTCCTGTTATTATTATGGAGAAAGTGTTTGATTCTGATCACTTGGCCTGAGCATCTGCCAGTTTTGGAAAAATGTGATCATTTACAGTATTCCACAAGGCTACCTGCTAAGGAATGTGGAATTCTTATCTTCTGTTCCCATTTTCTCATTTTACTGATGAGGAAACTGAGTCTCAGAATCAAAATGAGAGCTCCTTAAAGTGTGGTCCTCAAGCTGGTGTTGGTCTGTAATTGTTTTCTAATGGATAGTGGCAATATAGGTACAGAAAGTGAAAGTAAACATTGGGAAACTTTTCTAGCAATTGGACAGAGAAATGACACTCTATTGACACTAATAATTTAAAAAATGTAGGCTTATATTTGATATGCTTTAAAAATCATTTTTTAAATCAATGAGATGGATTGACACGGTGGCTACGATGATGAGCTCAAGTATAGCAGGGATTGTGGGGCTGGCGCGGGATCGGGCAGTGTTTCGTTCTGCTGTGCATGGGGTTGCTATGAGTCGGAAACAACTCGAGGGCACTTAACAACAACAACAACAAGAAAAATCATTTATCTTGTAATTTATTTATTTTTTCACAATAAACTTTAATTTTAGAATGAGATTAGATATATAGAAAAATTGTAAAGAGCGTAGATAGTTCCTGTAGACCCTGCACTCCCTTTCCACTATTATTAATATCTTACATTAATAGTGCACATTTCTTTCAATGAATATTGATACATTGCTAGCAAAACTAAGCATACAAAGTTGGGTATGATCCAAGCCATAATCTTCTCAATTGCCTCATATGCATGCAAAAGTTGGATAATACAAAAGGAAGATAAAAGAGTTGATACATTCAAACTGGGTGTTGGAGAAGAAAACTGACTATACCATTGACTTCCAAAAGAATGAACAAGTCAGTCTTTAACACAATCTAATTGCTCCTTAGAGGTGAGGATGGTGAGACTTCTACCCACTTACTTTGGACACATCATCATGAAAGACCAGTTTCTAGAAAAGGACATCATGTTTGGTAAAGCAGACCAAACGAAACACACTGCCATCAAGTCAATTCTAGCTCATAGTGACCCTATAGGACAGGGTGGAACTGTCTCATAGGGTTTCCAGGGCTGTAAATCTTTAAATAAGCAGACTGCCACATCTCTCTCCCATGAAGTGCCTGGTGGGTTTGACCAGCTGACCTTTCACTTAGCAACCAAGCATTTAACCACTCCTCCAGCAGAGCTCCTTTGGTAAAGTACGGGACCAGTGAAAATGAGAGAAACCCTTAATAAGATAGATTGACACAATAGCTGCAACAATAGACTGAAACACCAGCAATCATGAAGATGTTGCAGGACTGGGCAACATTTTTTCTGTTATACATAATGTCACCATGAGTTGAAGGTAACTCAACAGCAACTGACAACATTTACACATTATTACTAAGTTCCAGATTTTATTCAGATTTCCTTAGCTTTTATTTATTTATTTATGTATTTACTTTGGATCACACATTACCATTAGTCATTGTTGTGGTAATTGTATCCTCTAAAAAAGATGTGTTGAAGTCTTAAGCGTGTGAATGTGACTTTGTTTGGAAATAAGGTCTTCAGGGTGTTATCAATTAACATGGATTAATATGAAGCTATGTAGTAGCGTTGTTCCTAACTCCATCTGAGCAGTATCTTATAAAAGAAGAGAAGAGACAAAAAAAAGACAACTGAAGCGTGGTCATGTGTATGGCAGCAAATTCAAGGCAAGTAATGCCAAGGATTGCTGGGAGCCACCAGAAGCTACGAGATAAGCCTGGAACACGTTCTTACTCAGAGCTCTCAGAAAGAATCAACATGGCTGACACCCTGATTTGGACTTAAAAATTCCAGAACTGTGATACAATAAATTTCTGTTCTTTAAAGCCACTCATTTTGTGATATTTTGTCACAGCAGCATTGGGGAACTATGATAGTCATTATGTCCCCTTAGATCTTCTAGGCTGTGACAGTTTCTCCGATTTTCCTAGTTTTTTTATGATCATAACTGTTTTGAGGAGTACTGGTCAGGTATTTTATAGAATGTCCCTCAATTGGGATTTGTCTGTTGTTTTCTCATGATTAGACTGGGGTTATGGTTTTTTGGGAGGAAGACTACATAGGTAAAGTTCCATTTTCATCATATCTTATGAAGAGCACAGTTTTAGGCTTTACATGTAGGTCTTTTTTCCATCTTGAGTTCATTTTTGTAGATGGTGACGGATCCTGTCTCATTTTTTGGCAAATGGATATCCTGTTTTGCCGGCACCATTTATTAAAGAGAATATCTCTTCCCCATTTAATGAGTTTCAGCCCTTTGTCAAAGATCAGCTGTATGTAGGTGAATGGATTTACTTTTAAGTTCTAAATTCTGTTCCATTGCTCTCTATATCTGTTGTGCCAGTACCAGGATGTTTTGACTACTGTGGCTGTGTAGTAGGTTTGAGATTGGGGATTGTGAGGTCTCCTACTCTGTTCTTTTTCTTCAGTAGTGCTTTGCTGATCTGGGGTCTCTTTCCTTTGCATATAAAGTTGATGATTAGTTTTCCCATCTCTTTAAAGGATGATGATGGAAACAATCTAAATGCCCATCAACAGATGATAGGATAACCAAATTATGGTACATTCACACAATGGAATACTATGCATCATTAAAGAATAATGAAGAATACACGAATCATCTCGGAACATGGATGAATTTGTTGTTGTTGTTATGTGCCGTTGAGTCAGACCTGACTCATAGCAACCCGTGCTTGGGTTTCCAAGGCAGTATCACTATGGAAGTAGATTGCCCACCCTTCCTTCTGAGGAGTGGCTGGTGGGTTTGAACTGCCAGCCTTCTGGTTAGCAGTCCAATGCCTTAGGCTCTACACTACCAGAGCTTCTATGGATGAATTTAGAGGGCATTATTTTGAGTGAAGGAGCTCTGGTAGCATAGTGGCTAAGGCACTTGACTGCTAACCAGAAGGCTGGCAGTTCAAGCCCACTGGCCACTCCTCAGAAGGAAGACTGGGCAATCTACTTCTGTAGTGATGCTGCCTCGGCAACCCAAGAGGGGTCACTATGAGTCAGGGCCGACTCGATGGCACATAACAACAACAACAACAACATGTTGAGTGAAATAAATCAATCACAGAAGGACAAATATTGTATAAGCCCACTATTGTAAAAAGTAAAGTAAAGGTTTATTTAAGGAGGGAAACTCACTTTGTTGGGCACCATGGATGGGAGGGAAAATCTTGGACTATTTGGGGGTCACATGTTGATTTGGGTCAGGGAAGAAATGGTATGGAAAGAGTCTGTGACCAGCATGGTGACATTGGGGAAAGGAAAGACACTGAAATGTACACAAAAGATATAGACAACAGAGGTAAATACTATTACATGTACAACACTGCAGTATCACTAGCACCAAATACCAGGCTACGGATTAATGCACAGACAGGTGGGAAGAGCAGGTGGGGGTAGGTCAATAGGAATACACCCTAGATCAAGGATATATTTGACTGAAGATAATTTTACATATGCACTTGTGCTATGAAATTAGCCACATACATTACAGAAGCAACAGAAGACAGAGTTGGAGTAACTTCTCAGAGACAACCAAACATTTTCTGAGAGACAATCCCAGGTTGGCAGGCTCAGGACCATAGCCTCAGGGGACATCATGCTCAATTGACATACACAGTTCATAAAATTTTTGTTCTATACCCTACTTTGGTGAGTAGCAACTGGGGGTCTTAAAAGCTTTTGAACAGCCATCTAAGATGCAACTATTGTTCTCTCATTTGGAGCAAAGAAGAGTGAAGAAAATCAAAGTCAACTGGAAACAATTAGTCCAAAGATAAGTTGGACCATGAGGACCTTAGCCTCCACAACCTTGAGACCAGAAAACTAGATGGTGCCCAGCTACCAATGCCAACTGCTCAGAAAGGAATCAAATCTGGAGATCCTGGATGTAGTGGGAGGAAAAATGTGGAACAAATTTCAAAAACACAAAAAAGACTAGTTGGAAAGAGACTGGTAGAACCCCTGGGACTGTGGTTCCAGATTAGCCTTTGGGCCTGGAAATGGACTCACTTCCATGGATTGGCCTTCAGCCTAACAGTAGAAAGACCTACATACAGAATACCTACCCAGGTTGATGCACCCACTACTCTAGGGAGATACACCCCTTGGATCAATAACCCATGAGACACCGGAGGGGTAGCACTCATGTAGAAGGAAAGCTGGACAGACAGGAATGCATGGATAAGAAGGGCACAGGGAAGGGGTGGTCACAGGGAGGAGAGGGGAGGAGAGTTTTTTTATGGTTGGGGATGGTAATTGGAGCCATGCAATCAGATGTGCATGAACTGTTGGATGTAAAACAAGTTTGTTTGTAAATTTGCAACCAAATAAACAAAGAAATAAATAAAATGTTAAAAAATAAATAAATAAAGGATGATGATGGAATCTAGATTGGGATTGCATTATATCTGTAGAGCCCTTTGGTTAGTATTGACATTGTCACAATGTTAAGTCTTCCTATCCTTGAATGTGGTATAATCTTCCATTTATGTAGGTTTCTTTTAGTGGTATTTTGTAGCTTTCTTTGTGTAGGTCCTTTGTATTTCTAAAGAGCTCTGGTGGTTCAGTGCCTAAGGTATTTGACTGCTAACCAGAAGGGTGGCAGTTCAAACCAACTAGCTGCTCCATGGAAGAAAGACAAGGTAATCTACTTCTGTAAAGATTTACCACGTTGGAAACCCAGTTGGGGTCTCCATGGGTTAGAATCAGTTCAATGGCAGTGAGTTTTGTATCTCTACTTAGATTTATTCCTAAGGGCTTCATCTTTTGGGTAGCTATTTTACATGGTATTATTTTACTGATTTCCTTTTCAGAGCTCTCTTTGTCAGTGTAAAGGAAATTGACTGAGTTTTATATGTTGATCGTGTACCCTGCCACTTTACCTTATCTTTCAATTATTTATGGTTGTTACATGAGTCTCTGGGTTTTTCTATGTATAGAATCATATCATCTGCAAATAACAATAGTTTTATTTGTTCTTTGACAATTTGGAGACCTTTTATTTCCCTTTCTTGTGTCACTGCTCTGGCTAGGACTTCCAATATAGTATTGAAAAGGAGTGGTTATAGAGGGCATCCTTGTCTGGTTCCCATTTACAAAGGGAACACTTTCAATTTCTCTCCATTGAGACTAATATTGGCCATTGGTTTGGGATATTTGTCCTCAATTACGTTGAGGAATTTCCCTTCTACTCCTATTTTGTTGAGTGTTTTCACCAGGAATAAGTGTTAGTTTTTGTCAAATGCCTTTCTGCATAGATTAATATGATTTTTTTTTCCTTTGTTTTATGTATGTGGTGGATTATATTGATTGTTTTCTAATGCTGAACTATTCTTGCATACCTGATATGAATTCCACTTGGTCATGATGCATTACTTTTTTGATATGTTGTTGTATCTTATTGGCTAGGATTTTGAGGATTCTTGTGTCTACGTTCATGAGGGATATTGGTTTATAATTTTCTCTTTTAGTGATGCTTTTTCCCTGCACTAGTGTTTTTATTTGACTGCTAACCAGACGGCTGGCGGTTCAAACCCACTAGCCACTCCTCGGAAGGAAGGTTGGGCAATCCTACTTC
>NW_006921721.1:1327545-1334793 GCF_000298275.1 Orycteropus afer afer
GGAAACCCAAGGAGGGGTTGCTATAAGTCGGGGCCGACTTGATGGCATATAACAACAACAACATCAAATATCAATAACTTTTTTGAGAATTAAGTATTAATTAAAGGAAAATAATTAATTAATTAATATTTTAATTAAGTATTAATTAAAGGAGAAAAATCCCAAAAGACTTCTGCTCAGTTACTAATAACGTTATAACTAATACTGCTATAATTCAATGTAGAAAGATTGAGCAAAACAATTTTGTTGTTAGTATCATATAATCTAAGAAATATTACACTTAAGCAATTTACAGTTATTTATCACATATTATTGTATGATTAAATTAATAATAAATATTTCTATGGATTCTGTGTGATCTGGTACTGGAGGAGGTCCATAGTTTGTGTGGGGGGGTGACACCATGAGTTGCCATACTCAACTCTAGTAATGCCACTGATGAAACCAGTAAGTCAATGTAGAGGATTTTAACACTTTACATCACCCATTTTATGGACACAGAAACAGATTTAGAGAGAAACAACTTGTCCAAAGGTACATGAAATATGAAACCAGGTGTTCTGTTTCCTAATCCAACGTTCTTTGTAAACTTTGTCTTCATTATGCAGTCCCATATAGAAATGTAAGGGGAAAAAAATGGTGACCCCTCTCCTTTCCTCATCATTCTCATCAGGTTTGTATTACTTGCTCCTGGTTATGCAGGATATAATTGGTTGTTTCTCTAGGGATGAATAACCACAGTTCACTTCCATTGATGAAACCAACTCAATCCTCTGCATCTTTCTTATTTATCATTTGCTTCCAGTAGTTTTAAAATTAGTCAACAAAGCTCTTCTTTCCACAGCTGGAGATATTACCCATAAGAAAATTCTGAAGAAATATGACTTAAATTTGACCAAATTACTTAATTAAGTAATTTAAGATTACTTAAATTATAAAGCATTGATATAAGATATTTTCCTGGGAGTAGACATTGTGGAAAAAGAAAGAGACTCAGTGTCGGACATTTTACATATTCTATTCTAAGCTTTTAACATTGTTCCATTTTATGCACAGGGAAGTAGGACATGAAGTAGTTAAGTTATTAGTACAAATTTCCTGTTTTTGTTGTTATGTGCCATTGAGTCAGACCCGACCCATAGTGACCCCTCCTTGGGTTTCCGAGGCAGTATCACTATAGAAATAGATTGCCCAACCTTCCTTCCAAGGAATGGCTGGTGGATTTGAACCACCAGCCTTCTCGTTAGCAGTCAAGTGCCTTAGGCACTACACTACCAGAGCTCCTTGCATTACATTATAATGTAATGTTTCCTTGTTGTTGTTGTTGTTGTTATGTGCCTAGGGTTGTGTTAATTAAGTGTCAGTGATGGATTTCAAATGTTTTATCTACCTCCCACACCTATGCTTTTTATACTACCCAGTGGTTCCCTGACTTGACAGAAACATTTCCTGAGAAGGGTGTTTAAAATGCAGATTCCAACCAATGTAGGGATTCTGATTGAGTAAGACAGACGTAGGGTCAGGAATCTGTGTCTGTAAAGGTGTCCTTAGTGATTCTGTTGTACTGTGTGTTGGGAACCACTGTACAGGGAAAAAGGAGAAATGAAGGCAATGGGTGTGGATGGTAGATTCCTCTTTGACAGGGTGTTGCAAGGCCAGCCATGCTCTATAGTCCTCTCAGCCTCTTCTGATCTACTGGCTGCTCTCTGACCTCAAAGGGGGGACCTCTCCACCAGCTCTTCTACAGGAACTCATACTAAGGCAAGGCTCTCCAGCATGGAAACCCAAGATTTGCCCAGAGGTTTCGGGGTTAGGGATGTTCCCCATTGTCTTTCTCCAAGGGAAGAACCATCTACAACCAGAGATGTGATCTCCTGTAGCTCTGTATTCCTAGTGTACACTACAAGTGTAGCCTTGGTGGTGCAGTGGTTAAATGCTTGACTGCTCACCAAAAGTTTTGAGGTTCAAACTTAACCAGCTGCTCAGCAGGAGAAAGATGTGGTAGTCTGGTTCCTTAAAGATTATAGTCTTGGAAATTCTATGGGGGCAGTTCTACTCTTTCCTACAGTGTCACTATGAGTCAGAATTGACTTCACAGAAATGTATTTTATTCCTCAAGTTGGTTCTAATGATGAGTGCTCAAAGGTTTATTGGGTCATGAAAGGTGGTAGATATGGGAAAGCGTTTGGTGGGTTGAGGCTGAAGACATACAATTTAAGTATCTCCTGTTTGGGGGTTACCTCTCTGTTATAGAACTCTGAAGAGGGCATAGTTGGGGGTCCAGATGTAGCCAGTTTTCTAATGTACACATTGATGAGTCTGTGTGATAGTTCTTTTTCCTTTATAGCATTTTATATGTTGAATTTCATTCACTCATTGGAAAATATTGTAGGGATTAAATTTCTAATCTAGCCAGCCAATAATTATTTCTTTACTTTGGTTGATTATTTATATTTCAGGTGGCTCCCTCCAAATTCTGAGTCAGCAATGAGTATCATTAACTGACCATCTAGTATTTCTCCCAGATCATTAGTAAGAGATGAATAATCAGGAGATTCCAAGAGCCTGAAGTGTAATCAATGAATCTTGTCTTCTGGTTCAGAGAAAGACTGACATAGTTCAGAGCTCTAATTTCCCATGCCTACTCACCTGGAAAGCTCAAGTGGAGGCCTCTGATGATTTCTAATAATGTAATTTCATATTTTACAGAATTCTCTGCTCCACTACTCTCACTGTACATTGCATTTAAAGTAAGCCACACTTGCAAGAGTAACTCACTAACTCAAGCCTCAAAACTTTATTATCAACATCAGTTCCAGGTTTTCCTCCTTGTCCAGGTAGTTTAGAAAATACAAAATGGTTCAGGCCCAAATTAGTGAAACAGATAGACGTAAAACACCAGGGAGTCCTGATGGGTCTGGGAGGCACATCCAGTTTGCACCAGCTGACCATGTGGGCAGAAGGCTGAAAAATATTCTGATTCTTTAGGAGAAGCTGGAAATCAGAATGTGTTTGTGAAATCTCAAGATTTTAAAGTATTGGTAACAAATGTTAGGCAGCACATTATATCCTTGGATGAGGTCATTGCTGACAGTTTGTCTCCTTTTGCTCTGATGCTCTAAAAAGAGCATTAAAAAGATGAAGGTAAGGGATGGTAGTGGATTGAATAGTACCCTCCCAAAATTTACCTCCATTCAGAATCTCAGCTATGACCTTATTTAGAACAAAAGTCTTTGCAGATGTAATTAGTTAAGAATATTGAAGTAAACTGTCCTAGATTTAGGGGAGACCCTAAAAATAATGACTAGTGTCCTTCTCAGGAGATGAGAGCACACAGAAACACACAGGAAGAAGATCGTGTGAAGATGGAGGCAGAGATTGCAGCTAAGGAATACCAAGAATCGCCAGGAGGGTTTCTTTCTTTCTTTTTTTTTTAATTTTAAGAGCTTGTTTTACATTCAACCTCATGCATACATTTAGTTCCATTCCCCATTTGCCATGTCCAATCCTAACCCACTCTCCTCTCCTCCCTACCCTGCAACCCTCTCCCTGTGCCCCTCATAATTATGTTCTCCTGTTGGTCCTGCATTTCCTCAGTTTGAATGTTGGTCCTCTGGTGTCCCATGGTCTATTGCTCTAAGGGATGTACTCCCATAGAGTATGTGGATGTGTCATCCTGGGTTGAGTGGTCTGCGTGTACATCTTGTTAACTGTTGGGCTGAGAGCCCGCCCCTGGGGGTGAGTTTTATTCCAGGAGCTGAATGTATTTCAGGGCCATAGTATTGGGAGTCTCACCAGATTTCATCTGACCAGTAATCATTATTGAGTTTTTGGATTTTGTTCCATGTTTTCCCTGCCAGGAGGGTTTCTGAGGCTGTATCACCATGGAAGTAGATTGCCTCAACCTTCCTTCCGAGGAGTGGCTGGCGGGTTTGAACCAGCAGCCTTCTGGTTAGCAGTCAAATGCCTTAGGCACTACACTACCAGAGCTCCCTATGATAATCTAGAAAAGCCAAATAAGGATCTTCCCCTAGAGTCTTCAGAGAGGGCATGATCCTGCTGATACTGATTTCTGACTTCTAACCTCCAGAACTGTAAGAGAATAAATTCCTGTTGTTTTAAACTGTCCAGTTCACAGTCATTTTTTATGACAGCCCTAGAAAACTAACAGGGAGGCATACAAAAAGGAGAATGAACTAACATAGTTTGAGATATCAAGTGGAAGGTAGGGTTGGTTGGTTATTATCTGAACAGCTGTGTTGGTAGAATATTTTAGCAAGATGGAAGCTCAATTTATTCCTTCTTTCTTTGTTTCCTTTCTCTCTCCCTCCCTTTGTCATTCCTCTTTTTCTTTCTCCCACACATGCTTATTGGATGCCTCTTCCTTTATTCCAACCACTGCATAAGGCCCCTGAAAACAAAGTAAATGACATGGAGCTTAATGCTCACTAGAACTCCAGAGGTGTCAAAGTGAAGCTGTGGATGGAGTAAGCGTTTTCAGGGCCATCATTCTGCACTCATGATCCCTAGGATGTTACAAAGCACTAGTGGCTATGCCGAACAAGTTTCAGTGGCACTTCCAGACTTAGACAGATTAGGAAGAAAAGCCTGGTGATCTACTTCTGAAAATTAGCCAGTGAAAACCCTTGAGATCACAATGGTCTGGTTCCATCGTACATGGGATCACCATGAGTCAGGGCATATAGTTGCTGCTCTGGTTCAGAATCCAGTAAGAAGCGGTACTGAAAGGGATTATTCCCTTCATCCCTCCCTCCCTTTTTCTAAACTTTTCATTATTAGGATCACAACTGATTCTTTGGTATATAAGTGTGGTGGAGGGGAAGGAATTCAGAGACCCCTCATTTCAGTCTCACTTTTCTTTGGGCAAGTAGCACTGGTAGCCCAAAAAGTTGACAGTTCAAACCCACAACCTGCTCCATAGAAGAAAAATGAGACAGTCTATTTCTGTAAAGACTCACAGCTTGGAAATCCTATGGGGTTCTCTATGAGTCAGAATTGACTCAGTTACAGTGGATTTTCTTCAAGCAGTTGGACCATGACTGCCATTTAGTCAAAACAACTATAACCCTGCATAGTCATGGGTTAAGGATGTGTAGCTACAATTCTGTAACTTGGCTACCGGTGGCTACATGATATGGATGAGGAAAGAAGAGGCCCTTCATGTTAGTGAAATGAAGTGTTTATTTATAATTTGAAAAGCCTTACAACATTTCTTAAAAATATCCAGATACATAAGAAATTTAGTAAGTCATCTGCTAGTTTGGCCCACACAATGACCATTCATTCATTACCCATCCATTGTGGCAGGCACTGTGTCAAGAGCTGGGTGTGTATTGGTGATTAAGTTATGGGCCTGGATCTGCCTTTCAGCTGATCCAAATACTGGATCTAAATATCTTGGCATCAGGACCTGTGGATGCATGTGACTGGTGGGTAGAGACAGAAAGCTCATGGCATGTCAGGGGCATTTAATCTATATTAAAAATACTTTCCAAAGCTGTCTTATTACCAGAACCTCAGAGCTGTAAAATATGAAGATAAGAGAGAAAGGAAAAATAAAAGAAGTAACTATTTCTATCTAGAGTATTTTAGCTGATACACTGGGACATGAGAAAACAAATTTCCAACCTGGATCCATATGATCTCAAAGGTGTGTGTGTGGGGAAGAATACACCTTAAGAAATAACATGAGCTTCAAAGTAAGTGTCATGATCAGAGTCATAGCAGTAGTTCCACACTTACTGTGCACAGGGCTTAGAGGAGGTTAAGCTTATAATATTTAGTGATTTTTAAAAGTTTAGCTAAAAGACATTATTTTGGGATAGGAAAATAAAAACTTCTATTTGTTCTTCAACTCCAGTTATTCCAAAGCAGGGAATAGATTTTGCTTCTACCTTCCAATGCAAGTGAGTTTCCATTGGGTTGAGACCAAAATGGGCAATTTCAGCCTGAAATGATTACTTTCTGGAAATTTTCAGTGAGTGGAAACAGTCATGTAGAGCTGTGGATCTTATTATCTGGATCAATAATCTTAGCTAGTTAAGATTCCTGCCAAGGAAAGACAAGAAAGATCAAATTTCATAGATCTAATGAATGACTGGAAACCGCTTGCACACGTGTGTGAAAGGATCATTTTATAGAAACAAAGATTTATAGAAACCAAAGCATTCCTTGGCATTAGAATAGGAGCTGATATTGATTTATCATTCTTTATGCTGGCCACTGTGCCAAACACTTTATACATAGTGACTGTGTATAAATCATCATAACAACACATGGGCAGGTATTATTATTATTCCTACTGTACCGATAAGAACATGTAAGCATGAAAAGATTAAATAGAAGTGTAGGATAAATGTGTCATTCATTTAGAGAATGAGTCAAATTCCAAGTGTGTGAATAACTGTGAACATTTCCACTTCCTTACCATTTGGGTTTTTTCCTCAAGTTTGGTGTGCTTTTCTCTTGTGTTGGCAAAATGTTGGCAAATTCTTAGTCCTTGGAAGAAAATTCAAATTTCAAATTCAGAAAAGAGTTTTAAAACTGATAACATGAATCCAAGAAACTAAAAGTAGCTGAGTGCATTCATTGTTCATGTCACTCAGAGACTCCCATCCTCTCCTAAACAAAAAAGCCAACAAAAAAACAAATTCTTGCCACTGAGTTGATTCCAACTCATGGCAACCTCATGTGTTATACAGTAGAACTGCTCCATAGGATCTGTTATCTTTTTGGTAGCAATCTGCAGGCCTTTTTCTTTTCTTCTTTCTTTCTTTTTTTTTTTTTTTTTTGTGGCACCACTGGGTAAGTTTAAACTGCCAACTTTTAGGTCCGTAGTCAAGCACAAACCATTTGTACCACTCAAGGACCTTTATTCTCTCCTTTAAACTAACTTCTCAGGTAAAAGGTAAGAAGATACTAGAAACAGACTCGTTTTTCTATATGAATGATAACATGTATCTTACTCTGTTTAGCATTTAGTTTTAGAAATTCTTTAGAAATTCTTATTATTATTATGGTGATTTGGGTGAAGATTTACAGAGCAAATTCACTTTCCATACAGCAGTTTATATATATTTTGTCTAATGACATTGACCACAGTTTACCACAATGCAACAGCTCCCCTCCCACTTCCTCCCCATAGTTACCTCTTCCTAGTATACATCCCTCCATACACTCCTGCCCCCTGAGCCCTCTCTCTCTGTGCATAGGCAGCCCTTCTTTCTC
>NW_006921721.1:1335591-1336239 GCF_000298275.1 Orycteropus afer afer
CTGGGAATTCTGATCATTCACATAAACTTATAGGACCATTGTCTGCCAACCCTATATATGTTCTTGGATACACTCCCGATTTCATAGACATACCTTATAGTTCAGCCTGTCCACCCATCTATCAACCCATATACCCATGTTTGCCTTCACTGATGACACAGTACTGTATGTTCAAAAGGGTTCATATTTCTTGTCTGTACCTCCCATGTACCTTTCTATGTCTTTCTCATCCTCAATGCTGCCATATTGGTCACTCACACTTGGTATGTTCCCCTTCTCTTCACCCAAATCAATATTTATCTCTATCTATCTAACAGCATTCCCTCCCCACCCCTCCCACCGCTGATAAACAACAAAGAAAATTTCCTTCTATAGTAAACCTTTCCTTAACTTTTACAATAACGGACTAATACAATATTTGTCCTTTTGCAATTGACTTATTTCCCTCAGCATAATGTCCTCCAAGTTCAGCCACGTTATGCGGTGTTTTGCAGATTCTACGTTATTCTTTAGCATTGCATAGTATTCCATTGTGTACCATAGTTTGGTTATCCATTCCTCAGGTGATGGATACCTAGATTGTTTCCATCTTTTGGCTATTGTATAGTCTATTTTTGCCACATATTAGGGCCTTAAATTTGCCCCTAG
>NW_006921721.1:1339251-1356246 GCF_000298275.1 Orycteropus afer afer
TTTTCTTTGTTGAAGAGGGTCTGTGCAGTCTTTCTGCCTAGTCCGCCATCTTGCTGGAACTCCTAGAAATTGTTTAGAAATTCTTAATGCTGGTTGTTGCTGTTAGGTGTGGTTGAGTCAATTCCAACCCATAGTGACCCTATATACAACAGAATAAAACGTTGCCTTGTTCTGTGCCATCTGCATAATCTTTGCTATGCTTGAGCCTATCATTGCAGCCACTGTGTCAGCCCATCTCTTTGAAAGTGTTCCCCTTTTTTTTCTGATCCTCCACTTTACCAAGCATGATATCCTTCTCTAGGGAATGATTTGGCCCCTTTTGACCACATGACCAAAGTAGGTGAGACAAAGTCTGGCCATTCTCACTTCCAAGGAGCATTCCTGCTGAACTTCTTCCAGCAGAGATTGGTTCATCCTCTGGCGGTTTGTGGGATTTTCAATATTCTTCACCGACACCGTAATTCGAAGACATCAACTCTTCAGTCTTCCTTATTCATTGATGAGGCACACCTTAGTCTTCAAAGTGACCTCTTTGCTTCTTAATACTTTAAAGAGGACTTTTGCAGCAGATTTTCCCAATGCAATATGATGTCTGATTTCTTGACTACTGCTTCTATGGGTTTTGATCATGGATTCAAGCAAATAGAAATCCCTGACAACTTCAATATTTTATATCTTTATGATGATGTTGTTTATTGGTCCAGTTGTGAGGATTTTCTTTATGCTGAGGTGTAATGCATATTGAAGACTGTAGTCTTTGATCTTTATCAGTAAGTGCTTCAAGTCATCTTCACCTTCAGCAAACAAAGTTGTGTCGTCTGCATATCTCAGGTTGTTGATGAGTTTTCCTCCAATTCTGATGGTGTGTTCTTCTTCATATAGTCCAGCTTCTCAGATTATGTGTTTAGCATACAGATTGAATAAGTATGGTAAAGGATACAACTCTGATGCACACCCTTCCTGATTTTAAACCACACAGTATCCCCTTGTTCTGTTCAAATGACGGTTTCTTGGTCTATGTACAGGTTCTTCATGAGCACAATTAAGTATTCTGAAATTCCCATTCTTTGCAATGTTATCTGCAATTTGTATGATTCACACAGTTGAATGCCTTTGCATGGTCAATGAAACACAGAAAAACATCTTTCTGGTATTCTTTGCTTTCAGCTAAGATCCGTCTGACATTAACAATGATATCCCTCATTCCATGTCCTCTTCTGAATCCAGTTTGAATTGCTGGAAATTCCCTGCCAATATACTTCTGCAACCATTTTAAAATAATTGCCAGCAAAATTTTACTTGCATGTGATATTAATCACATCATTCTATAATTTCCACATTTTGTTGCATCACCTTTCTTTGGAATGGGCAAAAATATGGATCTCTTCCAGTTGGTTGACCAGATAGCTGTCTTCTGAATTTCCTGGCATAGACGAGTAAGCTCCTCCAGAGTTGCATTTGATTGTTGAAACATTTCAATGGGTATTTCATCAATTCCTGGAGTCTTGTTTTTTTTTGCCAATGCCTTCAGTGCAGTTTGAACTTCATCCTTCAATACCATGGGTTCTTGATCATATGATAGATCTTGAAATAGTTGAATATTGACCAATTATTTTTAGTACAGTGACTCTGTGTGTTCCATCTTCTTTTGATGCTTCCTGTATTGTTCAGTATTTTACCCATAGAATCCTTCAATATTGCAACCCAGAGCTTGAATGTTTTCTTCAGTTCTTTCAGCTTGAGAAATGCCAAGTGTGTACTTCCCTTTTGGTTTTCTAACTTCAGGTCTTTGCACATTTCATTATAATATGTTACTTTGTCTTCTTGAGCTGTCCTTTGCAATCTTTTGTTTGACTCTTTTATTTCAACATTTCTGCCTTTCACTTTAGCTACCTGCCATTCAAGAGCGAGTTTCAGAGTCTCGTCTGATATCCATTTTGGTCTTTTCTTCCTTTCCTGTCTTTTTAGTGACTATTTGCTTTTTTCATGTATGATGTTCTTGATGTCATCCCACAACTTGTCTGGTCTTAGGTCAGTGTGTCAAATCTGTTCTTCAGATGGTCTCTAAATTTAGGTGGGATATATTCAAGGTCATATTTTGGCTCTTGTGGACTTGTTTTAATTTTTTTCAGCTTCAACTTGAACTTGTATATGAGCAATTGATGGCCTTTTCCACAGTGAACTCCTGGCCTTGTTTTGACTGATGATATTGAGCTTCTCCATTGCCTCTTTCCACAGATGTAGTCAATTTGAAAAAATGTATTTACAATGAGTAAGTCAAGTTGGCCTTGGAAAATTCTATAATGTGATCTCCAGCATCATTTCTATTACCACGCCATATTTTCTGACTACTGATGGTTCTTCTTTGTTTCTAACTTTTGCATTCCTATCACCAGCAGTAATCAATATATCTTGACTGCATGGGTGGTCAATTTCAGGCTGCAGAAGTTGGTAAAAATCTTCAATTTCTTCATCTTTTGTTTTGGTGGTTGGTGTGTAAATTTGAATAATAGTAATTAACTGGTCTTCCTTGTAGGTGTATGAATATTATTCTATCACTGATAGCATTGTACTTTAAGATAGATCTTGAAATGTTCTTTTTAACAATAAATGTGACACCATTCTTCATCAGTTAGTCATTCCCAGCATAATAGACCATATGATTGTCTGATTCAAAATGACAAATGGAGTAAGAAATCTGTGAGAGTTTTGGCTTTGGCACCAAGCTCTGGAGTCATGGTGATTCATAACTTCTCTGAGCCTCAGAAAAGGCACTTTGTAAATTTTAGAGCATTGATCAAATGACAGGAGGTTGTCAGGGATTCCATTCTATATTCATGGATGGTGTCTTATTTAGCTGTGGTTGCTAGCCCTCAGATAATGATCGTCACCAAAAAGTGTCTTTGATTATGGATATCATGGAATGTGTGTGCTATGGATTGAATTGTCTCCCCCAAAATATAGGTTGAAGTCCTAACCCTTGTATCTGTGCATGTGACCTTGTTTAGAAATAAGCTATTTGAAGATATAAGTTAGATGAACAGGAGGTCATCTTATTGGAGTAGGCTGGGTCCAAATCCAATATGAGTGGTGTTCCTATAAATGAGGAGAAAAGACATAGACTCAGAGCAAGAGGGCTATGTGGAAATGGAGACAGATATTTGAAGTGATGAATATACAAGCCAAGGAATGCTGAGCATTGCCAGATGGCACCAGAAGCTAGGAGAGAGGCATGGAACTGATTCTCCATCAGAGCCCTTGGCAAAAATCAACATGACCCACATTCTGATTTTAGACTTCTAGCCTCCAGAACCAAGACCATAAATACATGTTCTTTTAAGCCACCCAGTTCGTGGCAGTGTTTTGAACCAGTTCATTCTGGTTTAATCCCTGCTGAGAAATTATATTTCCACCTCAGATGTACTGAATCAGAACCTGCATTTTAACAGGATCTCCAGGTTGTTTGTAAAGATCTACATTTAATGTAGATTCTGATTCAGTATATCTGAGGTGCAAATGCAAATTATCAGTAGGGGGGCTTGAATGAACTGGTTTGAAGCCCTGCTTTGTTACCTATGGCAGCCCTAGGAAGCTAATACAGTGTGTCAGAAGCCAGTGTTCAACAATATCAACTGAGTGAATACATTTCAGTGGGTAAAGCTGTTGGAAATTACCAGTATGTTATGTTTTACTTTAAACACTTCATCTTTAAATGAAGCAAAGTCAGGGCAAAGAACTGGATGGATTTGCCTTTGGCCACAACATCAAACAGTAGAGTAAACGGAAGGAGAATAACAGTACATGTTAAAGGCTGTCAGTATTTGCCAAACCATGGTGTTTTTAAAAAATATATACATGCACTGCACAAATAGTTTGGCATTATAAAAATGATCTTTTAAGTACCACAGTCTTTTATCCAGAACATTATTAAGAAGTTTTTATTTAAAATTAAGGTGCCTTAGAAACCACATAAAAATTTTAAATTTCCACTTAGTCTTTTCAAGGGCACCTCAGGAGAGAGGGTAGAATTAGCAAACAGTTGGAGAGCTCTGCAGAGAACATTTCAACCTGCCAATTTGTCCACGTATTGGCCCAGGACAGCCATTTACCACCTTGTTTTTGGTTGTTTCAGCTGCTGTTAGGCATTCTCCTTCAAACACACCTGCACTGATTTAAGAACTCTCAAAGGTAGGCTGAACGCGATGTATTTCCGCAAGCTTAGCACTGTGGGCTCTCACAGCCCTGTGTATGCCTGAGTTCTCTGTGTTACCCTGAAGTTGTCTATTTTTCCATCTGAATTCTCCTCTGGACCATGAGCAGAAGTGCAGGATCAGCTTCCTATTTATTCATCAGTGCAGTTCTCTCTGTTCAACTCAACTGAACACAACTTTGGGATGCTTCATTTGATGGCCTCAATCCATCTTCCCTGCTACGCTCTTCTTTCCTTTCCCTCCTTTCTTAAGTACTAAGATAAAAACCAAAAAACCAAACTCATTGCCATCGAGTTGTTTCAGACTCATAACGACCCCTCCTCAGGTTTCTGAGGTGGTATCTCTACGAAAGTAGATTGCCCAACCTTCCTTCTGAGGAGTGGCTGGTGGGTTTGAACCTCCAGGCCTTCTGGTTAGCAGTCAAATGCCTTAGGCACTAGACCACCAGAGCTCTCTCTACTAACATAGGAAAGTCTAAAAATTCTTCATACATGTACCTCTTTTTCTATTCAAGAGACTCTGCCATTACTTTTATTGCTGTTGTTTTTGCTGTTAGATGCTGTCAAGTTGGCCCTCAGCTCATGGCAAGCCCATGGACAACAGGATCAACCTTTTGTGATCATGGAGTTTTCACTGGCTGATTTTCAGAAGGAGATCACCAGGCCTTTCTTCCTAGTCTATCTTAGTCTATAAACTCGACTGAAACCAGTTCAGCATCATAGCAACACACAAGCCTCCAATGACAGATGCCTGGTGGCTGCGCTTGAGGATCCTGGGTCAGGAATTGAACATAAGTATCTCTCAGGAAGGCAAGAATTCTACCACTGAACCAACACTACCCCCTACTTTGCCAATTTCCCACTAAACCCACTGCCATCAAGTTGATTCTGACTCATAGCAACCCCTATTGTGTTTCCAAGGTGATAAATCTTTATGGAAGTAGATTTCCTTAGCTACCTTCCATGGAGCAGCTGGTGGGTTTGAACTGCCAACCTTCTGGTTAGCAGACAAATGCCTTAGGCACTGCGCCAAGGTGCTATAATTTGGCTAATAAATCATATGTCCCTCCAGATCCTTCCTCATCCTACTTGCACCCATCCTGGTTTCCTCACTTTGGACCCGTAAGGAGGGCTCAGTGTTCAGTCTGCTATTAACCAGGAACCCTTAGATTCCTTTCTCTTGGGTATTTTCCTATATAATTTCTGTCTCTCTAACAGCAAAACTTCAGGCTCTGGTTGGAATAGCATATATTTTCCTCATTTATTTCAGTATGATCAGTCAGACTTTCCTTATTTTAACTCTTTATTGTTGAAAGACCTGAAAATTACTAATTGGTCATTTTCCAAGATTCTCTTTTTTGCTCTTGTAGATCTGGTAGAAGCTCTTAACCAAGATGGACAGTCAGAGATTCTCTGTCTTGCTGCTATTGTTCTTTAATTCATTAAATATTTACTGAGTCCCTTTTCTATGTAAGATAGTATTCTTGGTGCTGGAGATTCAGAAAACATGGCACAGGCTTTATCCAGAAGGGTCTCTGAGTCTGGTATGTGAGAAGATATCACGATCCATAATTATTATGTTATGGCTCCTGTCAAGTTGGCTCTGACTCATGGCAACCTTATTTATAAGGGAACAAAATGCTGCCTGGTCCTGTGCTATCCTCATGATCATTGGTATGTTTGAGTCTGTTGTTACAGCTACAGTACCAATCCATTTCCTTGAGGATATTCCTAATTTTTTCAGAGCAAGCATCATCCCACCTCCAAGGAGCATTCTGGTTGTATTTCTTCTAAGACTGATTCATTCATTCTTCTGTCAGTCCAAGGTATATTCAATATTTTTCACCAGTACCACAGTTCAAATGCTTTAATTCCTCTGCCTTCCTTTGCCATTTTCCAGCTTCTACTTGCATATAAGGTGATTGCAAAGACCATGGCTTGGGGCAAGTGCACCTTAATCATCAAAGTGACATCTTTGCTTTCCAACTTTTTGTAGCAGATTTCCCCAATGAATATGTTGTTTGATTTCTTAGCTTCTGCTTCCATGGATATTGACTATTGATCCAAGGAGAATGAAACCATTGACAACTTCAATTTCTTGACATTTGTTATGATTTTTCTTATCAGTCCAGCTATGATGATTTTTGTTTTCTTCACATTCAGGTATAATCCATACTTCATTCTTTGACCATCAGTAAGTGTTTAAAATCATCTTTATTTTTGGCAAGGAAGGTTGTGTCATTTGCATATTGCAGGTTGTTAGTGAGTCTTCCTCCATTCCAGATGTCATGTTCTTCTTTATGTATTCTGGCTTCTCAGTATCCCCTTGTTCTGTTCAAATGATTGCCTCTTGAGCCATGTACAGTTTCCACATAAGCACAACTAGGTGTACTGAAATTCCAATTCTTTGCAGTGTTATCTGTGATTTGTTAGGTTCGATAGAACTGTATTTTATCAACACTTTATGGGACATTAATATACTGGGGTGGACTTGGAGGATGTGTATGGAATGCTCTACCCCATGCTAGGGAATGAATGAACTGCCTCATTTGACAAGGGAAGAGGTGTCAGGGGAAAGTATCACCAAATATCTGTTGCTGAACGAGTTGTGAAGTGTGATTATGAGTTCCCCAGGCAAAGTCAGCAAGGGCATCCATGGTGGAGAGAATGGCATAGGTAAAGGCTCAGAAGAAGGAAAGAGGGTTGCAGATGTCCATTCTGTTTATTGATCTGGCAAGGAGCAAGTTGTCTTGCTTTCCAGCCCTATAAGTAGAACATGCTTTGATTAGGTCATCAGGAGAGTTGAAACCTGCATGGCTCCTATGAAGGGTTGTGGGGGCAGGGTGGGGGGAGGCAGGGCTGGGGCTTGGAAGAGAGAAGAAGGGGGTGCCACTTGAAAGTTTTGTGTGTTGAGACATGGTTCTTACAGGAGCCCTGGGATTTTTGCAGAGGAGAAAATGCTTAAAGACAGATTATGCAGCCAACAGTGAGGCAATAAATGGTTTTACCGGGGCCAATATTGGGGCATTTTGGCAGCCCTGTTTATTGGGCTTGGGACTCTCTGGCTATTGGATAGTTTTGTGACTCTTTGCAAATGCCCATGAGGGGTTAGAGTGAAAATGTGGAGCTTTTAGGTATTTTAATGTGATTTCTATTGAGTTTTAATTTTAAATAAAACTTTTAATAAAGTTCTGTTTAAAGAGGCCACAAAGATCAAAAGATTCCATTTAATAGCAAGTCCAATGTTATAGTACTGGGAGATCGATGGGTTAACAAGACCCTGGCACATTTCTTTCAAGTAAATGCCATAAATAGCCTGTTGGAATGGGACAAAAGGGAAAGTTCATATGTACATGTATATATCTTTTTATTTTTCTGTGTAGCCAGTAATTCTACTCTTTGGAAGTGATTGAGGAGCTTCTGGCATCTTTGACTAATACCCTTCTTATACGATAGCTATACTGCTCCAAAGACAGTACAGACATGTGAGCCAAACATTTTTCTGTTTCATTTGTGAGAAATTGAACTGACAGATATACCTGTTTATTTTGGTTCCAAGAAAACGTCTTATTGGAAATGTGTGAAAATACATTATATGACAGTTGCTGAAAATGTTTCAGATGCAGCAATAAACTGATTGTGGTTTTTGGACCAGATGTGCACCATGTTTAGAATCTGCTTCTCTGCATTCTAGCTTCATGCTTAAATAAATAGAACGAAGTGTTCACTGTTCAGTGAAACCTCTTATATGGATGGGCAGCATTTTTTTTTTTTTTCTATTTAGTACCAGAGAATTATAGGAATCATGCAAATTGGAGATAGTCCCTCTCCTCACAGCCATTGTGTAACTGAAAAGACTTAAACTAAGGGCCTGTCTTCTTTACTTTGATTTCTGAGGTTAAGAGCCAGATATAGTTGGCGAACTTCCATGGCTTAACCTTCCCTCATTTTTTGTGCTCACACAGAAATCAAAGAAACTTATTTCATATTGGACTATAGTATTTTAAATCACTGCCTTTTGATTTAATATATGATAGGACCTAATCAGAACTCAGTTACAAAGACTGCAAGAGATATCCTTTTTCACTGCACAACCCTGAGAGGCCTGAGGGAACATTTACTACAGGTGTTAGAAATGGGACATTTGTTTTTCTATGTGTATTCAATAACATATCCTTCTAAGTATACCAGTGGCCTGTGTGTCGGGACTGGTCTGCTCTTTTATGCTATCTTGTTTCCCATCTAAATTGAGTGGCACAGTGGCTTGAATAGTTAAGTCCATCTCCTTTCTCTGTCAACTGGGATTACTTTTCCTGGCCCTTTGTTAATTTTGGGCATTTCAATAATTGCTACTAGTCATGTTCTGAGGAGCTCTGGTAGCATAGTGCCTAAGGCACTTGACTGCTAACCAGAAGGCTGATGGTTCAAACCCACTAGCCACTCCTCGGAAGGAAGGTTGGGCAATCTACTTCCGTAGTGATATTGCCTCGGAAACCCAAGGAGGGGCCGCTGTGAGTCGGGTCCGACTCAACAGCACATAACAACAACAACAACAGTCATGTTCTGCATCTTACTGTGTTTGGCATTGTATAGACCTAGGAGCAGTGCAGGGCTGCAGGGAATATGACCCCGTTCTCAGAGAAGTAGTAAGACAGTTTGTTAAAGGGAAGAAGGCCAGAGGCTTCACACAAGACACCTCATATAATGCTCACAGCAACTCTAAACTTTGCAAGGGTGCTTATGTGTGTGTGTGTGTTAGTGTCTTCATTTTAAAAGTAATGAAAGGTGGCCTTATGTAGCTCTGGACCTGGGATTTAGCTCTTATCCCTCCACATCCCTGCCTGGCCTCTTGGCTACTCAAGGCCTAACACAGACAACTAAATAAAAGGCTAGACAATTTTTGAATGAAGGCTACTATGTTCACCATAGCATTAAAATACCATGTGAGTTCAAGAAAGATGACTGTGAACCATATAGTTAGAAAAGACTTCTGAGGAGCACATAAGTTGTGTTTGGGAAAGCTTAGGAGGATAAGGGCAGAGTTTACAGGCACAAAGACATTGAGAGGAGAGCTTGTAGTGTTTCATGTATACCAGCCTGCCAGTGGCAGGACCAAAGAGCTGGTGTGTACAGGAAAACAGGGGTGGTTATTGGGCAAGGGCAGATGAGGAAAGACTTGAAATTCATAATTGAGATGTTTAAAGCCTTGTCAGAAACTGTGTGTGTCAGATATGTGCACGAGTTCACGTGTGTGCATGCATATGTGTGCATGTGCACACACACATGTCATGAATGCCAGGGAAGGTGTAAGAACACTAGGAAGAGCACCATTTAACTAAAAACTGAAACATTTGGGGGCTATACTATGTTGAAATTTCTCTGTAGCAAGAAAAAGTGATGTTTTAATAATAAACAGAATGTCACATTTCTTTTTCCATTAGGGAATAAAATATGTCAACTTCTTCACTGAAATGAGCATTTTTGAGAGTTGTTGGCAAAATTATCGAATTCCCGGTGAGTCTCTGAGAGAAGGAGGAAATGAGGGAGAGGGCAATGGGACAAGCAAAGGTGGAAGGGAGTCCAGACTACCACCGTCCAGCAGTTTCTCAGATATTCTGGAGGTTCCTGGAACCTGAAGCAGATGAAAATATAAAAGAAAAAAACAGGAAAAGAAAAAGCCTAATGAGTCAAGGAGCAGCTGGGAGCCTGTAGGGCAGCTCTTTGCACTGGGGGTAAGAACTGGGACTTGGGATAACCAAAAACCAAACTCACGGCTGTCGAGTCGGATCTGACTCATAGAGACCCCTCCTTGGGTTTCCGAGGTGGTAACACTAGGAAGTAGATTACCCAAACTTTCTTCCAAGGTGTGACTCTGGTGAGTTTGAACCGCCAGCCTTCTGGTGAGGAGTTAAATGCCTTAGGCAACTACACCACCAGAGCTCCTAGAACTTAGGATAGGGTTATGTTTTCTCCTAGAGAGTTTAAGTTTTTAAAATGTTTCCAACAAATGTTTATTGACTACTATGTGCCAGATACCATAGAATTAACACATAGAGGAATAAAGTATAATCCCACTCCCCTGGGTTTGTTCGTTTGTTTGTTTGTTTGTAAGGAGACAGAGCATAATATTATTAACAGTTTAGAAGTATTTTTTTTTTTTTTAATAAAAATGAATGACATGCCATTTTGTAATTGTGCAGAGGAAAAATATCTACATGTAATGGATGGGTGACTTAAGAATTTTCCATAGAGTCGACTCTGACTTGTGGTGACCCATGTGTGTCAGAGTAGAATATGCTCCACAGGGTTCTTAATGGCTGATCTTTCAGACGTAGATTTCCACACCTTTCTTCTGAGGCATCTCTGAGCATAACCATTCATACCACTTAGGACCTCCAATAAGAATACCTATGTTGTAATCGCAGATGCCTGGCTTGGTAAGAACCTTGTTTCAAACATAGAATCTAAACTTAATAGAAAGATATACATCAAGTTCACACCTGTATTTTTCTGGTGGTTTGAAGGGAACTAAGCAAGTTTTTCCAAGTGTGTGAAAAATTAATATGAAATTGTCAGTATGTACATAATCATTTATGTGGCAGACAATGTATTGGATGCTGAGCATATAGAGAGGAAGTTCATAGTCTATTGAGGGAAGCAGAAAAATGTGAAATAATATGTGATTTGTAATACAATATACAAAGAGTGGGTAGGGATATAGAAGAAGGATGTTACCACAGACTAGATAGATCAGGAAAGGCACTATAAAGAAGGGGACATCTGAGTTGGGTGATGAAGTATAGGATAGGCATTCAGATGGAAGAAAAGGGATGTGGATTGAAGGGGAAAGTGAGAAGCATTAGCAGTGAAGAAACACAAAGGTAAAAGCATAAAAATGTTAAAGTGTATCACTTGCTTAGGGAACTTACCATAAGTCAATGTGGGTGGAGTATAATTTATGTGAAGGAAGAAACAATAAGGAATGGGGCTAGAAAGATGTATTAGAAAAAAGGTGGCAAGCCCTCAATACCCTATTAAGAAATGTTAACTTCATTCCATAGATTAATGTTTCCCAAGGTGTTATTACTGCAATATTGGTCCTATAATATGCTCTGGAAGAAAAGCTTCTATGATCTTAAGATGATGTAAATATTTCTCCTTTCTCTTGGATGTGAATGATATTTTTACTAAACTACTGCATTTCAGCATTGTAATAGCACTGAGAATCTCTGAGAAAGCAATAACAACAGCACAACAAAACGGTTTACCTTTGTTTTACCCATTGCTTCCTAAGTTTATGTTACCACAAGGCTTCTTTTCTAGGTAATACCGCTCCAAATTCCCTGAGACTACTATCTCATCAGGAGCTCTGGTGGCGTAGGGTCTAAGGCATTTGACTGCTAACCGGAAGGCTGGTGATTCAAACCCACCAGCCACTCCTGGGAAGAAGACTGGGCAATCTACTTCTGTAGAGATACCGTCTCAGAAACCCACGGAGCAGTTTCTATGAGTCAGAATCGACTGGATGGCAGTGAGTTTTTCTTTTCTTTTTATTTTTAGTATCTCCCTAACTGGAGTTGGGAGATGCCACTGTGGAGCTGGGAAACCACTGAAGATTTTCAGCAGGAGGGGGTATAATCTGGACTGCAGTAGAGGCAGGTAACTGGTGCCAGTGTGGAGGCCAGGGTTGTGGTGGGACCGGGTACTGGCATGTGATGTAGAGAACTGGATGCAATGCAAATTAAGTTCTCTGTTTTGGAACTTACTAGGTGTGATAGTTTTTCAGTCTCTACCTTTGGCCTGTGAATTCCTTATCTTTGTCATCTTCACACTCTGTCACAGTAGGCTCTCAATAAGTATACATTGAATGAAAGAATGGGCTATTGTAGCTGTTTGGTTGTTATTACTGTTGTTAGTTGCTATTGAGGCAGCTCTGACTCACGGTACCCTCATGTATAACAGAACAAAAAATTATCTGGTCCTGTGCCATCTTCACCATCGCTGATATGCTAGAGTCCATTGTTGAAGCCACTGTGTATTGAGTGCCTTTCAACCTAGGGGCTCATCCTTTAGCACTCTATCAGATTATCTCCTATTGTGACCATAGGATCTTCCTTGATTGGTTTTCATAAGTAAATCACACGAGGTCATTCTTCCTCGTCTGTCTTAGTCTGGAAACTCTGCTGAAATCTGTTTACCATGGATAGCCCTGTTGGTATTTGAAATCTTTGTGGCATAACTTTCAGTATCATAGCATAGAACTCAGCACAAAATGACACATTGTCAGACAGGTGGTGATTTGAGGTGGTTTGCTAAAGAGATCCTGGTTAAGAATGACCTTATCAGGATTGTTGTTGTTGTTATTGTTGTTGTTATGTGTCGTCAAGTTGGACCTGACTCACAGTGACCAGTCCTTGGGTTTCTAAGGTAGTATCACTACCACCTTGGAAGGAAGGAGGCTGCCCAACTTTCCTTCTGAGGAGTGGCTAGTGGGTTTGAACCTCTAGCCTTCTGGTTAGTAGTCAAGTGCCTTAGGCAGTATGCTACCAGCGCTCCCTTATCAAGATTAGAAATGACATTATTAGGAAGGTATGAAGGTATAAGCTTTTCGCTGTTGAGTCAGATCTAACTCATAGCAACCCCTCCTTGGGTTTCCAAGGCTGTGTCTCTACAGAAGTAGATTGCCCAACCTTCCTTCTGAGGAGTGCTTGTTGGGTTTGAACCACCAGCCTTCTGGTTAGCAGTCAAATGCCTTAGGCACTACACCACCGGAGCTCCCAGGAAAAGAAAGATTCTTTAGGGCAAGAAAACAATGTTTAGACACAGATCTCATTTTGTATGACTCAGATAAAGTGGTATGATTAATTTTTCCTTGGTAAATGAGGAATTTTACATGGATGTATTTTCTACAAATTAACAAATTCTTTAGTTCACACTGAAGTGTTTGTGTTCTTTCTGTTATGTGTTAATAAAATCTATATGGGAAGTACTATTAAATATATTTTAAAAGATGGAGAGGTGACCAGAAACCATATGCTAGGTCACAAAGCAAGGCTCAATAAATTTAAAAGCATTGAAATAGTGCAAAACATCTTCTCAGATCATCCAAAAACAAACAAACAAACAAAAAACCAACCAAACTCACTGCCATTGTATCAATTCCAACTCATAGTGACCCCCATTGGGTTTCGGAAGCTGTTAATCTTTATGGAAGTAGATCATCCCATCTTTCTTCCATGGAGTGGCTGATGGGTTTGAACCACTGACCTTCAGGTTAGCAACCAAGTGCCTTATCCACTATTCCACCAGAGATCCTTTTATCATAATGCTCTAAAATTTGAAAATCAGAGGAAAAAAGTCAAATACATGGATATTGAATAACACCCGGCTTAAAAACTATTGCATAGAAGATGGTGGAATAGGCAGGCACATTAAACAGACCCTCTTCAACAAAGAAAAAAGGAACCAATTAGCAAAGACACAGAAGATAATCCTGGAGCCCTGACTTTGAAAAGAAGGATACAGAAGTGGACTAAACTCCAACTCATAGAACAACCTGCATGAAAACACTGTGAAAAGAGACATAAGGAGCTGCAGTCTGTCAGTGATCCGGACAGCACAGACAGCTTGAATATTGTCAAGTGGTGTTAGGACCTAAGAATTAACCTAAAAATTGGCCCTGCTAGCCAGTGGCTACACAGAGTACTGCACTGGTGGCTGATGAATAAAAGGGGAAGCAGTGGAGAGGGAGACAGACTGAACTGTGGACTTCTGACTGTCCCAAGTTGCAGCCATTTTAAATGTTTACAAGCTGTTTGACTATTTTGGATATTTAAAGCAAGAGGGTTCTCTCAGATTCCAGGGACCTAAGAATAGTGTCCACTTGCTGGGGACCATGAGGACATTCCAGACATGAATGATTGGAAAGTTAACAGAGATCTAAATACAACAACATTACAATGTTTCAGAGAACATAGACCATCACAGTCCACACAAAGAAGGAAGATAAAGCAGATACAGATCCAGAACACATCCCTGAGGAAGAAGGAGCATTGGAACTCCCTGATAAGGAATTCAAAAGAATTATACTTAGGTATTGTGGTAGTTATGTTTATGTGTCAACTTGGCTGGGCCTGGTTGAGTGGCTGGGCAGCTGGTGGTAGTTATTCCCCACAATGAGACTGGCAATCAACTCCATGGTAGGATCTACCACAAGCAGCTGAGTAGCTGCCTTTGGGATGTACTCTGCTTCCCGTATATAAAGAGTAGCCTTGGGAATGGTCTCTAGCCTATGGCATGCTTGGACCCTGCATGTAGCTGTGTCATTGCTCAGCATACTGCTATGCTCTGCCAACCTTGGGACTTACAATGGAAGTTAATGGCCTGCCGTGTGGTTTGGTAACATCAGGACTGTGCCTTTTTACTTGTCAACATTGGGGCTTCTCAGCCTCAGCAGCCAGCAGCTATCTGAGTGAAGAAACACCTCTAGTTCCAGTGGGCTGGGAGCAGGAGTCAGAGCCAGACGCAAAGATTGAGGGGCTTTTACCCAGCCTCAAGAGCCTGGCACTTTGAACTCGGACATAAAGCCTCCAAATTGTAAGAATAAACTCCTGTTTGTTAAGGCCATCCCATTTGTGGTATATTTCCTGTCAGGGTGGTACTAGGTAACCAGAACAGGTGTCTTCAAAGGACTGAAAGACAGATCAAAGAAAACACTGACAAAATTAAGGAAAACACAGACAAAACCCTAGAACAATTTTGGAAGAAAATACAAGAACAAAATGATGAAATAAATGAAAAATTAGAAATGATACAGAATCTACAGATAGAAATTCACAAGATTAATATTAAGTTTCAGAAATAGATAACACAATGCAAGGGGAAAAGAGTAGAATCAAATCAATGGAAGACAGAATTAATGAGATTGAAGACAAAAACCTGAATACTTCTTTGGAAAGGCTCAATCAGAAAAAAGATCAAAACAAAATGAAGAAAGCATGAATGTGGGATACCATCAAAAGTAATAACCTACATGTAATCAGAATTCCAGAATAGGAAGAGAAAAAGAAAACCACTGAAAAAGTTGTCCAACATTGTTTGAAGAGAACTTCCCTGATAAGATGAAATATGAGAATATATCCATTCAGGAAATCCAATAAACCAAAACAGGATAGACTCCAAAAGAAAATCACCAAGACATATGATCATCAAACTCATCAAAACCAAAGAGAAAGAAAGAATCCTGAAGGCAGTGTGGGAAAAATGAAGTTACTCAGAAAGGGCAACCAGTAAGATTAAGCTCTGATTTAAGAGCAGAAACCATGCAAGTGAGAAAGCAACGGGATGGTATATATAAAATCTTGAAAGAGAAAAATTTCCAACCAAGAACTATATATCCAGCAAAATTCAAATATGACAGAGAAATTAGGAGATTTCCAGATCAGCAGAAATTAAAGGAACTTGTTAAAACCAGACCAACCTTAAAAAATATACCAAAGGGAGTCTTTCAAACAGAGAACATCAGCAAACAATAACCAGCCACTAATACACATGATGACATAACCCAGAAACCAACACAGGTATGGAAGTATCCAAAGCAAAATAAGCATACAAGATTGTAAACAGGGAACCAGAGACATCAATTGGCAAATGGGGACAACTACAAACCAAAAACAGGGAAAAACATTGCATAGCTACAAAACTGCTAAATGGTAAGGAAATCAAGAGACTTGCAAGATAGAATGGACTGTTCTAAACTTGGGGAAAAAATTACAAATCTCAGGGTAACCTGAAGAAAAAAAAGATAAACCTTAACATCACAATAAAAAAAGAGGACAAGCAAAAATATTAAGCAAATGCTAAAATAATAGCAACAAAGGAAATGATAACACAATTCATAAACACAATGAGCTCAGCACAGAAAATTATATGGAAGAAAGAAACCAGGAACACCATGAAAAAACACACGACAAAATGACAGCAATAAATTCATACTTGTCGATAACTACACTGAATGTCAAGGGATTAAATGCACCATTCAAGAGATGGAGAATTGCAGAATGTAAAAAAACATAACCTATCAATATGCTGTCTACAAGAAATGCACTTTAGAGACAAAGATAAAAATAGGCTAAAAATCAAAGGTTGGAAAAATATATCGGGCAAATAGCAACCAAAGAAGAGCAGGAGTGGAATGTTAATTTCTGATCAAATAGACTTTAAGACAAAACTACCATAAGAGACAAGGAAGGACATTATATAATAATTAAAAGATCAACTGAATAAGAAGATATAACCATAATAAATGTCTATGAACCCAATGAAAAGGCCCAAAATACATAAGTCAGACTTTAACAGAATTGAAAGACAAATAGATGACTATAGTCATAGTGGGAGACTTTAATACACCACTTTCAATGAAAGATAGAACAACTGGAAATAAACTCAACAATGACATAGAAGAACTAAACAATAAAATCCACCAACTTGACCTTACAAACATCTACAGAGCACTTCACAGTATACATTCTTTTCCAATGCATGTGGAACATAATCCATGATAGACCATATGTTAGGCCATAAGGCAAGCCTTAATAAATTTTAAAACATTGAAATACTGTAAAGCATGTTTTCAGATCACAATACTATCAAATTAGAAATCAACAATGGAAAGATCAACAGAAAAAGAGCAAATACATGGGAACTGAACAAGTCCCCAGCCCCCTTAAGAACAACTGGATAATAGAAGAAATAAAAAATGAACTTAAAAAATTCCTTAAATCAAA
>NW_006921721.1:1358291-1364494 GCF_000298275.1 Orycteropus afer afer
CAATAGAAGAGACATTCCTCAACATAATAAAGGGCATATATGCAAAACCAATAGCCAACATTATTCTCAATGGAGAGAAACTGAAACCATTCCCCTTGAGAGCAAGAACCAGGCAAGGATGCCCTCTATCACCACTTCTATTCAACATTGTACTGAAAGTCCTAGCCAGGGAAATAAGGCAAGAAAGGGAAATCAAAGGCACCCAAATGTGTAAAGAAGAAGTAAAACTATCCCTACTTGCTGATGATATAATCCTATACCTAGATAACCCAAGAGACTCAGTCAAAAATCTCCTGGAACTAATTGAGAGATTTAGCATTGTGGCAGAATATAAGATCAACATCCAAAAATTAGTTGAATTCCTCTACACCAGCAAAAAGAGATTGCTGAAAAAGAAATAAGCAAATCAGTACCATTTACAATAGCCACCAAAGAAATAAAATAAAACACTTGGGAATAAATCTTACAAGGGACACAAAAGACCTGTGCAAAGAAAACTATAAAAGATTACTTCAAGAAACCATAAGAGATCTACATAAATAGAAGAATATACTATGCTCATGGAAAGGACGATTTAACCTTGTGAAAATGTCAATTCTACCCAAAGCAATCTATACATTCAAAGAAATCCCAATCCAGAGCCCATCAGCATTCTTAAAGGATATGGAAAAACCAATCATTAACTTTATAAGGAAAGGAAAGAGACCTTGGATAAGCAAAGTATTGCAGAAGAAGAATAAAGTAGGAAGTCTCACACTCCAGGATCTTAATACCTAGTATACAGCCACAGAAGTCAAAACTGCCTGGTATTGGTACATGACAGACACATAGACAAATGGAATAGAATTGAGAACACAGAAATAGATCCATTGACATACGGTCAGCTGATCTTTGACAAAGGGCTGAAATCCATAAAATGGGGAAGAGACTGCCTCTTTAACAAATGGTGCTGGCAAAACTAGATGTCTATTTGCAGAGAAATGGAACAAGATCTGTACCTCACACCATTCACAAAAACTAACTCCAGATGGATCAAAGACTTAAATGTGAAACCCAAAACTATAAAGTTCCTAAAGGAAAAACTAAGAGTAAATTTAGGGGCCCTAATATAGGGCATAAATAGACTATCGAGCATAACCCAAAATGCAAAAACAACAGAAGAGAAACTAGATGAATGGGACCTTCTAAAAATTAAATGTGTATGGCTTCCAAAGACTTCTCCAAAAGAGTAAAAAGAGAACCTACAGATTGGGAAAAAATATTTGGCAATGACATATCTATCTGACAAGGGACTTATCTAGAATTTATAGAAAACTCCAACACCTCCGCAACAAAAAGATGAATAATCCAATTAAAAAATGGGCAGAAGACATGAACAGACACTTCAGCAAAGAAGATATTCAGGCGGCCAACAAACATATGAAGAAATGCTCACGATCATTAGCCATTAGAGAGATGCAAATCAAAACAACAATGAGATTCCATCTTGCCCCGATACTAGTAGCAAAGTTCAACAAGACAGAATGTAACAAACGCTGGTGAGGATGCAGAGAGTTTGGGACTCTCATACACTGCTGGTGGGACTGTCAAATGATACAACCACTGTGGAAAGCAGTATGGCAATTCCTTAAAAACTTGGAATTAGAAATACCATTTGACCCAGCCAGTCCATTACTATGTGTATATCCTAAAGAAGTAATAGCCAGGACAAGAACATATATATGTGCACCCATGTTCACTGTAGCACTGTTTACAACAGCAAAAAGATGGAAACAGTTGCATTGTGGGAAACTGCTATCAATGTCATGAGACAAAGTGTATGTGAGCTTCTGTAGGGAAAGTGAATTTGCTCTGTAAACTTTCACCCAAAGCACAACGTTGTTGTTATTGTTATGTGCCATTGAGTCAGAGCTGACTCATAGCGACCCCTCCTTGGGTTTCCAAGACTGTGTCATTATGGAAGTAGATTGCCCAACCTTCCATCCAAGGAGTGGCTGGCAGGTTTGAACCACCAACCTTCTGGTTAGCAGTCAAGTTCCTTAGGTGGCATAGTGGCTAAGACATTTGACTGCTAACCAGAAGGCTGGTGGGTTTGAACCACCACCTTGGAAGGAAGGTTGGGCAATCTACTTCTGTAGTTATACTGCCTCAAAAACCCAAGGAAGGGGTTGCTTTGAGTCACAATTGGTTTGATGCTACCAAAACACACTAAAAATCAAAAGAAAAAAAATTGCATGAAAGAAGGAGTAAAAATGAAATAAAAAATTCATTGAAGAAAATGAGGATGAACATACCAAAATCTTTAGGACACGGAAAAAGCAGTACTCAGAGGACAATTTATAGCAATAAATGGACACATCAAAAAAGGAGAACCAAAATCAACACTTTAACCCAACATCTTCAACAATTAGAAAAACAAAAAAAGAAAAAGAAAAAAGCCTACAATCACCAGAAGAAAGGAAATAATTAACATTCAAGCAGAAATAAGTGACAGAAAACAGAAACACAATAGAAGGAGCAAGAGTAGAAGTTGGTTCTTGAAAGGATTAATGAGATTGACAAGCCATTTAAATTTAATTTAAATTCCTTAAATTTATTAAGGAAAAGAAGGAGAAGATACACAGAACACAAGAAATTAAATAGATAATGTCACAATAGAACATACTGAAGTGAAAAGGATAGTAACAGAATACCATGAAGAACTATACTCCAACAAATTTGAAAACCTAGGAGCTATAGACAAATGTCTAGAAACAAACTATGTACCTAAACTAACACCTTACCTACCAATTGCTGTGTTGAGTGAGAGCAAAGAATACCAGAAAGAGTCTACCTGTGTTTTATTGACTACACAAAGGCATTCAATTGTGTGGATCATGACAAATTATGGATAATATTGTGAAGAATAGGAATTCCAGAACACTTATTTATGCTCACGAGGAAACTGAACATAAAGCAATAGGCAGACATGTGAGCAGAACAAGGGGAAAGTGCATGAATTCAAATCAGGAAAAGTATGCATCAGAGTTGGATCATTTCACTATATTTGTTTAAGCTAAGCAAATATTCTGAGAAGCTGGACTATATGAAGAAAAATGGATTGGAGGAAGATTCATGAATAACCTGTGATATGCAGATGACACAACCTTGCTTGCTGAAAGTGAAGAGGACTTGAAGAACTTATTGATGAAGATCAAAGACTACAGCCTTCAGTATGGATTGCATCCCAGCATAAAAACAAAAGTCATCACACTGGACCAATAAACAATATCATGATAAACGGAGAAAAGATGGGAAATTGTCAGGGATTTTATTTTACTTGGATCTACAATCAAAGCCCATGGCAGCAGCAACAACACCTTAAACTAGGCAAATTTGCTGCAAAATACATTTTTGAAGTGTTAAAGGGCAAAGATGTCACTTTGAAGACTGAGGTGTGCCTGATCTAAGATGGTATTTTCAGTAACTCCATATGCATGTGAAAGTTGGCCAATGAATATGGGAGATGGAAGAGGAATCTATGCGTTTGAATTGTGATTTTGACAAAGGTCATTGAAAATACCATGTAATGCCAGAAAATTAACAAATCTGTCTTGAAAGAGATACAGCTGAAATGTTCCTCAGAGGCAAGAATGGCCAGACTCCTTCTCACCTAATTTAGACATATTGTCAGAAGGCACTATTCCCTGAAGAAGGATATCATGCTTGGTAAAGTAGAGGATCAGTAAAAAAGATGAAGAACCTCAACAAGATGGACTGACACAGTGGCTGCAATGATGAGCTCAAGCATAACAACAATTGTGAGGATGGTGCAGAACTGGGCAGTGTTTGACTCTGTTGTACCTAGGATCACTATAACTCAACTAACTCAGTGACATCTGATAACAACAATGCAAACTAACACAATGTGAGGTAGAAAGTTTGAAAAGGCCCATGAGAAGAGGAGAAATTTAACAGGTTATTAAAAACAAACAAACAAACAAAACAAAACAAAACAAAACAAAAAACACCTCCTAATAACAACAACAAAGTACTGTCCCAGATGATTTCACTGGTGAATTCTATCAAACAATCAGAAAAGAGCTGACACTAATCTACTCAACCTATTCCAGGATGTACACAATGATGCAATACTCCCATACTCATTCTATGAAGCAGGCATAACCTTGAAGACATTATGAATAAAGAAAATTATAGACTAATATTTCTCACATTCCTAATATTGCTAATATTTCTAATATTGCTGCAAAAATTCTCAACAAAATCCTAGCCAATAGATCCCAACAACATATTAAAATAAATAAATAAATAATCATGACCAAGTGGGATTCATACTATGTAGGCAAGGATAGTTCAACTTTAGAAAACAATCAACCTAATCCACCACATAAATAAAACAAAAGAAAGAAAACCACATGATCATATCAATTGATGCAGAAAAGGCATTTGATAAAATCCAAAATCCATCCTTGGCAAAAACACTCAGAAAAATAGGAAGAGAAGGAAAATTCCTCAACATAATTAAGGGCATATACACTTGCCTCCTAACCAGACGGCTGGCAGTTCAAACCCACCAGTCACTCCTCGGAAGGAAGGTTGGGCAATCCTACTTCCGTAGTGATACTGCCTTGGAAACCCAAGGAGGGGTCGCTATGAGTCGGGGCTGACTCGACAGCACATAACAACAACAACAACAACAACAACATACAACCAACACCCAACATTATTCTCAACAGAGAGAGACTCAAAACACTCCCCTCGTGAGCTGGAACCAGACTAGGATGATCTTTATCATCACCCACATTCAATATTGTATTGAATTGTATTGGAAGTCCTAGCCAGAGCAATAAGGTAAGAAAGGGAAATAAAAGGCTTCTAAACTGGTAATGAAGAAGTAGAACTATGTCTATTTGCAGATGATATGTAGAGAATTTTAGAGAGTCAACAAGGAAACTACTGGAACTAATAGACAGATTCAGCAAAATGACAGGGTAAAAGACCAACATACAAAAATCAGTTGGATTCCTCTATAATAACAAAGAGAACTCTGAAAAGGAAAACAAGAAAATACCATTTACACCTGAAAGATGAAGTACCTAGGAATAAATCTAACCAGAGACATAAAGGACTACATAAAAGATGCAAAGAAAACTATAAAACACAACTACAAGAACTACAAGAAACTAAATGAGAGAGTGTACTATGCTCATGGAATGGAAGATGGAAGACTTAACATTGTGGAAACATTACTACCTTAAGCTATCTGATGTGTGTGTGTGTGTGTATATATATATATAAAGTTTATATATATAGACTTTCCTTGCTGAAAGTGAAGATGACTTGAAGCACTCACTGATGAAGATTAAAGACTACTGTCTGCAGTATGGATTACTGGACCAATAAGCAGCATCACGATAAAAGGAGAAAATTTTGAAGTTGTCACAAATTTCACATTACTTGGATCCACAATCAACACAAATGGAAGCAGCAGTCAAGAAATCAGATGTCATATTGCACTGGACAAATCTGCTGCAAAAGATCTCTTTAAAGTGCTGAAGAGCAAAGATGTCTCTTTGAAGACTAAGGGGTACCTAACCCAAGCCATGATATTTCCAATAGCCTCAGATACATGAGAAATCTTGACAATGAATAAGGAAGATCGAAGAAGAGTTGATTCTTTTGAGTTGTGATGTTGGTGAAGAACACTGAAAGTGTCATGGACTGCCAGGAGAACTAACAGATCTGTCCTGGAAGAAGTGCAGCTGGAATGTTCCTTGGAAATGGGAATGGCCAGACTTCATCTCGCCTGCTTTGGTCATGTTGTCAGAAAGGACCATTCCCTGCAGAAGGATATTATTCTTGGTAAAGTGGAGAGTCAGTGAAAAAGGGAAGGACCCTCAATGAGATGTATTCACACAGTGGATCAAAGATTGTGAGGCTGGCACACAACTGGGCAGTGTTTCATTCTGTTGCATATAGGGTTGCTATGAGTCAGAGGCCACTCAATGGCACCTAAAAACAACATACACACACACACACACACACATAAAATATTATTGTTAGTATGTAATATTTATTAATTTTATATAAATTAATAATTTAAGGAAGGTTGGGCAATCTGCTTCCATAGTGGTACTGCCTCGGAAACCCAAGGAGAGGTCACTATGAGTAGGATCCGACTCAACAGCAGTGAGATTTTTTTA
>NW_006921721.1:1364764-1365264 GCF_000298275.1 Orycteropus afer afer
CACCTCACACTCCCTAATCTCAAAAGCTACTACACAGCCACAGTAGTCAAAACAGCCTAGTATTGGTACAATGACAGACACATAGACCAATGGAACAGAATGAAGTAAATCCATGTACTTATTGACAGCTGATCTTTGACAAAGCTTTGAAAACTATTAAATGGGGAAAGATAGAGTCTCTTTAACAAATGGTACTTTCAAAACTGGATATCCATTTAGAGAAAAATGAAATAGGACTCATTATCGCTCTTACATACAAAAACTAACTCAAGATGGATCAAAGACTGGAATGTAAACCTAAAAATACAAAGATCATCAGAGAAAAAATATGGGAAAATTTAGGTGCCCTTATATATGGCATAAATAGACTAGCAAACACTCAAACAGCAGAAGACAAAGTAGATATCTGAGGCTGGGTTCTCTAGAGAAGTGAACCCAGTGAAAATCATGTACACACAGAGAGAGAAAGAGAGAGGGAGAGAGAGAGAGAGAGAGAGAGA
>NW_006921721.1:1385407-1385888 GCF_000298275.1 Orycteropus afer afer
GTGAAGAGAAGGGCAATGTACCAAATGTGAGGATCAATATAGTGGCATTGAGGAAGAGAAAGACATAGAGAGGTATGTGGGATGTACAGACAACGAAGATGAACACTTTTGTGCATATAGTACGGCTTTGTCAGTGAAGGCAAACATGGGTATATGGGTGGATATATGGGTGGACAGGCTGAACTGTTAGGTATGTCTATGAAGTGGGGAGTGTACCCAAGAAAATGTATAGGGTTGGCAGGCAATGGTCCTATAACTTTATGTGTATGATCTGAATTCCCAGGTGTATAGTGAAGCTGACAAGGGGCAAGGTTGTAGTCATTGCTTGGTCACAGCCAGCTACCCAGAGGGACCGAGTAGTTGAACCTGTGGGCTCGGGACCATAGTCGCAGGGGTCATCAAGCTTAATTGGCATAACATACTACACAAAATATTGTTCCACCTGCTACTGTGGCAAGTAGCAACTGGGATCTTAAAAGCT
>NW_006921721.1:1386477-1388339 GCF_000298275.1 Orycteropus afer afer
AATAGACAGGCATATGAGTTGAACATTTACCTGAGGTAGATACACTCCTTGGAGAGAACAATCATGGGAGAAAGAAGGGCTGCTTATGCACAGGGAAACAGCTCAGGGGGCAGGAGTGCATGGTGGGCTGGACACAGGGAAGAGGTAACTATCGGGAGGAAGTAGGAGGGGAGATGTTACATTGGGGTAAACTGTGGGGTAAACTTTGGTCATGAGACAAAGTGTATGTGAACTGCTGTATGGAAAGTGTATTTGCTCTGTAAATTTTCACCCACATCACAATAAAAAATAAAATAAAATAAAATAATTGACATAAAAAAAAAGAAAGTAGTGTGTTAAAGTCTCCCACTACCGATGTAGAGTTGTCTATCATTCCTTTTAATTCAGTTAATGTTTGCTTCATGTATTTTGGAGCATTTTCATTGGGTGCATGAATATTTATTATTGTAACTTCTTCACCACTTCTTTGTTGATTGACCCTTTCAGTATCATATAATGCCCATCCTTGTCTCTTAAGAAGTTTTTCACCTTAATGTCTATTTTATCAGAAATCATAACTGCTACTCCTGCCCTTTTTTGGTTTCCATCGGCTTGGTATATTCTTTTCCATCCTTTAACTCTTAGTTTGTTTTTATCTTTGTGTCTAAGGTGTGTCTCTCGTAGGCAGCATATCGATGGGTCTTCTTTTCTTATCCAATCTGCCACTCTATTTCTCTTGATAGGTGCATTTAGTCCATTCACATTGAGTGTAATTAGTGATAGGTATGAGTTGATTGGTGTCATTCTACTGTGGTTTTTTGTCATATTGTTGGTGATTCCTTGGTCCGTGTATATTTCTGTGCTGAGTTCAGTTTGTTGGCTATTGCTTTCTCCTTTCTCTTCTTTATAGTTGGTTTTGTGTTTATTAAGCCTATATGTTTTCCTTCCTTCTGGATTTGCTTAGAAGAATTGTTACTCTTCTGTGGTTACCTTGAAGTGTATTCTTGTCTCTACATTTTTAGAACAGTGCGTGCTGCAAAGACATTGTCGTGTTTCCTCTCCATTTGAGGGTCTGTACCTAGAAGTATTATTCCCTCTGATAGGTTAGTTGCTGTTGTTGTGTGCTGCTTGAGTTCCTTGGTTTTTAAGGTAGAATGTTTTATGGTCTTATTATGAGTATCTATTTCTGAGTTGGTTTTAGAGTTGATGCACATATCCTGGTTCTGCTGATCTCTGTTGTGGGTTCTCTATTGGTAGGACTTCCTTAAGCATTTCTTGTAGGATTCATCTGGTTTTCACAGTCTCTTAATTTCTGTTTATCTGAGAATGCTTTGATTTTGCACTCATATTTTATGGATAATTGGGCTGGATATAGGATTCTTGGTTGGAAGTTTTTTTTTTCCTTCAGAGATTTATATATGCCGTCCCCATTGCCTTCTTGGCTGCATGGTTCTGCTGAGTAATTGGAGCTCAGCCTAACTGTTTGATTATTATAAGTAATATTTCTTTTTTCCCAGGAAGCACTCAACATTTTTTCTTTGTCTTTGGTTTTGGAAAGTTTGATTATAATATGTCTTAGTGTCTTTCTTTTGGGGTATATCTTGTGTGGGGTTCTATGAGCTTCTTGGAGAAATATCTTTTCTTCCTTCATGATATGGGGGAAGTTTTCTGCTAGCAGGTCTTCCACAATTTCTTGGTGGTCTTTTTCACCTCTTTTTGTTCTGGAATTCCAGTGAGTCTTATATTGTTTCATCTCATGCCATCACATATAATTCTTAGGCTCTCTTCATTTCTCTTAAATCTTTGTTCTGATTTTTCTTCCTACAGGCTAGTGTCCAGGGATTTGTCTTCTAGTTGGGATATGCATTCTTCAGCCAGTTCTA
>NW_006921721.1:1388439-1417665 GCF_000298275.1 Orycteropus afer afer
TCTGATTGTGCATTAATCTCAATATTCTGTTCCTCAATGATTTTCCTGAGTTCCTCCAGGGAACTGTCTGTGTTCTCCTTGTTTCTGTTTGGAGTTTCCTTAGGCTTTTGTATAGCTCTATAAACATATCTTCTAAATTCCTTCTCAGATAATTCTATTGCCTCCTCTTCCTCCATGTATTATGAGACCTTTGTTTGTGGTTTTGCTTCTAATGCCTTGTCCTGTTTCTTTGTTTGATTTGAGGTTGCCTGTTGTTTTCTAGACATTTTGAGGTTGTCTTTAACTGCTGGTACGTGTTGATTTGTTTTGTCTTGGTTTTATGGTTTAATATTTTGAAAAGGTGAAGCTGGTGTATTTTATCTTATTATTGATTCAAGTATGCTGGGTCGCTCTGCTGTTTTCTTTGTGATGGTGGAATCACTGTGTGGAATGTGGATATGTGTTTCTGTTTGTCGTAAAGAGGGTTTAGAGTTCAAACCAGGAGGTTTTATGGTAATTGGCTGAATATGGTTTCTTCTATTGAATGGGTGAAGTTATTGGTGGAGAAGGTGGGAGCAGAAGAAGGAAAGCTTGGTGTTGCTAGGGTCGGTTTCTAGGGCTTTGCGTGGGCTATTATTGATGATGTAGTTATTTACAAGTCTGCGGCTCAATTTCAGGAAAGACTCCTGTTGTTATGGAGTCGCTATTTTCTGCCAGGCTCAGGCACACTCAAAGACCCTGCTTCCGAGGCCCCTTGGTGCCAAAAAGCTGATCCAAGGCAAATTCCCGGGACCACATTCAGCTGTGGCTTCCTCTCTCTCCCCACCCCTTCTTCCCGCCATGCCGGCGCAATCCGTCCAGACCGCGAATGGCTGGGGAGCTTGTCTGTGATACCGCCAACCTGTGGTGCCAAAGATGGCATGATTTCAGCTGTGCTGGAGTTGGGAGAGTGCCTGCTAGTTATCTGTGGTCCTTATATCAGTGACAAAGACAAGCACAGACCTTTCAATGTCTCCCAGGCTGACCCAAGCCCACTCAGTGACCTGCTGAGGGGGGAGTGAGCTAACCCTCCTGGAGCACCAGTGAGCTCTCCACTTGGGTTTCAGTGGTGCTGCATGTGCCTGTTTGCACTTAGCTGACCCAAGTTACTGATAAAATCAGGTGCTGAAGGCAGATCCTTGGGGCCGTTTGTTGGGATATTCGTGTGGTTGCTGGTATGCTGATATAGGGTGTCTTCTTCCTTGCCTCACGGAGATCTCAGCTGGCCATCCTTGCCAGCCAGTCAGTGACTGCCCCAGGGAAGTTTCCAATGGCCTCTCTTGGTTGCCCATCCATCCTCCGCCAGGTAGATCTTCCCCAAATAATCTCCCTGTGCCTTTCCTCTAATTCTGCTCTTCTGTTTTTGGTGCACTCTGATTCAGTGAGCTGTTCAGAGCACCAAAATCAATTCAAACTGCTGTACCTAGTTTTTCAAGCACTAAGATGTTAGAGGGAAATAGCATGGTGCTTACTGACAAGACTCCATCTGGAATCTTCCTCAATTAGTTGCAGTAGATTTTTGACTGAGTCTCCTGGATTTTCTAGGTATAGGATCATATCATCAGCAAATAGGGATAGTTTGACTTCTTCCTTACCAATTTGGATGCTTTTGATTTCCCTTTCTTGCCTTATGGCCCTGGCTAGGACTTCCAGTACAATGTTGAATAGAAGTGGTGGTAGTGGGCATCCTTGTCTGGTTCCTGTTCTCAAGGGGAGTGGTTTCAGTCTCTCTTCATTGAGAATAATGCTGGCTGTTGATTTTGCATATATGTTGAGGAATGTCCCTCCCATTCTTATTTTGCTCACAGTTTTTTTTTTTTTTCAAATCAGGAATAGGTGTTGGATTTTATCAAATGCTTTTTCTGCATTGATTGATATGATCATGTGGTTCTTTTCCTTTGTTTTATTTATGCGATGGGTGACACTGATAGTTTTTGTAATATTAAACCATCCTTGCATACCTGATATGAACCCTACTTGTTCATAATGTATTATTTCTTTGATACATTATTGGAGTCTATTTGTTAGGATTTTTTTGGAGATTTTGCCTCTATTCATGAGGGATATTGGTCTGAAGTTTTCCTTTTGAGTGATGTCTTTGCCTGGTTTTGGTATCAAAGTTATGCTTGCTTCATAAAATGAGTTAGGGAGGATTCCATCCTTTTCTATGGTATGGAATAGTTTGCATAAGATAGGTGTCAGTTCTTCTCTGAACATTTGGTAGAATTATCCACTGAAGCTGCCTGGGCCAAGACATTTTTTGGTTGGTATTTTTTTTTTTTTTTAATGACCTATTCTATTTCTTCTTTGTTATGGGTCTGTTGAAATTTTCTACCTCAGTCCGTTTTAGTTTAGGTAAATAGTGTATTTCTAGAAATCTGTCCATTTCTTCTAGATTTTCAAATTTATTAGAGTACAGTTCTTCATAGTATCCTGACGTTATTTCTTTATTTCAGTGGGTTCTGTTGTGATGTCGTTATTCAATTTCTTCTTCATGTTATTTGTATTCTTGCCCTCTTTTCCTTTGCCCATGGTTTGTTAATTTTACTAATCTTTTCAAAAAGCTAACTTCTAGTTATGTTCATTCTTTCTTTTTTTTTTTCTATTTTCTGTTTCATTTATTTCTGCTTGAATCTTTATTATTTACTCTCTTCTGGTGACTGTAGGTTTTTCTTGGTTGTTCTTTTTTCTAATTGTTGTAGATGTTGGTTTAAAGTGTTGATTTTGGCTCACTCTTCTTTTTTGATGTGTGCATTTATTGCTATAAATTGGCCTCTGAGCACTGCTTTTGCTGTGTCCTAAAGATTTTGGTATGTTTGTCTTTTCCTTCTTGCTTGATTCAAAGAATTTTTTAATTTCATTTTTTATTTCTTCTATTACCCAGTCATTCTGGAAGGGGGTGGGTGTTGTTCAGTTTCCATGTGCTTGCTTTTTCCATTGATCTTGCTATTGTTGATTTCTAATTTGATAAGATTGTGATCTGAGAAGATGCTTTGCAGTATTTCAATGTTTTTAAGTTTATTAGGGTTTGCTTTAGCTTTATGCCCTTACATTTTACCTATCATGGAGAATGTTCTTCCACATGCACTGTAAAAGAATTTATATTGTGTTATTGTTGAGTGAAGTGCTCTGTAGATGTCTATAAGGTCAAGTTGGTGGATTGTATTGTTTAGTTGTTCTGTGTCTTTGTTGAGTTTCTTTTCAGTTCTATCTTTCATTGAAAGTGGTGTACTAAAGTCTCCTACTTTGACTGTAGAGTCATCTATTTGTCTTTTCAATTCTGTTAAAGTCTGACTTATGTATTTTGGGACTCTTTCATTGGGTCCATGGGCATTTATTATGGTTATATCTTCTTGTTCAATTGATCCTTCAATCATTATATAATGTCCTTCCTTGTCTCTTATGGTGATTTTTGTCTTAAGGTCTATTTGATCAGAAATTAATATGCCACTCCTGCCTTTCTTTGGTTGCCATTTGCTTGATATATTTTTTCCAACCTTTGATTTTCAGCCTGTTTTTATCTTTGTCTCTAAAGTGTGTCTCTTGTAGACAGCATATTGATAGGTTATGTTTTCTTATCCATTCTGCAACTCTCCATTTCTTGAGTGGTGCATTTAATCCCTTGACATTCAGTATAATTATCAACAGGTATGAATTTATTGCTGTTATTTTGATATGTGTTTTGTGTGTGTGTGTGTGTGGTGTTCCAGGGTTTTTTTGTTCCATATAATTTTCTGTGCTGAACTCATTTTGTTTATGAATCGTGTTGTCATTTCCTTCATTGCTGTTTTAGTATTTGCTAAATATTTATGCTTGTCCTCTTTTTTATTGTGATGTGAAGTTTTATCATTTTTCTTTTAGGTTACCCTGTGATTTATAATTTTCTCCCCAAGTATAGGATAGTCCATTCTATCTTGCACATCTCTTGACTTCCTCACCATTTAGAAATTCTGTATCTACACTATTTTTTCCCTTTTTTTTTTTTTGTTTGTAGTTGTCCTCATTTGCCAATTGATGTGTCTGGTTCCCTGTTTACAGTCTTGTAAGTTTATTTTACTTTGGATATTTCCATAACTGAATTTGTTTCTGGGTTATGTCTTCATGTGTATTAATGGTTGGTTGTGGTTTGCTATCACTGCTTTTCTGTTTAAAGGACTCCCTTTAGTATCTCTTCCAAGGCTGGCCTTTTCCCCGTAATTTCTACTCATCTAAAAATGTCCTAATTTCCCCATCATATTTGAGGGACAATTTTGCTGGGTATATAATATGTTTGGAATTTTTTTCTCTTTCAGGGTGTTATATACACCATCCCATTGTCTTCTCACCTGCATGGTTCCTGGTGAGAAATCAGAGGTTAGTCTTATTGGTTGCCCTTTGCAGGTAACTTTTCATTTTTCCCATGTTGCTTTCAGGATTCTCTCTTTGTCTTTGGTTTTGGTAAGTTTGATTATGGTATGTCTTGGTGATTTTCTTTTAAAGTCTATCCTGTTTGGGGTTCTTTGGACTTCCTGAATGGATATATTCTCATCTTTCATCATATCAGGGAAGTTCTCTTCCAACATATGTTGGACAATTTTCTTAGTGGTATTTTTTTTCTCTTCCTATTCTGGAATTCTGATTACACATGGGTTATTCCTTTTGATGGCACACCACATGAATCTTAGACATTCTTCATTTTGTTTTGATATTTTTTTTCTGAATGGTCCCTTTCCAAAGATGTATTCAGATGTTTATCTTCAATCTCATTAATTCTGTCTTCCATTGATTTGAGATGATAATTTGTGAGACTTTTGCTGTAGATTGACAGCTATTTTAGCCAGCAAAAGAAACTGTTTCTTAAGTTGCATCACAACTTTCATAGAAAAGGTCAAACAGAGAAAGAGGACTGATCTATACGTACAATTTACTTCACTCACAGATTTCATCATGCAGGATTCATTCTAAAAACAAATCTTAAAGGAAAATAGACAAATGATTAAAATTTAATTAAATTCTTAAACTGTTAAGAACTCAGTGACACTAAATACCTTCTTGGAGGACATTAAATATTCATTTTAATTATTTACTACAATTATTTCAGCATAATTTTAACTTAGAAGCAACATTTTGAAACCTTTACTGTTCTTTCCTCACCTAAACAGAGGATATATTTGAGAAGCTAATTTATTTTTTCCTGTAGGATTTCAGGGGAAATGGAATTATCTCTACTTGTATCTCCAGACATCATCACTATCATTACATCTAAAGTGATAGAGCCATGAACACATCAATTTAGTTTTTGAAGGTGAAGGAGTGCACTTCAGCTTAGCTAACATCACCTAGAAGGAATGGACAGTGAAAGCAAGGCCCATGACCAGAAAAAAGCATCCTGCTTTGTGATGCTGAAAGGTCTCAAACCAGTTGCGGCCAAATTGACTCTGACTTATGGTGACCATATATGTGACAGAGTATAACTTTGTTTTTCTCCCAGAACCTTTTAAAAAAATTACTATTATTTTTTACTGTTGTAGAAATATGGATATCACAGCATTTCCCAATTCAATGTTTTTCATATATACACTTCAGTGAGATCAATTACATCAGTCATGATGTGCTACCATCACCATTGTCCTTTGCCAAATTTTCCATCCCTAGAAACAAAAACTTGGAAGTAAATCTCCAGGCCTTTCTTCCATGGCACATCTGAGTGGCCTTAAACTTCCATCCTTTTGGTTAGGACCCAAGTGTGTTAACTGTTTCCACCAGCCAGGGACTCCCAAGGCAGTGTAGTAGGGTGATATTTTGAAATATCAGTGGATGATTATTCCAGTATTTCCTGTGTTCCTTGGTTCTTTTGTATTCCATAAACTAGGCCAGTTTGGATTCATTGCCTGAGGAAAGGTAGATCTCAGCTCCAGCACAGGAAAAATAAATAAATCCTTGGCCTTTGAGTTCTAGAAGCCTAGTTCTCTCTGGAGACTGAAAAACAACGGGGCATACACAATAGATGAGGTAGAATACCTGAGGAATATTCAGTTACCCAGCCCAGAGGAGGAAAGAACTCCATGGAGGCAGAAGCGTCAGGGAGCTGTGGGCATACTAGAAGCTGGTGTGTAGATGGTCCCTGAGATTGAGGACTGTGCCGAGTGCAGGGGTGATTACAGAGCTCCAGATATATTTGTGGGAGCTGAGAGCACATAGGATGTAGGCCTCACTTTTTAGGTAGTTCCCAGAAGAGAAATAGATGGAAAGGAAGGAAGGGCCTTACACAGCATTGTTTTCCCATGGCCCAGGGTGGGAAGATTCATTTTCTGAACAAAGTGGATGAGTTTTTGAATAGTCACACATTTCTTCACAGCCCAGTGTGTGAGCTGTTGTTGTTGTCCTTGTTAGGTGCCGTCAAGTCAGACTCGACTCATAGCGACTCCTCCTTGGGTTTCTGAGGTGGTATCATTATGGAAGTAGATTGTCTCATCTTCCTTCCAAGGAGTGGCTGGTGGGTTTGAACTGCCAGCCTTCTGGTTAAGAGTCAAGTGCCTTAGGCACTATGCTACCAGAGTTCCTCAGTGTGTGAGCAGAGGGATGAAAGCCTAGGGCCTAGAGAGGAGCACAAGAGAGGCAAGAGCAGAGGCATGAATGAGATAGAGGGCTGGCAGAAGTGATCTTACTAGATGATAACCAGGATCCAGTGAACCACAGAACATCTCAGTAGATGCCACTGTGGTTTGATAAAGATTGAGAACTCAATGCCCCACATCCACTCCCTGCCCTGCTTCCAGGGAATGATTCATCTCCAGTGGAATATCAAAATGACTGAGATTAAGCTTCTGCCACCCCTTCACACTGAGCTTTCAAAATAGAAATTCAATTGTGTTATTTTTTGTTGTTGTTGTTATGTGCCATTGAGTCAGACCCAACTCATAGCGGCCCCTCCTTGGGTTTCTGAGGCAGTATCACTACGGAAGTAGATAGCCCTATCTTCCTTCCGAAGAGTGGCTGGTGAGTTTGAACTACCAGGCTTCTGGTTAGCAGTCAAGTGCCTTAGGCACCATGCTACCAGATCTCCCAATTGTGCTGTGTGTGTGTGTGGGGAGAGCCTTATTGGCTGTTAACCAAAAGGTCAGTGGTTTGAACCCACCAGCTGCTCCATAGGAGAAAGATGAGGCAGTATGCTTCTGTAAAGCTTACAGGCTTGGGAACTCTTTGGAGCAGTTCTATTCTGCCCTGTAGGGTTGCTATGAGTCAGAATTAACTCAGTGATAACAGTTTTTATAGAAAAATAATGTCAAATTTTTGCACATGTGAATTTGGAGACTGAGTTTCAAGCCTGATATTTTTCTATGATAAAAAGAAATTTCACCTGATGAAGGCTGGTCAAGAATGGGAGTCCCTGAATGGCACAAATGGTTAAGTGCTTGGCTACTAATCAAAAGGCTGGAAGTTTGAGTCCACATAGAGATGCCTTGGAAGAAAGTCCTGGCAATCTGCTTCTGCAAGATTACAGCAACTGAAAACCCCATGGAACACAGTTCTATTCTGACTCATATGGAGTTTCCATGAATAGGAGTTGATTTGACAGCAACTGGTCTTGGTCAAGGATGGAGCCTTCCCTGTTCTGCAAAGATCAGAATCCCCTCAAGATCAGGCAAATACAAAGAGAGATTTTTTGAAAGAATATACAAAAAATATCTTAGAAACTGTCTTAGTTACCTAGTGCTGTTGTAACACAAATATCACAGTATCTTTAAAGAACAGAAATTTATTGTCTCCTAGTTCTGAAAAAATTCCACATCAGGTCTTGGCTGTGTTGCTTCCTTCCTTGTTGGTAGCCCTGGGAGTTCCTTGGTTTCTTGGTTTTACTTGCCTGTAGATTATCCTCACATGGCCTCTGTCTCCCCCCATGTATCTCTCTGTCTATTCTGTTCCTTGTATAACTCTGAAGTGATTAGATTTAGAACCCACCCTGCTTGGATATGATCCCATTAACATAACCAAGAAAATCCTATTTCCAAATGGGACCATACTTACTGGTATACCAAAAACACCAAATCTGTTGCTGTCAAAAAGCAAACAAACAAACAAACTCACTGTCCTCGAGTTGGTCCAACTTGTAGTGACCCATCCTTGGGTTTCTGAGGCAGTATCATTACGGAAGTAGATTGCCCAACCTTCCTTTAGAGGGGCAGCTGGTGGGTTTGAACCACCAACCTTCTGGTTAGCAGGCAAATGCCTTAGGGACTACACCACCGGAGCTCCCAAGTGTGTCAAATTGATTTCAACTCATGCGTACTCCATAGGGTTTTCAAAACTGTGACTTTTTGAAAGGAGATCACCAGGCTGTTTTTCTGTGGAGCCTCTGGGTAGGTTTGAACTGCCAATCTTTTGGTTAGTAATTGAGGGCTAGGCCAGGATTCAGTTAATATTTTCAGGGGGACACAAATCAATCCAAAACAGAAACCAAAAGCAGAAAAGTATAACTGGGTCTGCAGGGATTCTTGAAAAGTATAAAATGAGGCTTTTTTTTTTCCCACTCTCTCTGAAGGGCCACATGGGCTCTCTCATCTCTCTCAGTCCTCCTCAGTCCAGACACTTCTACCAACACAGCTTGAGCAAAGTCTGTGGCAGCCCACCCCAGGCCAGCTGCAACACCCACAATCTTCCTTTGTGTCTTTTACCCAATGTCCCATAGAAAGAACCTGATGGGGTCTCTTTGTATCAGATGTCAGCTTTGATCCAATCATTGGCTGAGGTGTTGGTGTGGGCCACAAACTACAGCTCCAGAAGCAGGTCAGGGAAGTCACATTGCAAAACTCCCAAAACTCCTGTCCAATAGAACTTTCAAAATAGGGAATACTCCTTAAATTGAGGATGTGTGTAGTGCAGATCCTGTCCTGAATGGCTAAGCACATTGGTTCTAGCCAAGTGCCTGGCTATCTGTCTGATAAATACAGTAAAATAGTGAAACTTATGGATGTTGCTATCTGATATGAATGGAAACCTTCCTAAAACATATGAGCACATGGAATGGGACAAGAAGGGCTGACGCTGGCATATGTGAGTGTTCATGATGATCAGAAGGAGGTTACCTTGTCAACTTTGGTGATGACCTGTGTACTTGGGAGGCAGTTTTGCACAGTGATTTAGAGGACAGCTTTGATGTCAAGTTCCAACCTGATTATAAAATGTGATGTTGATCCTATCTTGGTGGGTAGTGACTAGGGTCTTAAAAGTTTGTGAGTGGCCACCTAAGATATAACTATTGGCCTCTCCTTCGCCAGAAGAAAGAAGAGTGAAGAAAATCTAAGAAGCATGGGAACAATTAGTACAAAGGACTAATAGACCACGAGAAGCTGAGTCTGTATGACCCTGAGATGAAAAGAACTAGATGCTGCCTGGCTATCACTGCCAACCACTTGGAAAGGGATCAAAATTGGAGATGGTAGATAGAGTGGGAGAAAAATGTGGAACCAAATTAAAAAGACAGCATTACTGGTCAGAAAGAGACTAGTGAAATCCCTGAGACCATGTCCCCTGGTCACCTTTCAGGCCTGGAATTGGACTCATTCCAGTGGCTAACTTTTAGCCAAACGATAGACAGGCCTACGAGCTGAACAACTACTCCAGGTAGATTCACTCCTTAGAACAATCGACCATGAGAGATCAGAAGGGCAGTTTCCACAGGAAGAAAGGTAGGGAGGCAGGAATGCACAGGTTGGAAGGACACAGGGATAGGACATAGGGAGGAAGTAAGAGGAGAGCTGTTACATAGTGGGGATTGTAATCAGTGTCATAAAACATAAAGTGTATGAACTGTTGAATGTTAAATATGCTTTGTAAACTTTCACCCAAATAACAATAAATGTGATGTAGAGCAAATCATTGACTTCTTTAAGTCTTAGTGTCCTCATCAATAAAACGGGAATGATAATTTCTCTTTTTCAGGGCTTGTTATAAGGACTAAAGAGGACAGCACATGCAAAGAGTTTAGATGTTGCTTAGGTGCTGGCTGCCATTAGTTTTATTATTAGTGAAAAATGTTAGGTTGTTAATTGCTGTCAAGTTGATTGGGGCTCATGGCAACTTCACACGTACAGAGTAGAACTGCTGCATAGAGTTTTCAATCTGTGTCCTTTCAGAAGCAGACTGCCAGGCCTAACTTCTGAAGTGTCTCTACTACTTTTGGCTGATAAGCCAGATTTTAACTTTGTACCACCTAGGGATACTTTAGTAACAATAACTCATATGAATTATGCAGTCATTAAATGCTATTGACCCATTATATGAAAATCAAACACTTATTTATCTGAATTTGGGGTAGTTACTATGTGTTGAGTGATTTCTATGTATATGGAATATGGGTTAAAATTACAATCAGAATCACAATGTTTTACTAAAATTGACAATTAATATTTGTCAACAATTAACAGTAATTCACAATAATTACTATGATGATGATGATGATGAAATGAAGCTAGATAAATTTTTGTCTTAAACTTATACGGTGTAGTATAGTGTGTGCATATGTATTGTATCTGATTTTAGTTTTATTTTAAAGTCTTTGTCTAATGACTTTTTCCTTAGCATTTTGAGCCTATTGTGACATCTAGCAAGATGTGATTCTTTTTCTAAGCTACATGTTTCACAAACAAAATATATGTTTATATCTGATTGTACTCAAGCTGCCAATTATGGGCATCTCTTTCTATAGCTCACTATTAATCACTCATGTCTTTGGGATTATATAGAAAACAATTTATGTTACAAAATAAAATCCTCCCTTAGAAATATTTGCTCTAGGAGTGAGGAGGGAGGAAATCACAAACTGTTATTATTTTCCCTTAGATGGAGCTAAATATTAACATTCCTTTATCTTCAAAGATTATTTTTATGCCGCTCCTTTGTAAACAGTGGGGGTACACTAACCCTTCTGTGTCTCTGGTTCTTTCTACAGCATACCCAAACAACCAAGCGAAAAGATGGAAAAATCAATTCAACAGGTTATTTGGCATCACTTGTAGAAAATAAAAATGTTTGAATAGCTTAAAACATTTTTTAAAATGCCGCATATAGTAAATTGACTTGAGTGTTTAAACAAGGCCTAAGGATACCTCACACAGTGGAGGGAGGTGCTGTCTCTAGATCTCATGCAACTGTATTAACTGTCCAACTAACTACCCAGAGAATAGCAGCAGTGGTGGCAGAAGCAGCAGTAGTAGTTAAAGGAGGAAGAGATGGAGGTAAAAGAAGAGGAAGAATAAGATAGTATGATAACAACAGTGGTGGTAGTAGTAGTCATTATAGTTACAATAAGAACCAACACTCTGGGTAGACCTTGTTCTAGGCACTTCATACGTAGTAAATAATTTCATTTTTGTTGTTGGTCCTGAGCCATCCCCATCATCAGTTGAGGATTGTGTCATTGTGCTCCACAGGGTTTTCATTGGCTGATTTTCAGAAGTAGATCACCAAACCTTTCTTCCCAGTCTGTCTTAGTCTGGAAACTCCACTGAGGCCTATTTGGCATCACAGTAACATGCAGGCCTTCTCTTGCAGACTAGTAGCTGAGATGCACTGGCCAAGAATTGAACCTGAATTTCCCACATGGCAGGTGAGAATTCTACCACTGCTCCCACTATTTCATCTTTATAAGAACCTTAAGAGAGAATACTACTGTTTCCCCATTTTAAAGAGGAAACTGAGACTTGGAGAGGTGAAGCAACTAGTGACAGAGTCAAGATATCAAGAACCATAATAATGGCTAACATTTATCCAATTTTACATGCTTCTGAGCAATTGACATGCATTGCATCATTGAATCCTCAGAACAACCTGAGAAGTTAAGATTCTTATATCCTCCTCTTACATTTGAAGGAACTGAAGCTTTTAGGCCTGATAGAAATCAAATGGCAGGAACTGAAACCATGTGTCCAAGGTAAGAGTTCCAATCCTGCCTTTCAGTTTGGGGTTTAGAAGTGGTGCGTTCTAGGTTCTGCTTGAACTGATTTGTTGAGAGAGGGAAAGCTCCTCAAAGTGGAGGTCTTTGCTTTGATTGAAGTTGTTGTTGTTGTTATGTGCTGTCAAGTAGGACCCAACTCATAGCAACCCCTCCTTGGGTTGCCGAGGCAGTATCACTATGGAAGTAGATTGCCCCATCTTCCTTCCGAGGAGTGGCTGGTGGGTTTGAACCACCAGCCTTCTGGTTAGCAGTCAAGTGCCTTAGGCACTATGCTACCAGAGTTCCTTGATTGAAGGGGACTGGGAAATCTACTCTCCTCTATGATGGCCCCTCTTTGAGTAGTCTTCTCCTACTGCCTTCCTGAAAAGCAAGTACTATTCTTCTGAGTGACCATGATCAACCGACATGGTAGGGACAGGACTGGAGTGAGCTGAGTAAGGCATTTGCTTTTTGCAAAATTTACATGGAACTCAAAATTCAATGAATAAGATAAGTAACATTTGAATGCAATATTTTTTAGAAGCAAAATCAATGCAAAAAATTATCAGCGATGAGCAAAATGTCAAGATTTAAACAAAGGCAGAATCAGTGTGGTCCTGGGTCAGCTTAGTGCCAGACTCCAGGATGGAGACCAGGCAGGTGGGTGATCCTGGTACTGGCCTTCAGCTCACGGCCACCCTGCTAACCTCTCCCTTTGCAGGGCCTTCTTGGGCCCTTAGCAAGATTGTGGCCCCTTTGCCCAGCTCTCTAAGCAGGCTATCTCTCACAGAGTCATCATGAGGCAAAAAGAGCCTGCATGGTAGTGCTTCGGTAGGCATCAAACCAAAACCAAACCCATTGCCTTCAAGTCAATTCCAACTCATAGTGACCCCACGTGTTGCAGAGTAGAGCTGTATTCTATCAGGCTTTGAGGGCTGTGAATTTTCTGAAGCAGATTGCCCGGTCTTTCTTCCAAAGTGCTTCTAGATTCAAATTGCCAACATCTTGGCTAGTAGGTGAGCACTTAATCATTTGCCCCGCTCAGGAAATCTTTGGTAGACATCACCAAAGCAATATTTCTTCATTCAGTATGAATTTCAATAATTGAGGGACAGATATTCTAATGATATGTTAAAAAAAAAAAAAAAAAGTTATACCTCATCCTTTCTGTTTTTTCTCTGCAGAACTTGACTGAAGGAATTCTTTAAAAAAGAGAGACAGCCAATGCTTTCCCGTTTTTAGATCTGTGTATTGGGCTACTCTTAGATTCCCTTATTTACTACTTGGGGTGTTAGTTTAAGAAAAATACTGGCTCCCTGGCTTGTAAGTCAGCTGGTACCCATGTGTCCTGTCAATCCTTCCAAGGTTTGTGGAATTGTCTAGTTCCAGTGTTCCTGGACTCTGAGGACTCAAACTAGCAGTTATGGTGCTGAATATGAATATAGCTGCTTCCCACCCCAAAAGACATTTCATTTATTATTTTAAAAATATTTTCTTTGGGCTCCTTTAATCCCAGGGGACATTTGCTTGATGAATAGCAAATAAATTCCCTAACCAGACTGTTGTTATAAATAACTATGGCATTAATTCAAACCATTTGCATCGGAAATTTTTTTTTTTTTTTTCTGGAGGAAAAGGGGTAGATGACTTAACCTCAACATTTGGGACATGATTTTCCTTAAAATAACTACAACATCCATCATTTTTTTTTTCTTCCCCCTGCTGGTGTGTCAATTTCCTAATGAGAGGCTAGGTCCCTTCAGTACCTTTGGTCTCCATGGTAACAATTTCATGTGTTTATTCTGGCTTACTGGAATAAAACACAGAGGAAAAGGGCAATGACTCATTTTTGATTAGGGGTTACTCTAATTAAAAGATGATTACTTCAAATTTGATTACTAACACAAAAATACTATGTGCTGGAAAACAAGATCCATGGCAAACGTTTTGAATGATAAATTAGAAAACATTTAGACAGTCAGATGTTTCTAAACTGTGACTCTTCACAGGTGCAGGTGTTTGCAAGATTATTATTGTTTTCATCCATGTAGAACTGACCCTGACTTCCTGCCATTCCCTGCTAGAACCAGGATCTGAGTAACACATGGACTAAAGTGTCTGGAATGGCTAACGCAGTTATAGGAGTCTATAGTGGCTAAGAGGGAGCTCTGGTAGCATAGTGGCTAAAGCACTTGACTGCTCACCAGAAGGCTGGCGGTTCAAACCCACCAGCCACTCCTCGGAAGGAAGGTTGGGCAATCCTACTTCCGTAGTGATACTGCCTCGGAAACCCAAGGAGGGGTCACTATGAGTCGGGGCCGACTCGATGGCACATAACAACAACAACAACAACAACATTTGACCTATGGTGTATGCATTTGAGATGAACTGAATCAATACAATAAAATAAGGTCTTTCTGAGGTGTCAGTGGGTGACCAGGAAGGGAGGATGTATTGACTGCTTGGTGCTAGTGTTTTGGTCTCTGTCACTCCAAATGGTGTATTGGTTCTGTAGGAAGGCAGAAAAGGGACGTGTAATACCCCATACAATGATTGTTGCATCCAGTTGCCATTGTTTGGTTAAATAAGGATTATACCTTTCTTTCCTCACCTGTAAAATGGGAACAACAGTTGAATCTGCATCATAGGGTATTTGAGGAGATTAGATGCAATAATAATGTGTAAATAGTACTTACATGGTATAGACTCTCAGTAAACACCAGATAAATGTTGGCTGTTACTCTTTTTTATTTTCATCATTACATCAACACTTTGGATTTTGTATTGAGTTCATTTGCTCTCAAGAGGATTGTTCAAAACTAAGGTAAGATTCTAAACTTCAAGTGAAATTTCCACTTTGGAAGACAAGATATCCGCTTGAGCAGGTGTGGATATGTCAGCTTGGGAGGAATACTCTCTTCCCTTAGGGATCTGTGAAGTGCCGCATCCTCAGGTCTGAGAGCACCACTCACTTGGACCAGATGGAGCATGAGGTCCGGTCCTCCACCAGAACTTTGCCCCATGCCCCATCTGGTTGAATCTTGATCAGCAGTCAAATTATAAAGAGATTCAAACCTAGATAGCAGAATTGGAAGTCCTTGTGCTCTTGTTAGCCCTTTTAGTGGCCTAACAGTATGGGTCCATGAGACAAAGAGGGACAGGGAGGACTTTGTTAACAGGTTGGGTTGGACTTGCACAGAAATTATAGAGAAAAGCTGTTATCTTTTAGGTATAATTTTGGGGATTTGCATGAGGCGTTTTTCTTTGAAAACCCGTCTGTTTGATAGCACTTAGTAACCTCTAGACCCTTGAAAACTAAAAATACTACACCCACTGCCATCAAGTCAATTCCAACTCATAGTGATCCCCATTGGGTTTCTGAGGTGAGTAGATTGCTCTGTCTTCCTTCCACAGAGTGGCTGGTGAGTTTGAACTGCCAACTTTCTGGTTAGCAGTCAGGTACCTTAGGCACTGTGCCACCAGAGCTCCTTCTGGACCCTAGAAGGCCTTAATCAGTGAGCTTATCTCATTCACTTGGTTAACAAATATCTATGCCTAAGATGTTTATTAAGGAGCTCTGGTGGTGTAGTGCCTAAGGCATTTGACTGCTAACCAGATGGTTGGAGGTTCAAACCCACCAGGCACTCCACAGAAAGAAGACTGGGGAATCTACTTCCATAAAGATTTATCATTTTGGAAACCCAAAGGGGGTCGCCATGAGTCAGAATCAACTTGATGGCAGTGAGTTTGTTTTTCGTTTGGATGGTGTGTTAGCTCCTGTATGGTTCAAACAGTTAATGTACTTGGCTGCTAACCAACAGGTTGGAGGTTTGAGTCCACTCAGTGGTGCTTGAAAAAAGGCCCAGTTATCTCCTGAAAATTCAGCCACTGAAAAACCCTATGGGGCACAGGTCTACTGTGACACAGGTGGGGTCACCATGAGTTAACTCGACAGCAACTGGTTTTTGTGGTGTGTAAGCATGCTTCTAGATCACTTGTGAATGTGACTGATAAGACTCTGCCCTCATGGAACTTACATTCTAGGTGGGAGAGGTAGATAATAAACAAGTAAACAATGAAAGAAGCTATTACAAAGAATGAAAGTAAGTGAAAAAAGAAAGAAATCCATCATAGAATATTAAATGGTATGAAGGAAGGGAAAAACATGTGCTGGAGAGAATTTGTGGGAGAGCCTTGACCTCTATGTTGCCCCAAGTGGAAGACAGTGCCTTTTGTAGCTCATGCTGATGGAGGCAATGTTCTGGTTACTTCTTCTGAATGATTCTTACTTGCTGAGTATTAATACCAGCTCAACCTTTCCTCTTGGATTGTGCAATTAGACTGAGCAAAGTGATAATTATTACTGTGCTTATTTTAGCTGTGAATAATAATGTTGCTAGGGCCACCCTTTCTGTGAGCTGTTATACTTACTATTTTTATTTTTATTGCCAGAAAGCACAGTTTTGCACACTGATTCGATTGCACACTGCATTTTCTCACAAAGCAGCTCATGGGTCTGGTGTTTCCCAGGACACAATTTCGGAAACTGTTGTAGAAAACGCAGCTTGGATGAATATGTGGTATGAATTTCTAAAGAGTGGTAACTATGGGCTTTGAAGAGCTATATTCCAGGTAAGGAATTGACCCTTGGCTTTCCTAAGTTTTTGAATGCCTGGGTAAGTTCTCTGCATTTGGTTCCCTCCCTAGGTGTCAATCAGGCTTCTGCTTATGATTCCTTAGGACTCAGAACCCACTTCCACCCCTGTTTGTCAATGTTGTTTTGGAGAAAAGTAAAAATAGTGAAAAATAAAACAAAGCAGAAGACCCAAACCAAACTGCAAAAACAACAGCTATTTGATGGCAAAAATATGAGTAGATTTCATTTTAAAAGTTAATGCATAAGTGAGTGGACATAAGTCAGGATTGTTTCTAAAGTTTACAAAAGGATGAAATGATACAGGAATTCCCTGGAGGAAATTTTGTACATGTAAAAAAAAAAAGTGCTTTTTCTTTTTTCCATCTTTACCCCATTGTAGTTCTTTAAAGCTTTTCTAAAACAATCATGTATTTCTTCTCTGCTTGAAATATTTAAAAATAGTATAGGTGTAAAGGGAATTCACTTTCACATCCGTTCAGCTCTCATATCTATCAGTGGGGAATGCAGCAGCTGGAGCCCAATTTATTGCTCTCGGGATCCGTTCGGTATCCGGCTTCTCCTGACCATCTCAAGCTATGACTTATTTGAAACCTTGTTAATTGTCTGGGGTCACATTTGAGTCATAGTACTTTGGTAATATGTCTGAAGAAAAATTGTGGTGCCCTAGAAATTGATTGCAGTGAAGTTTTATGAAATATTTTTTTTTCCTTAAAAATATTGAGAATTATGTCCAAAAGGCAGTGTGCATACACATGCTTCAGGATGAACAAATGGTTTTGTTAGGGGAAACCTCTCCTACCTCCTGTTTAGTCACAATAACACAGAACCTTGTAGCTAACTGATCAAAAGTAAAAGATGTTCAACTACTGTGCAAAGTTTTACCAGGGGAAGTGTTTCAGAATAGGAGATTTTCCTTCATGAATTTCAAATATATTCGGGAAGAAGATGCTTCTTTACAACTGAAGATACTCAAACAAACAAACAAAAAAACAAAACAAAACAACAACAACAACAAAAAAAAAAAACACTGCATCAAGTTGCTTCCGACTCATAGTGACCCTATAGGACAGAATAAAACTGCCTCATAGAGTTTCCAAGGCTGTAAATCTTTATGGAACCAGACAGCCTCATCTTTCTCCTGCAGAGCAGCTGGTGGTTTGAACTGCTGACTTTTTAGTTAGCAGCTGAATGCATTAACCACTGTGCAACCAGAGATCCTGGTACAAAAAATGAAAAAGAGATGACTGGGAGCCCACTCCCTGGGCTTGAGCCCTATAATATCTCATTGCTCAGCTCTTTCTATATTGTCCTTAAATCATACTCTCTTTCTTACGTTTGTAGGTTCTCTTTTATGTTGGGGCTATTCTTTCAAATGTGGACACAGTTCTTAAACATAATGTGCATTAAAATCACTTGTAAAAAGTCTTAAAAATGCAAATTCCTGGATCCCTTTCTCCATCAAAAATGATGAATTAGTAAGTCTGGAGTGAGCTCAGAAATCCATATTTTGTGCTAAGAGTTTTCTTGTACAAGTGGTTTAAGGACCCACTTTGAAAAACACTAATATCTAGAAACAAAAAACCATACTCACTGCCATCACGTCAATGAAACTCATAGCGATCCCTCCTTGGGTTTCTGAGGCGGTATCTCTATGGAAGTAGATTGCCCAGTCTTCCTTCCGAGGAGTGGCTGGTGGGTTTGAACTGCCAGCCTTCTGATTGTAGTCAATCACCTTAGGCACTACACCACCTGCCTTTCACATACATTCTCCTGGCCTTTCTCTGCTGCTGCTTTGGTCCTAGCTATCAAAAAATCTCAGTTAGGACCAAAAAACAAGAAACAAACAAACAAAAAACACTTCTTTGGTAAGTGATAATAGGGGCTGAGGAATATTACTGTTAAAAGCATAAAATGTGGCAGAGATTATTTGAGTTAAATATAATCTCTTTTGAAAAACTTGTAATAATGGATTATCCTGCTTCCCAGTGGTATATTAAAGACTGCTAGATTTTCACTACCAGCTATAGTTGGTTTGTATCACACCAACCTGCTTACCAAGAACAATTAGAAAAAATTGATAAAATATGAAAATCAACTGTCTGAAAGCATCAGAGAGATTTCAAGTTAGTGAAGACTCAAGGGGAGGGGCCAGATTCCAGAGAGAAGGGAAATGAACATTCAGCATTAATTTTTCTTTCCAGATATTTGACAATTTTAAGAAGTGGCCAAGAGGCTGAGAAGCTGAGTAAAAGATGACAGAACTAAGCAAAGGTTTTGGCAATCTCATGGTGTTGGGGAGTCAAAATTAGGAGTTCAAAACTTCCAAGGAGAGGTGTGATGGTTAAGGTCATGTATCAAGTTGGCTAGGCTGTATTTCTCAGTGGTTTGGTGAGATATTATGTAATCATCCTCCCTTTCATAATCTGATGTGAGCAGCCAACAGTTGAAAGGGGAGTTTCCTTGGGGGTAAAGCATGCATTCAATGTATATGGATGTTCTGGCAAAGCTCACTCTTGATCTTGTATTCAATCCTACATTTGCATGGTCATTCTCTGACCTGGGGTTCTTAGGATATGAGCAGCAAGCTGCAGTGTTTGGATTCGTCAGATCCTATAAATCCATGAGCCAACAGCCTGCTGCCTGACCTGCAGATTTTGGGTTCATCAGCCCTGTTACCATGTGAGTCAGGAGAAGCCTCAAACCTTCTACTGACCCACAGATTTGGGATTTGCCAGTTTCCACAATTGTGTGAGCCATTTCCTTGAAATAAATCTCTCTCCATATATTCCTATGCTTCACTGGTTTTGCTTTTCTAGAGAAACCAGCCTAAGACAAGAGATTGGTAAACAACTGTCTTTCAGTTTGGACCTCTGAATGTCTTTTCTCTAGGACTAAAGGCGATGCAGAAATAGATAAGCCTTCATATACACTAAAACAGACCTTGAAATCAGTTTAATCTCTGACAGGATTCAGTGATCTTCACATATTCAATTTTTCTGCCAGAAACACAATAAATTATCACTGGAGTAAGAGTACATCACCCAGAGCCTCAAATTAGCTTCACCTTTTTTCATACATCATATCCAACATTCAACAGCAATTACTAGGCATACCAGAAGAGAAAGACAAATCACTAAAACCTAAAAGGAGACAAAGCCACAAGAAATTCATATATTGGGGTTTTCAAACAAGTACTTTAAAATAACTGGAATTTTAAAATAAAGAATCAAGTGGCAATTTTGGAAATGAAAATTGTGACTAAAATTAGAAATTCAATAGTTGGGACCAAGAGTAGGTAAAGAGAGGATTAGAGTCTTGGGAGAATTGTCAGGAGAAATATACATATGGGAGCATAGAGAGATTAAAGGATAGAAAATGTGGAAAAGAATCATGAGACATATAGGACATACTGAAAAGATTTTTTGCTCATGTAAACCGTATTCCCAAGGAAGAGGAGAGATAAATGAGGCACAGAAATGATTAAAGAGATAATCAAGAATTTTTCAGATTTGACACAAGACAAAAAATAAGTCATAGAATCTGCTCCATAATATGGATAAATACAAATAAAACAACATCTTGGTGTATCATAATATAAATACTGAAAACTAAATACAGAAAGAAAAATCTTAAAAGCAGCCAAACTCCACAAAAACCAAAGCCGTTTCTGTCAAGTCATTTCCAACTCATGGCAACCCTCTGTGTGACAGAGTAGAACTGAGTTCCATAGGGGTTTTCTGGCTGTGATGTGGAAGCAGATCACCAGGCTTTTCTTCTGCAGCACTGCTGGGTGGGTTGGAACCACTAACTTTTTGATTAGTAGTCAAGAGAAAACTGTTTGTGCTACCCAGGGACCTCAAAGAGCAGCCACAGAGGGAAAATTATCATTAAAAAATGAACAATAAAATACTCTTGGTTCAAAATCAATATAGACCCCAATGGGTAGAGGGTCACTACTTTCTGCTTGGACCACAAAGCTGCAAAAACCCAGTACCCCAGTCCACAGTGTGCTAAAAAGGGATTGTGGAAGAATTGAACCTCAGCCCACACCTGTGAACTTGCTCTGGGGCTCCGCCTACTCCAAGGGAGTTTCTCCCTTTCTTCTACTCCTTTCTGGACTCCACAGCAGCCCAAGCCAAGTGAGATCTTGATCGATTTCCTAGTAAGATTATCTACTCACTCATCTCCCAAGGTCCGAGGTTGCCTCCAAAAACTCTTGGTGTGGGCTGTGGGTATTCTGAGTCCCCCGGGCCTCTGTGGGTTCCATGGTGGTTTTTTTTTTTTTCCCCCCCTCTCCTCCTTCCCTCAGCCAACATCTTTTATGTTTCTAATCAGTCCTCCCCTCCCTCTCTCCGCTGGCTAGGTGGGTTAATTTATTTTTCCCAGTTGTTTAATCTGCTCCTTTTCTCTCCTTTCACTAAATCTGATACTTTAGCTTCTCCTTAGTTGCTCATAACTCCAGTATCATTATTTCTATCTGCTTTACCTACTTATTCAAGGAGATCTAGTGGCATAGTGCCTACAGCCATGTGACAACTTATCAGAAGGTTGGTGGTTCAAACCCACCAGCCACTCCAAAAGGAAGACTGGGCAATCTACTTCCATAAAGATTTACCACCTCAGAAACCAAAAGAGGGTCACTATGAGTTGGAATTGACTTGATAGCAATGAGTTTGAATTTTTTGGTTTTACCTATTCAGGCATTATGCTGCTCAAGGGAACAAATGTGTGGGTTACAGATATGATGCCAACTTCCCACTATTCCAACTACATAAATGGGTGACATTACAACAGAACCAACTGAAATAAAAAAGACAATCAGAATATTATGAAGAACTGTACTCCAACAGATTTGGGAATCTGGAAGAGGTAGACATGTTTCTAGAAACACAAGACCTACCCACACTATCCCTGTCAGAGACAGAATATTTGAACAGACCCATAACAAAAGAAGAAATTGAGCAGGTCATAAAAAAAACTTCCCACAAAAAAAATGTTCTGGCCCAGATGGCATCACTGGAGAATTTTACCAAACACTCAGGGAAGAGTTGACACCTATACTACTCAAACTATTTAAGAACATAAAAAAAGATAGAATACTCCCAAATTCATTTTATGAAGGAAGCATAACACTGATACCAAAACCAGGGAAAGACACTTCTAAAAAGGAAAACTACAGACCAATATTCCACATAATATAGACACAAAATTCTTCAACAAAATCCCTAGCAACAGAATCTAACAACATATCGAAAAAATAATACATCATGACCAAGTGGGATTCATACCAGGTATGAAAGGATGGTTCAACATCAGAAAAGCAATCCATGTAATCCATCACATAAACAAAACAAAAAAACCATATGATCATATCAATCGATGCAGAAAGGGCATTTGATAAAATCCAACACCCATTCCTGTTCAGAATTCTCAGCAAAATAGGGATAGAAGGGAAAATCCTCAACATAATAAAGGGCATATATACAAAGCCAACAGCCAACATTATTGTTAATGGAGAAAGACTCAAAGCATTCCCCTTGCAAATGGGAACCAGAGAAGGATGCCCTCTATCACCACTTCTATTAAACATTGTACTGGAAGTCCTAGCCAGGGCAATAAGACAAGAAATAGAAATAAAAGACATACAAATCAGCAAAGAGGAAGTAAAACTATCTCTATTTGCAGATGACAAGATCCTATATATAGAAAACCCAAGAGATTGAACAAAAAAAATTACTGGAATTAATAGAAAGATTCAGCAAAATGGCAGAATACAAGGTGAACATAAAAAAATCATTTGGGTTCCTCTATATCAACAAATAGGCTTCTGAAATGGAAATAAAACAATACTGTTTCCAATAGCTATCCAAAAGATAAAAATATTTAGTAATAAATCTTACCAGAGACACAAAAGACCTATACAAAGAAAACTACAAAACACTACTTCAAGAAAGTACAAGGGATCTGCATAAATGGAAGCTTGACTTGTTCATGGATAGACAGACTGAATATTGTGAAAAAGTCAATATTACCCAAAGCAATCTACACATTCAATGCAATCCCAATGCAGATGCCATCCACAATTTTTAAGGATATGGAAAAACCAATTAATTTCATATAGAAAGGAAAAGACCTTGCATAAACAAAAGACTGCTGAAGAAGAAAAACAAAGTAGGAGGTATCACACTTTGAGAAAGCAAAACCTACTTACTATACACCACAGTAGTTAAACAGTGTGGTATTGGTACAATGCTAGACAGATAGACCAGTGGAACAGAATCAAAAACCCAGAAATAGACCCATCCATCTGTGGCTAGCTGATCTTTGACAAAGGATCAAAACCCATTAAATGGGGGAAGAGATGGGTTCTTTAACAAATGGTGCTGGTAAAATTGGATAGCCACTTGCAGAAAAATGAAACAAGACCCATACCTCACCTCACACAAAAACAAACTCAAGTTGTATCAAAGACTTAAATGTAAAACCCAAAACTATAAAGCTCATCAAAGATAAAATAAGGGCAAATCTAGGGTCCCTAATTTATTTATGCCTAATTTATGGCATAAATAGACTATGAAGGATAATCCAAAATGCACAGGCAGTGGAGGAAAAGCTAGATGGTGGGGACATTTTAAAAATTAAATTCTTATGCTTATTGAAAGACTTCTCCAAAATGGTAAAAAGAGAACCCACAGACTGGGAAAAAAAATTGCTCGTGACATAGCTGACAATGGACTTAGCTCCAAAATTTATAGAAAACTTCAGCACCTCAACACCAAAAAGACAAACAATCCAATTCAAAAATGGGCAAGGGACATGAACAGACACTTCACTAAAGATGATATATTGGTAGCCAACAAACACATGAGGAAATGCTCACGATCATTAGCTATTATTGTTGTTATATGCCATCGAGTCAAACCCGACTCATAGCAACCCCTCCTTGGGTTTCCAAGGCAGCATCATTACATAAATAGATTGCCCAACCTTTCTTCCAAGGAGTGGCTGGTGGGTTTGAACCACCAGCCTTCTGGTTAGCAGTCAAGTGCCTTAGGCTCTATGCTACCAGAGCTCCTTCATTAGCCTATAAAGAGATACAAATTAGCCATTAGAGAGATGCAAATCACCACAGCAATAATAGCAAAGTTCAACAAGACAGAAAATAACAAATGCTGGCAAGGTTGTGGAGATACTGGAACCCTCATACACTACTGGTGGGACTGCAGAATGGTACTACTGCTGTGGAAAATGGTATGGCATTTCCTAAAAAACTGAAAAAGAAATACCATTTGATCCAGCAATTCCATTATCAGGAATATATCCTAAAGAGGTGAGAGACAGGACATGAATAGACATATGCACATACATATTCAATGCAGCACAATTCACTGTAGCAAAGAGATGGAAATCCATATGCCCGTCAGCAGATGAATGGATAGCCAAACTATGGTACATTTGCACAACAGAATACTATGATGCATTAAAGAATAATGATGAATACATGAATCATCTCAAAATTTGGATGAATATAGAAGACATTATGCTGAGTGAAATAAGTCAATCACAGAAGTATGTATAAGCCCACTATTGTAAAAAGTCAAGAAAAGGTTAACTTAGGGAGGGAAACTCACTTTGTAGGTTACCAGGGTTGGAAGGGAAAGGGAGAGAAAATCTCAGACTAGATGGGGGTCACATGTTGATTTGGGGGAGGGGAGGGATGGTATAGAAAGAATCTGTGACCAGCATGATGATATCGGGGAAAGGATGGACACTGAAATGTGCACATAAGATATAGACAACAGAGGGAGAGAATAGTATAAGCACAATACTGCATTACCACTAGTACCAAACACCAGGCTGCAGATAAATGCGTAGACAAGTGAGAAGATCAGGTGGGGAATATACCCTAGACCAAGGATAGATCTAGCTGAAGATAATCTTACATATGCACTTGTGCTACAAAACTAGCCACACATATTACAAAAGCAACAGAAGACAGAGTTGGAGTAACCTTTCAGAGACAACCGTACACCTTGAGAAGGAGAATTACCAGGTCTGCCCACTCAGGACCATAGTCTTGGGGGACATCAAGCTCAACTGGTGCAACAAAGTACACAAAAATCTTGTTCCCCAACCTACTTTGTTGAGTAGTAACTGGGCTCTTAAAAGCTTTCGAGCAGCCATCTAAGATGCTATTGGTCTCCTCTCACCTGAAGCAAAGAAGAGTGAAGAAAATCAAGACATCTGGAAACAATTAGTTCAAGGATATGATGGACCCTGAGACCAGAACTAGATGGTGCCCAGCTACCAATGCCAACTACTCAGAAGAGATCAAACCTGGAGATTCTGGATACAGTGGGAGGAAAAATGTGGAACAAAATTCATAAACCCAAAAATGACCAGAATTACTTCCAGATAGTCTGGTGGAACCCCCAAGTTAACCCTATGGGTTACCCTTCAGGCCTAGAATTGGACTTACTCTTATGGATTGGCTCTCAGCCCAACAGTAGAAAGACCTATATGCAGAACACCTATCCCAAGGCAATGCACCCACCTACTCTAGGGAGATAACACCCTTAGAGTAATCAGCCATGGGGCACCAGAGAAGTAGCATTCACATAGAGGAAAAGCTGGACAGACAGGATTGCCTAGTTAAGAAGGGCACAGGGAAAGGATAGTAACAGGGATGGGAGGGGAGGAGAATTCGTTATTATTGGGGATGGTAATCGGGGTGTGAAATCAAATGCACATGAACTGTTGAATGTAAAACAAATTATGTTCTGTAAATCTGCAACCAAAGCACAATATATATTTTTTAAAAAAATAATAAGATAAAAGTTCAACAATACAATTGATAATAGATAACTTGTCAACAGAATCAATAAAATCCAGAAGACAATGAAATGACATCTTCAAAATGATGTAAGAGAATAACTACCTGCCTAGAATTCTATGCCCAGGTAAAATAATATTTATTTCTAGACAAAGTATAGAAAATTTGTCACCATATCTACACTGAAAGAAAGTCCTTTAGGTAGAAATAAAATTGTTTCAGCTGGAAGCATGGAATTGCAGGAAAGAATACAGAACATTGGAAAGGATGAATATATATAAGCAAAATAAGTTTTTTTTTTTTAATTTAATGTATAAATACATAAAATTGATGTTATATTTGAACATATATAGTTGCATATAGAATATATGACAACAAAAGCACAAAAAGCCAGAAGGGTAAATGAAGTTGAAACATTCTAACATCCCTGCATACTCCTGGAAATGGTAAAAGAATCAATTTATAACAGATTTCAGTAAGTCGAAGATTCATGTTGTAATATCTAGGGTAATCAATGAAAGAACAATAAAAGTGTCTGTGACATTAAAAGTAGTTCTACTATTTACCACTCAGTAATACTAATATCTATACTTTTTTTGCACAATCTGTTTATTTCCCTCTCCAGCATTCATGGGCCATTTATTGCTCAAATGCCTGTTGGGTGATTCAACTTAATATCATAAACTTCTTTCATCATCTTTTCCTCTTCTTTAATTACAGGCAAGAACATTTAATAGTGCACTCTAGTAATTGTCTCCTTCCTACCCAACTCTTGCCCACTGAAGGCCTTCTCCCCATAGTTTCTGTTTATTCATTTATTTATTCAGTCAGTCAGTCATAAAGCATGCATTATCTCTGTAAAGAATCAGGGACTGAGCTATTCTATTCAATTTTCTTAAATTCTCACAAAACTTTCGAAGGTAGGCATTCCTATAGATTAAAACAAAGGGAATGAGAGGTTAAGTAACATAAAGCCATACAGGGGTAAAAAGTGGTTTAAATAACACAAAGAAGCTTCCTCTTTTGGGGAGCTTCTCCTTAGGTAGGAAGGAGCCCTGCTGGTGACACTGCCAACTCTGCCATGAACAATGACTACAGAAGTGTCACCAGTGCCCAGAGAAAATAAGAGTAAGGAAGAAAGCACAGAAAAAACACTCAACTTTAAGAACTAATAAAAGTTGAAAATAACCTTGGAGTTTGTTGTAGAGAAAATCTGCTTTGATAATTGAATGAAAAAGGGGACTTTTGCTTTGATCTTGCTGAGTCTGCATAGGAGAATATCCATCTTGTTTGACTGGAGATAAGAAATGATAAGGCCTCTGACAACAAGTCCATACTGGACTTTGAGTGATTTGGGCAAATTTTGCCAAAGTTTCAAAAGGACAGAAGTCACTAGGGTCTTGTTACAATGCAGATTTTGATTTTGTAGGTCAGGGTTAGGGCTGAGAATCTGCATTAAGTTCTCAGGTGATGCCATGAACTGTGCTTTGAGTGTCAAGAATGTAAAGTACCTGAAAACAAATGGAACCTTGACATAGCCTTGAATAACAGAACCTTGACATATGCAGGTGCTATCGGAGGCTAACAGCTGTGGTCTCAGGGTAAATGGATGTGGATATAGGAGACTTGGGACTGAAGTCAACTCTACCACTTTTGTAGGAAACATCAAAAGAAGATGGAAGGAATACAGAGAATCACTGTACCAAAAAGAACCAGTTGATGTTCATCCATTTGAGAAGGTGGCATATGATCAAGAACAGATAGTATTTGAAGGAAGAAGTCAAAGCTGTACTGAAGGAATTGGCAATACACAAGGCTCCAGGAACTGACGGAATACCCATTGAGATGTTTCAACAAATAGATGCTGTGATGGAGGCACTAACTTGTGTATGCCAAGATAGTTGGAAGACAGCTACCTGGCCAACTAATTGGAAGAGATCCATATTTGTACTTATTGCAAAGAAAGGTGATCCTATAGAATGTGGAAATTATTGAACAATATTATTGATATCGCACACAAGTAAAATCTTGCTGAAGATAACTCAAAAATGGTTTCAGCAGTATATTGACAAAGAACTTCCAGAAATGCAAGCTGGATTCAGAAGAGCTTGTGGAATGAGGGATATCATTGCTGATGTCATATGGATCTTGGCTGAAAGCAAAGAATTTCAGAAAGATGTTTACTTGTGTTTTATTGATGATGCAAAAGCATTCGATTACGTGGATCATAAGAAATTATGGATAGCATTGAGAAGAATGGGAATTCCAGAACACATAATTGTGCTCATGAAGAACCTGTACATAGACCAGGAGGCTGTTGTTTGAACACAGGAAGGGGATAGTGTATGGTTCAAAATCAGGAAGACAGTGCATCAGGGTTGTATCCTTTCACCATATTTATTCAATCTGTAGGGAGCTCTGGTGGCATAGTGCCTAAGGAACTTGACTGCTAACCAGAAGGTTGGTGGTTCAAACCCACCAGCCACTCCTCAGAAGGAAGATTGGGTGATCGACTTCCATAGAGATACTGCCTTGGAAATCCAAGGAGGGGTCCCTATGAGTTGGAGATGACTCAATGGCAAATAATAACAACAACAACAATATTCAATCTGTATTGAAAATAATCCAAGAAGCTGAACTACATGAAGAAGAATACAGCATCAGGATTGGAGGAGGACTCATCAACAACCAGCAACAGGTAGATGACACAACCTTGCTTGCTGAAAGTGAAGATGACTTTAAGCACTTACTGATGAAGATTAAAGAATATAGTCTGAAGTATGGGTTACACCTCAACATAAAGAAAACAAAAATCCTTGCAAATGGACCAATAAGCAGCATCACAATAAATCATATTACTTGGTTCCACCATCAACACCAATGGAAACAGCAGTAAAGACATCAGACAACATATGACACTGGGAAAATCTGCTGCAGAAGATCTCTTTAAAGTGCTGAAGACAGAAGATGTCTCTTTGAAGACTAAGGTATGCCTAACCCAAGCCATTGTGATTTCAGTCAGCTCATATGCATGTGAAAGCTGGACAATGAATAAAAAAGACCAAAGAAGAGTTGATGCTTTTGAGTTGTGCTGTTGGCAACGAACACTGAAAGTACCATAGACTACCAGAATAATGAACAAATCTGTCCTGGAAGAAGTGCAGCCAGAATTCTCCTTGGAAGCAAGAATGGCCAGACTTCATTTCACCTGCTTTGGTCATGTTGTCAGGAGGGACCATTCCCTGGAGAAGGATATCATCCTTGGTAAAGTGAAGGGTCAGTGAAAAAGGGGAAGGCCCTCAACGAGGTGGATTGACATAGTGGTTGCAATGATGGACATAGGTATAGCAAGTATTGTGAGGCTGGCACAGGACTGAGCAGTGTTTCGTTCTGCTGTACATAAGGTCACCAAGAGTCAGCTGACTTGATGGCACCTAACAACAATGACAATAACTACCACTTTTTGGCTTTAATCAAGCCACTTACACTTTTTGAGCCTTTTCATTTCTCTAGAGTAAGGACAGAGACAACATCTTAGTGGGATATTGAGAAGATTAAAATAAGATATTGTTAGTGAAATACAAGATTTGGAGATCCGGCAAGATGACGGACTAGGCAGAAAGACTGCACAGACCCTCTTCAACAAAGAAAAGGGAAACCTATTAACACAGACACAGAACATAATCCTGGACCCCTGAGCCTTGAAGGGAAGGATATAGAAGTGGACTAAACCCCAACTAGAAGAAGAATTTGCATGAAAATATCAAAAAAGGAGACAGATCAAGTCTGGCAATGATCCTGAGC
>NW_006921721.1:1424340-1428657 GCF_000298275.1 Orycteropus afer afer
AAAAAAAAAAAAAAGAAGAAAGAAATACAAGCTTTGCAAACTATACAGTAACTGACTAACCTCAAGCCGACTCTCCACTTGGTGACCCCACATGTGTCAAAGTAGAACTGTGGTTTTCAATTGCTGAGTTCTCAGAAGTGGATCACCAGGAGTTTTTTCTGACGTATCTCTAGGTGGACTCAAACTTCCAACCTTTTGGTTAACAGTGAGCTCATAACCTTTTACACCACCAAGAAGTCCTAAAATGAGATATTGTTATGAGAAATGGAAAATTTGCAAAGTAGCTAGTACTAGGTTTTTACCTGGTTTAGTCTGTGCATTCTGTTGTCATTGCATGAAAGCATGAGAAGGTTGTTTTTGGACCTGCCTGTGGGGTTAAATCCTTGAGTGTGAGAAAAGGGTGGAGGAACTCTGAAATATGGAAGGAGAAGGAAAGGGGAATGAATTTGTGTGAATGGCAATATGAGAAGTGAAGTGGATGTTCCCAAGAAGTGTGCCAATAAGGAGAACAGACATTTCAATGAGCCGAGATATGAGTTAGAAAGGGCACTTATTGGGTAGATCTTTTTCAAGCACATAATAATACATAAAGTTATGTGAGCAGAATTAAAGTAAATAGATGCAGTATAACTCATTAGCCTCAAAAAATACATTAAAAAGAAAGGTAGATTAATCTCCAGTAATATGGAGAAATCATATAAACCTGAAAAGTCTCCTGCTGAACTTGGAAATGCTGGATAGCATGTGACAAACAGCTTTTTAAATGCATAGCTGAGTGCTCAAGAAAGGGAAATACCCAGGATACAAAGCAAGGAATCTTCATGTCCCAGGAATCATATTGCTCATTCTCTCAAGAACTACACCTTCAGGCCCTCCATGGTTTGGTGTGTATCATGGAGAGCCACCAGAGAAATAAGGTAGTTTTTCAGACTCCTGAATAATGTTATTCTTATCGTTGGCTACTAATTACTCCCAATTTATAGAAACTTCTGACTCATGGTGACCATTGAACAACAGAGGGTTGCACACAGAATGAAACACAGTCCAGTCCTGCACCACTCCCATGATAAACTGTGGAACAGACTGTTGTGACCCACAGGGTTTTCATTGACTGATTTTCAGAAGTAGATCACCAGGCCTTTCTTCACAGCCCATCTTAGTCTGTAAGCTCCACTGAAACCTGTTCAGCATCACAGCAACACATCAGCCTCTACTGACAGACAGGTGATGGCTACACCTGAGATGTAGGTCCAGAACCTAATTGAATCTTTCACACTGAAGGTAAGAATTCCATTACTGAAACACCACTGGCCCCATCCCCCAAAACCACTGCTATTAAGTCAATTCCAACTCATAGTGACTCTATAGGACAGAGTAGAACTGTCTCATAGGGTTTCCAAGGCTATAAATCTTTATGGAAGTAGATTGCCTCATCTTCCTCCCATGGAATGACTATTGGGTTCGAATCACCTACCTTTTGGCTAGCAGCCCAGTGCCTTAACCACAGCACCACCAGACACCGGAGCACCTTTCTGTCCCCTGTACCTTGGTAAAACTGGAGGCAGAATGGAGCCAAAAGACAAATGAAAGCAGACAAATGAATTTCACTTATAAAGTTTAAGGGTGGGAAAACTCTGCATGCCAGTGTTTGCCCAGATACCTACATGCAAGGTTTAACAATCTCTTTCTTAATAAATTCCAAGAGAAAGACAAAGTACAGTGGAACACTTCCCCTGTTCCAGTGCTGAAAGCCTAGCAATATCAAATTCAGTCCAGGGTGTGCAAGTGTGGGTGCTGCAGGGCTGCTGGCGGCCATTCCAAGTGCTGGCTTTGAGACAGAGCAAAGAAACTGGAACTTGGGGAGCTACTCACTGAACCTCCCACGGGGGATGGAGTTTCTCCCCTAGAAGGCTTGCCGTCAGATTCTCAGGCCTGTAAACAGAAATTCTAGTTTCTGAGTAATTTAAGTGGTAATGGTAAGTTCACCGAGAGCTGCACTGAAGGCCAATGTTCTCCTCCAGGGTAACTTATTCAAGAGCAACCATTTGTCGGCAAAAGCAGCATGAAGGGCCAACCCTGCCCTTCCTCCGTGCAGAGCCCCCAGTTTCCAAGGCGGTATCACTATGGATGTAGATTGCCCAATATTCCTTCCGTGGAGTGGCTGGTGGGTTTGAACCACCAGCCTTCTGGTTAGCAGTCAAATGCCTTGGCTACTATGCCACCAGAGCTCCCTTATAACCCCTAGAATCTGGCAAAGCAATTAAAGGTAGCATGTAAATTGGCTGGATGGCATAGAGATAGTACTTGCCATGATCAGTTTTAAAAATCACTTGTTCAGGAAGTGTTCAGTAAATGTTTGGAATGAATGCACACTCACCATTCAGAGCCTTAATCATTGTTTATTCATTCATGTATTTATTCATTTATCAGACATTTCCTGAGCCACTCCCATGTGTCAGGCACTGTTGTGCTGATGGTGCCTTAGTGAAGACAACAGACAAAATGCTGTCCTCACAAAGCAGAGCTCCAGTTAGGGAGAGAGACATGCATAACAAGAAAGAAAAATGCGTCATAATAATAAGATACTTTGAAAAAGTACTTTGAAAAAAGAGTAAAGTGATAAGGTACTTGGGAAAAAAAAAAAAGGAAAGTAGAGAAAGAGAATACAGAGTCATTTTTTGGATTGAGAAGTCAAGGTGGGTCTTGCTGAGTAGATAATGTTTGATTAGAAATCTGGATCCAGTGAAGAAATAAGCCATAAAATATGTGGGGGAGTATATTACAGGTAAAGGAAACAAGTGCAAACAAGTCTGAGGGAGAAGTGTGCTTGAATGTCTCACTGAGGGGCCCGGGGGGCCTGTGTTCGAGTGTATCATTGTGGCTGTTGTGCCAATTCATCCCATCATGTGTCTCCCTCTTCCTCGCTGGCCATCTCCTCCACCAAACATGATGTTTTCCTCCAGCAATTGATGGCATGTTCAAAGCAAAGTTGCATTAGCTAATTTTCATTTGCTCATCTTCAGAAGTAGATAGCCATGCCTTTCTTCCTAGTCTGTCTTAGTTTGGAAGCTCTTCTGAAACCTGGGTGATGCTGATGGTATTTGAAATACTTGTGGCATAGCTTCCAGCATCACAGCAACATGCCAGCCACCCAGCACGACAAACTTATAGTTGGGCGGTGGGATCTTTAAATTGGGTTGGCTTACATTGTTTTTATTGGACTCTACACTGAACTCATCTTGAGTGCTCTGCCTTTTCGATATTCTGAGAAAACCTGGAAGAGGAGTCATTTGTTCTTATGACCTCTCTCCCAAGGATGGTGCTGGACTGTGGATGTATGAGGGTGCTCCCTGCAGTGCTTCACTGTTTCTCCTCCTTTACTTCTCCCCAAGGAGAGTGGGGTTATCAGTCCCTCATCTCTCCTTGTTTTTCACTCAATCTTTTGATTCCAGCACTGAATGTCCTCTTCACCTTTTTACATTCCATCTGTGAATCAAACATTTCCATTCATCTTCCAAAGTAATTTTGAGCATGTACCGATGACATCCATAAACAGCCTCAACTGGGACATTCTGTATTTTCTTGGAGTTGGACCAAAGGTCATGATATATGAATTTGGAATTGTCTTTCAATAGTCCTCAGGAAAGTTTTATTAGGTACATGGTGGACCTGGGAAAAGTTCTTGGAATTTGTAGGTTATACAACAAGAGTTTCATTGCTAGAATGCTTGGGACTCTTACCCATGACTTCATTTCTCTCAAATGTGGGTTTTGTGCATCTGGTTGCTTGACTGTTTTCAGAAAGTAGAGGTAATAGATACATTAATGTATCATCTTTTCCATGATTAGAAAAGAAACCTGAGGATGCTTTCCTAGCAAACATGTAGACCAAATTTCCTCCAACACCTGTTCTTTCGAGTCCTGAGATGTTTGGAAATGACCACACAAATCCCTGTATCTGATCCAGTCTTTTGAATACCTGCTAGAGTAACAGAACATTTTTGTTAGTATGAGCTCATGTCATCATGAACCACCGTTGTCTGTAGAGTCAATGGAAATTGATTTGAAATATCCAGTGGACAGGTTATTTTGGTTCCATGTAATCAACAGATAATCTCTTGTTTGTTTGTTTGTTCCTAATGTCACATTATTACTAAATTAAAGAGCTGGAAATCTGACTCCATATTCCAAATACTCATTCACCTTACTATGCTTTGAAAAGTTGAAATATTACACAAAAATGTGTTCTCATTGTGGAAAAAAAAAATATGTATGTGTGTGTGTATGTATGTGTGTGTGTGTGTGTGTATGTATATGT
>NW_006921721.1:1433242-1439152 GCF_000298275.1 Orycteropus afer afer
TTCTTTGGTCTGCCTCAATCCTTTGAAGATACCTAAAGATAATTCTTTTGAATTCCTTATCAGAGAGTTCCAATGCTGCTTCTTCCTGAGGGATGTGTTCTGGGTCTGTATCCTACTCCCTTGTTTCTCTCACTTTTCCTGCTTCTTTGTGTGGACTGTGATGGTCTGTTGCCTCCAAGGCATTGTGGCATTGTTGTATTTAGATCTCTGTTAACTTTTCAGTCTTGCAGGTCTGGAGGGTCCTTGGGGTTGCTGGAAAGCAGAACATGTTCTTAAGCCCCACGAATCTGCTAGAGCACTGTCTCTTTAAATATCCAAAATAGTCAAGCTGCTTTTAGACCTTCAAAATGGTGGCACTCTCCAGACCGGCAAAAGTCCACATCTCAGCCTGCCTTTCTCTTCACCTTCTCCGTTTATTCCCCAGCCACTGGAGCAGTCCTCTGTGCAGTCCCTGGCTAGCATGGCTGATTTTTAGGTTAATTCTTAAGTCCTACCAATACTTGGAAATCTCCAAGCTGTCTGTGCCCTCAGGATCGCTCAGGATTGCTGCCAGACTGCAGCTCCGTCTGTCTCCTTTTTTGGTGTTTTCACTCAAATTCTTCTTCTAGTTGGGGTTTATTCCACTTCTATAGCCTTCCCTTCAAGGCTCAGGGGTCCAGGATTATCTTCTGTGTCTGTGTTAATTGGTTTCCCTTTTCTTTGTTGAAAAGGGTCTGTGCAGTCTTTCTGCCTAGTCCGCCATCTTGCCGGAACTCTTCCAGTGGTGGGTTTCTGAGAGTAGGACCCCACCTGAGGCCAGTGAATGAGGGCTGACACTAGTAAGAGGGATCATCTGGGTGCTTGATGCTGACTGAGCCTCAGGAGTCCTGTGAGGAGGCCAGTAAAAGCCTAAGAAGCTGGAGTCTCACTGGAGCATCTCATATGAAAGACTGAGAACAGAATGTGCTGCTCTTGGTGGAGGGGTCAGCATGCCCCTTGGGGACATGGAAGCTTTGTGCTGAAGAAGCCTTTTCCACCCCACAATAGCTCAGGGGATAAGAGACTGAAAAATCATCATAAGGGACTGGCACTGGAAGGAGCAGAAACCCTGGACACAGTGGAAGGCAGAGCCAGAGGAAATAGCCATGGAATCCAGAAGCAAAGCCAGCATCTGCTGAGCAGAGAACTGACAGCAGAGCAGTCTGAGATCTGTGGGTCAAGCATTGTAACATGCTTTGGGCTGTGATAGCAGCTACCATTGGACCCAGGCAGTGACAGGGAGTCTGTCTGAAGCTGTGGGGATCCTGTCCCACAGGCTAGGGAGCTTACTGAGCTTGGATATACCCTGTATTGATATTGCCCTCAAAGCAGTTCTGCTATGAGAGAGCCAAGGGTCTAAGACTTGGCTCCCCAAGCTGTTGGTTAAGAGCTGGACCAGCAGCAAAGGGGGCAGAGAGGAGATGTGCCAGCCCAGTGATGTAAGAATAAACATTGATTCCTCACCGTGAAGCTGTTAATTAAGAGCGAACATTGATATTGTCTATGTATTGTTTGCTAGCTAGCTAATTTCCATGTGCAAACACTCTGGGAGTGTCTTGTGTGTTCTGGCTCTTATCAGGTGGATGTGAACAACCTGGGTGTGATCACAATAATAAATGTGTATTGTTTAAATAACCAGTGAAGGTATGGCCCCTATGCACTTTGCATACCATCACAGGTATGGCCCGTGTGCACTTTGCATATCCATGGTTACTATTTATGAATTTGTACATTTTTCATTTGTTTGACACTGGATTTGCTCATTTGTGAATTATGCTCATGTGTTTATTTTCTTGGGTTACTTGTCTTATGTCTGTTTGTAAAGTTTTTGGTGTCTCATTGAATTAAATTTTTATTTATCATCTGTATTTTCCTTACACATATAATTTTTTTTCAGTTATCTTTTTAGGGAGTATATTGTCATACTAAAGCTTTTGTTTTTTATTTAGTCTAATGTATCTAGACTTAGCTTTCAGGTTTCTGATCACAGTTGAGAAGTCAGGGTTTCTAGACAGTCCTAGATTATAAATTCTCTTAGATTTAAGACTTTAATCCATCTGGAATTTATTTCGTATTTGTGTTAGGAAACAGTGCCCTTTACATTTTCTTCTAGATCAATATCTAGGATAAGTACTAAGTATTAAATAATTCATCTTTTTTTTTCCTTCCCTATTGTGTTAAACTACCACATTTATAATACATTAAATTCTTACATATGCTGGGATTTATTTTTTTGCTTTATATCGTTTCAAAAAGGAGCCCTGATGGTGTAGTGATTAAAGCACTCAGCTGCTAACCAAAAGGATGGTGGTTTGAATCCAAAGCACCTGACTTCTAACTAGAAGGCTGGCGGTTCAAATCCACCAGCCACTCCTTGGAAGGAAGGTTGCGCAATCTACTTCCATAGTGATACCACCTCGGGAGGGGTCACTGTGAGTTAGGTCTGACTCCACGGCACATAACAACAACAAGCTGCTCCATGGGAGAAAGATATGGCAGTGTTCTCCCATAAAGATTACCAAAACCCAAAAACCAAACCCACTGCCCGTGAGTCAATTCCAATTCATAGCAACTTTATAGAACAGAGTAGAACTGCCTCATGGAGTTTCTAAGGTTATAAATCTTTACAGAAGCAGACTTCTCACAGAGCAGCTGGTGGGTTCTAATTACCAACCTTTTGGTTAGTAGATGAGTGCTTTAACCCTGCACCACCAGAGCTCCTTTTTATAAAGATTACAGCCTTGGAAACAAGTGAGTGACAGGGCAGTGACAGGGAGTCTGTCTGAAGCTCTGGGGATCCTGTCCCACAGGCTAGGGAGCTTACTGAGCTTGGGTATACCCTGTATTGAGGTTGCCCTCAAAGCAGTTCTGCTATGAGAGAACCAAGGGTCTAAGACTTGGCTCCCCAAGCTGTTGGTTAAGAGCAGTGCTGCCCTGTCATATATATGGTTACTATGAATCAGAATTGACTTGATGGCAGTACATTTGGTATGGTTGTTTTGGTTTACTCTGTTCCATTTTCCATTTACTTGTTCCTATTTGATTATAAAGGCTTTATAATATATCTAATTTTGGTGAGGCAAATCTTCCCACATCATTATCTTTTTCATACTCTCTTGCTTTTCCTTGGATATATTTTCTTTTAAATTATTAAACAATTTTAAAATAATTTTACTCAAATAAAAACATTTGTAGTCCAACTGCAATTGTATTAAATTCACACATTAATTTTTGGAGATTTGAATTTTTATTTTTATTTGTTCCTTGTAGGACCATAAAATACAATATCACTTTTTTCCCGCTCCAAATCTTGTTACATATTTTAATAAGATTTTGTATCTCTTGTGATTTTCTTTTTAAATATTTATAGTTTTTGTCACTATTGTAATAATTTTTTTTTTTTATTTTTGGTTGTTCGTTGTCAAGAAAATAATTTATTTTGAGCCCAGAAATGATAACAAATTCTTTTATTCAATTTAAAAGTTTTTTAACTAGAATTCCTTGGGTTTCCTATTATATAAATATACAATCATATAAAGCAAACAAAACCAAACCCACTTCCATTGAGTCAATTCTGAGTCATAAAGAACCTATAGGACAGAGCAGAACTACCCCATAGAGTTTCCAAGGCTGTAAATCTTTTCAGAAGCAGACTGCCTCATTTTTCTCCCACACAGTGGCTGGTGGGTTCAAACTGCTGACTGTTTGGCTAGTAGCTGAATGCTATAGCCACTGTACCACCAGAACTCCATACAATCCTGTAGCCAGCAAAAATTCATTTTCTATCTCATCTTCTCTGTAACTTTTGTCAGTTACTTCATTTTCTTGTTAGTATTTATTGTAATATCTATGACAGTGTTAAAAATAAAATGAAATAAATATTTTTTGTCTAGTTATGATATTAATATTTGGTGCTAATTTTTGGGAAATTGTCTATTGAATTTAACTGGTTTATTTCTTGTCTTATTTTTCATTAAGATTGGCTGCTGAATTTTGTCAAATGCCTTTTTAGCTGTATTGATGAGATGTGTTTTTATCTTTTACCTTTTTTTTGTACTGAATTAAATGGATATTCTCTGATGTTGACCACTTATGATTCCTGAAATAAACTCTGCATAGCTTTTAGATACATATAGTTTCTCTTTGCTCTCTGGTAGCATAGTGCCTAAGGCACTTGACTGCTAACCAGAAGGCTGGCGGTTCAAACCCACCAGGCACTCCTCGGAAGGAAGGTTGGGTAATCCTACTTCTGTAGTGATACTGCCTCGGAAACCCAAGGAGCGGTCGCTATAAGTAGGACGGCATATAACAACAACAACAACAATCTTCAATTTAGAATTCTTGCTTTTAACAGGCATAAGTCAGATTGCTTTAGTTATATTTTTCTCTTTTTTAATTAATAGATTTTACTTTTTTTCAGTACTACAGGAAATTGAGGAGATAGTAGAGTGCCAATATATTCCCTCTCTCCTCCACATACAGTTTCCCCTATTATTAATATCTTGTACTAGTGTCATACATTTGTTACAACTGATGAATGATTCATGAATTATTATTAACTAAAGTCCATAGTTTACATTAGGATTCATTCTTATGTATACAGTGCTATGGGTTTTGATAAAGGCAATGTCATGGATCCACTATTATAGTATTATACAGAATAGTTTTACTGCCCTAAAAATCCTCTGTACTCCACCTAATTCTCCCCTGCTCCTCCCCACCCCCACCTTAGCCTCTGCCAACCACTTTTTATTCTCTCTATAGCTTTGCCTTCTCTAGAATGTCTTAAAGTTGTAATCACACAGTATGCACCATTTTTAGACTAGTTTCTTTCACTAAAATTATGCATTTAAGTTTCCTCCATGTTTTTCCTTGCCTTGATAGCTCTTTTTTTTTTTTTTTTTCTCCTAATTTTTTATTGCGGAATACTTTTCGATACTGTGGAATAATATTCAGCAATGAAAAGAAATGGTGAAGAATAGAACATATGATGAAATAAAAGAACCGGACAGAAGATTTCAAATGGTGACTTGAGAAGCAAAGTAAAGTATTATTGAAAACCAAAAGGGGAAGACACTCAACATTTCTCAAGCTGAAAGGACTGAAGAAAAAATCCAAGTAGCAATACTGAAGGAGTTTATGGACAAAATATTGAAAAATACAGGAAGCATCAAAAGAAGATGGAAGGAATACACATTCAACCATTTCAGTAGGTAGCATATGCTCAAGAGCTGATGGCATTGAAGGAAGAGGTTCAAGCTACATTGAAAGCACTGGCAAAAAACAAAGCCTTGGGAATTGATGGAATACCTATTGACCTGTCTCAACAAATGGATGTACTCCCTAGTCTATGCCAAGAAATTTGGAAGACAGCCATCTGGCCAACCGACCGGAAGAGATCCATATCTGTGCCCATTCCAAGGAAAGGTGACCCAATAGAATGCAAAAATTATCCAACAATATCACTAATATCAAGGAGTTCTGGTGGTTAAAGTATTGGGCTGCTAACTAAAAGGTTGGGAGTCAGTACCCACCAGCTGTTCCATGGGAGACAGATGAGGTAATCTTCATAGCAAATGATGGATGAAATTGCGAAGAATGGGAATTCCAGAACACTTGATTGTACTCATCAGGAACCTGTATCTTGACCAGGAGGTTGTCATTTGTATGGAACAAGGGGACAGTACATGGTTTAAAATAAAAAAGGGAGTACATCAGGGTTGTATCCTTTCCCCATACTTATTCAATCTATATGCTGAGCAAATAATCTGAGAAGCTGGACTATATGAAGAAAAATGTGGCATCAGGATTGGAGGAAGAATCATTAACAACCTGAGATATGCAGATGATACAACTTGCTTGCTGAAAGTGAGGATGACTTGAGGCACTTAC
>NW_006921721.1:1439252-1441235 GCF_000298275.1 Orycteropus afer afer
TATGTATATATATATATATATATATATATATATATATATATATATATATATATCTCCAAAAACCTACCATTTAGAATCACCACCTTTAACATTTTGGTGCATTTTTTCACATATTTTTTAATACACAAATATAGTTAAAATATACTGTCAAAACCAGATACTGCTTTACTATTTGCTTTTCTCCTTTAAAAGTACCTTATGTATAGTGAATGTCCATGTCATAAATATAGATCTGCATTATAATTTTAAAAAGTTGCATAGTATTCCATCCTGGGATGAAATTTATCCCATTTATTAAATAATTCATATTTTTTAAATCCCTGAGCTGGACTATAGCCCAACAACTAATTCCCCTGACTTAGGACATTTACAACATACTTCTGTAGTGATAAAGTCTTGGAAACCCAAGGAGGGGTCACTGTGAGTCGGGGCCGACTCCACAGCACATAACAACAATAACAAATTGAGTATGAATGGTATTCCAAGTTTGTGATAAACATATGATATCTCATTTATTTAATTTGTCTACAACTTCTTAATATTGCTAATAATCTTTATTCCTTACAGACATCTCTGTATATTTGTACAGTGGTTATATAAAGGCTTTTCATAAATATTGCTAAAGTGTCCCTCCAGAAAGATTGTAACAATTTATACTTATGAAATATTGAGAAGTTTTTAATTCTTTATATCCAAACAACCAGTGGGTGCTATTAATTTTTAAAATATTTCGTGAACTTCTAGGGAAAAAAGACCTCATTATTTTAGCTTAGATTTCTTTAATCATAGAGAATCAAAATATTTTTCTCTTGATGCATTCATATTGATGCTAATATATTTTAATAGATATTTTAAAATAATATGCCTTTTAATTACATATACATAATTTTATTAAATGTCTACTTTAAAAATCAAGTGCTTTTTTATTGCAGATATTTATTTTTTCTTTTTGTTTGCTTCATTTTCCTTTTAGATCTTTCCTTTAGATTAGCTTCATGCCCCTCAAAAACCAAAAACCAACCCAAACTCAGTGCCACGAGTTGGATCCGACTCATAGTTACCCCTCCTTGGGTTTCTGAGGCAGTATCACTATGGAAATAGATTGCCCAACCTTCCTTCTGAGGAGTGGCTGGTGGGATTGAGCCACTAGCCTTCTGGTTAGCAAATGCCCCCACCCCCCATAGCCTTTAAAACAGCATTGAATGCATCTGTATATATATATGAATGCATCTTATCTATCTATCTTATCATATCTATCTTCATATAATCCTCATATAGTGGTAAAATACACACATAAACATAGGGCATACATATACAAAGTTTGTTTTATGTGTGTATTTTTAATGAAAATAGGGTCATATATTACATACCTTCCTGCATCTTACTTTTTCCATTCAACAACACCTCATTGAAAATCCTCCAGGTATCTGGTAGACCTTCAATTCATTATCTTTAATGACTGGATTTCTTTTTTTAGCTATTCTCATTCAAAAGGCATTACTTTTTTTTTTCTAGTTTTTCTTTCTCTTGTACTACCATTAACAGTGCTGCAGTTAATATATTTTTATGTCATATGTCCTTACAAAGAAATATTTTTATTTTATGTAATACCTAGGGATATTACTGCTGGGTAGATTTAAGTGTGAGTACATGTTTTAATTATAATAAATAATGACAGATTATATTTTCCAAAAAACTGTAATACTTCACATTTCCACCAACTATATATGAGTGTTCTTTTTGTGGCTCCTTTTGATTTCTGTCAGTTTGATGGGTGTTGGGTATGGAACCATTTTGCAGTGAACAAATCTTTAGCTTTTGGTTGCATTTCTGAGACTAGAAGAAGCTCTGGTAGTTTAGTGATTAAAGCATTCAGCTGCTAACCTAAAGGTCAGTAGTTCAAACCCACCAGGCACTCTGCAGGAGAAAGAACAGGCAATCTGCTTCCTTGGAAACCCTCTGGGACAGTTCTACTCTGACGTA
>NW_006921721.1:1449751-1470059 GCF_000298275.1 Orycteropus afer afer
CTTGCTGAAAGTGAGGATGACTTGAGGCACTTACTGATGAAGATTGAAGAATACAGTCTACAGTATGGATTGCATCTCAATATAAAGAAAACAAAAATCCTCACACCTGGACTAATAAGCAGCATCACGATAAATTGAGAAAAGATTGAGGTTGTCAAAGAATTCACGTTGCTTGGTTCTACAATGGATGCCAATGGAAGCAGCTGTCAAGACATTAGATGACGTGTAGCATGTGGCAGGTCAATCGCGAAGGAACTCTTTCAAGTGCTGAGGAGCAAGGATGTCTCCTTGAGGACTAAGGTGTGCCTGGCACAAGCCATGATATTTTCAGTCATCTCTTATGCATATGAGAGCTGGACAATGAATAAGGAAGACTGAAGAAGAGTTGATGCTTTTGAGTTGTGGTACTGGCAAAGAATGCTGAAAGTACCATGGACTGCTAAAAGAACTAACAGATCTGTCCTGGAGGAAGTGCAGCTGAAATGCTCCTTAGAAGCGAGAATGGCCAGACTTCCTCTCACCTACTTTGGTCATGTTGTCAGAAAGGACCATTCCCTGGAGAAGGATGACGTGATTGGTAAGGTGGATGGTCCACGAAAAAGGGGAAGGCCTTCAACGAGATGGATTGACACAGTGGCTGCGATGATGGGCTCAAGTATAGCAGGGATCATGGAGCTGGTGCAGGATCGGGAGGTGTTTCATTCTGTTGTGCATGGAGTTGCTATGAGTCAGAAATGACTTGAAGGCACCTAACAACAACAACATTGTTGATAATATACACAGCAAAGAATAAGCTAATGTGCAATTTAATGATACTGATCACATTTCGAGTTGTACAACCACTCTCATCCTCGTTTTCTGGGTTGTTCCTCCCTCATTAACATAAAGTCACTGCCACCTAATGTTTCCATATAATCTTTCTAGCTGCTATTGTCAAGTTGATCCTGTATACAAAAAAAAAAAAAAAGAAAAAAAAGGAAGAAAAAAACAAAATAAAACACTGCTGTTGAGTTGATTCTAACTCATAGCAATCTTATAGATCTGCCTCATAGGATTTTCACATCTGTGTATCTTTATAGAAGCAGACTGCCTGCCTCATCTTCCTCCTGTGGAGCAGCCAGTGCTTTCACCAGCCTTTTGGTTAACAGTGAATGGTTTGATCACTGAGCCACCTGAGCTCCTTTAATCCCATATGGATAGTTCTTTTTTTAAAAAAAATTTATTGTGATTTGGGTGAGAGTTTATACAGCAACTTCGTTTTCCATACAGCAGTTCAGTTCTCATGACACTGACTGCAATTTCCCACAATGCAACATCTCTCCTCCCACTTCCTGCCCATAGATACCTCTTTCCTGTGTCCTTCACTCCCATGCACTCCTGCCCCTGTGCTGTCTCCCTGTGCATACACAGTGCTTCTATTCTTCCATGGTTGATCTCTTCAAGGAGTGTGTCTACCTAATGTAAATGTTCAGTTCATATGCCTGTCTTTTGTTTGGCTGGAAGCCATATGAGTGAGTTCAGGTCCAGACTTGATGGGCAACTAGGGTTCATAGTCTCAGGGGTTCCACCAGACCCTATCAGATCAGCAAACATGGTTCCCCCCCCGCCTTTTTTTTTTTTTTAATGATTTTGAGTTTTGCTTCACATTGTTCTTGCACTCTATCCAGGATCCCTTTTTACCTAGATCCCTCTCTGAGTAGTTGACACTGGTAGCCAGGCACTATCTAGTTCTTCTGATTTCATAGTCATATAGGCTGAGGATTGCATAATGTACCAGTCCCTTGGACTAATTGTTTCCATGTGTCTTTGGTTTTCTTCATTCTTCTTTGCTTGGAATGAAGAGAGACCCATCATTGCATCTAGATGGCTGCTTGCAAACTTTTAAGATCCAGTGGCTACTGACCAAAGTAGGATGTGGAATAATGTTTTTGTGTAGTACGTCATGCCAATTAAGCATGATATCCCCTGCAACCATGGTCCTGAGCCCACAGGTCCAAATACTTGCTCCTTCCAGGTAGCTGGCTGTGGCCAAGAAGACACTACTTGTCAGCTTTACTACATACACAGACATTTTTACAGTACATATGAATATGCTTGTAGAAACATTGCCTGCCAACCCTATACATGGTTGTGGGCACACTCCCCCTTGCATAGACATACCTGATCATTCAGCCTGCCTACTCATCTACCCACAATGCTTGCCATCACTGACTATGAAGTTGTGTACATGTGAAAGAGTTCATCTTTGCTCTCTGTACCTCCCATATACCTATGTCTTCCTTTTCCTCAATGCCACTGTGTTGATCACTCAGTTTGGTACATTGCCCTTCTCTTCACCCAAATCAATACTTGTCTCGAACTATCTAGCAGTGTTCCCTCCCTTCATTTCCCCTCCCTGGTAACCAAGAAAGAAAGTTTCCCTCCATACGTAAACCCTCCCTGGACTTTTTGCAATACTGAACTAATACAATATTTGTCCTTCTGTGACTTATTTCACTCAGCATAATGTCCTTCAAGTTCATCCATGTTATGCAGTATTTCACAGATTCTACATTGTTCTTAATTAAGTATTGCATAATATTCCATTGTGTGTATGTACCATACTTTGATTATCCATTCTTCTGTTGATGGGCATCTAGGCTGTTTCCATCTCTTTGCTATTGTGAATAGTTCTGTGATGAACATGGGTGTGCATATATCTGTTCTTGTCCTGGCTCTTACTTCTTCAGGAGATATACCTAGTAATTGGATTCCTGGATCAAATGATATTTCTAATTCCAACATTTTAAGGAATTGCTATGATGTAGTGCCTAAAGCACTTGATTGCTAACCAGAAGGCTGGCGGTTCAAACCCACTAACCACTCTCAGAAGGAAGGTTGGGCAATCTACTTCCGTAGTGATACTGCCTTGGAAACCCAAGGAGGGGTCACTATGAGTTGGATCCGACTCGATGGCAGTGAGCTTTTAGTTTTTTATACTGCTTTCCACAGTGGTTGTATCATTTTACTGTCCCACCAGCAGTGTATGAGAGTCCCAATCTCTCCACATCTTCACCAGCATTTATTTTTTTCTGTCTTATTTTACTTTGCTATTAGTGCTGGGGCAAGATAGTATCTCATTGTTGTTTTGATTGCATCTCTCTAATGGCTAATGATCATGTCATGATTGTTTTAAAATTATATTTTTTGACTGCTTCCTAGTAGTGTATGGAAATACAGTTTTTTTAAAAAAATATATTAATCTTGTATCGTATAATCTGGAATTTCTACATAGATTTTTACATCATCTGCAAATAACAACAGATTTACTTATTCCTTTCCAAAATGGATACCTTTTCTGGAAGAGTTTGTGTAGAATTTAGAATTAATATTATTTTTATACTTTTGGAGAATCCCCTGTGAAGGCATCTAGGTCAGGATTTTTCTTTGTAGGAAGATTTTTAACTATAAATTCAGCTTTGGATATATCTGTAAGCTCTGGGGGCAGAGTGTCTAAGGCATTTGACTGCTAACCAGAAGGCTGGCAGTTCAAACCCACCAGCCATTCCTTGGAAGGAGGACTGAGCAATCGACTTCTGTAGAGATGCCGCCTTGGAAACCCAAGGAGGGGGTTGCTATGAGTCTAATCAACTCAATGGCAGCGAGTTTGGGTTTATGGTTTTTATTAAGGTTATCTCTTTTTTTCTTCATTGAACTTTGGTATTTTGTACCTCTCCAGGCATTTTTTCATTTTATTATGTTGTTGAATTTATTGGTATAATTCTTTCCCTATTATTATTTTAAGATCTGTCAACTTTGTAGTAATGTCACTTTTCTCATTCCTAAATGTTAACTTGTTAAAGTGTGATTCCTATAAGCAGCATGTAATTGAGTTGTGCTCTTTTATCAAACCTGACAATCTTTGCCTTTTAGTTGAAATGTTTAGACATTGTCTCGGTTCTCTAGCATTGCTCTAACTGAAAATACCTCAAATGGCTGACTTTAACAAACAGGGATTTATTCTCCTACAGTTTAGGAGGCTAGAAGTCCAAGTTCAAAGTGCCAGCTCTAGGGGCTGGGTGAAGGCCCCTCAACCTTAGACTTCAGCTCTTCCTCTTGCTCCAGGCCCACTGGAGCAGGAGGCATCTTTTAACTCAGGAAGCTGCTGCCTGCTGAGACTGATAAACATAAGATCAGCAGGAAAAATGGCACAATCCCAAAACCAGCAGGCAACATGGCAAGTTTAAGGCCAAGAATAATATAAATACTGGTAGGCAACAGGCTGGGCACTAGTGCAGGTCCAGGAACAATCCCAAGATCAGCAAACAACATGGCAGCCCACTGCGATGACTCAGCCAGATGCAGGATGCAGATGTGCAAAAAGCTAGAGACCTTTCCCAAAGGTTTTCCTTATATACTGGGAGCAAGCCACATCTCGAAGGCAATTGCCCTTCCACTGAGGAATGTCTCACAGCAGATTCCTGGTGGATCTGATTACACCACATCCAATCTCATCCAATGGTTACACCACATCCAATCTCATCATTCCTCAATGAGACAGATTGATACAGTGGCAGTAAGGATGGGCTCAAGTATATCAGGAATTGTGAGGCTGGCACAAGACTGGGCAGTGTTTTGTTCTGTTGTACATAGGGTCATTATGAGTCAGAGCTGACTTGACAACACCTAACCATAACAACAACAATCTCATCATGGGGAATAACTACATCCAGCTGCCCAGCCTCTCAAAACCATGGCACAGCCAAGATGACACACAAACTTAACTACCACAGACAATTTACTTTTAATGTGATTATTGCTGTGCTTAGATTTAAATCTATCCTGTTGCTATTTGTTTTCTGTTTGCTCCATCTGTTTTTATTCCTTTTTCTTCAGTTTGAGCATTAAGATATTTTTAGGCATTAAAAATCCTGTCCAGGGAAAGTCAAAACTTCAATTTTATGTTCTGCTTTTCCCCTGCTCAGGTCTTACCCATGGCTAAAGGACCTTTTCTTATTTCTCTTAGCTTCTTATTCTTTCCCCTTCTTTATGCTGCTTATGCATCCTCCAGTGTTGGGTTGAGGAAAATTAGATTAGAGGTAGAAAGGCCATAAATCTTTTTATTCAACAGTAACAGTAGCAACCAAATTCTTTGTTTTTATCTTATTTATGGAAACCTCAAGTTAAACACAGATTTAGATGTTGAAATGCAGACTGCAGTATTAGTCTGTGAGATTTCAATGGCAGGCACCATTGATGTCAGAACTTGGTGTACAGTTGCTGACTTTAAGTGGATTAGATGTTAGTAATTTAAATATTCATTAAGTCTTACCATTATGAACTATGATATGTTTGTCAAGGTAAGGTGAGTTGCTGCAACAAATGAACTGAATAAAGGTTTATTTTATTATCTATGTAAGCCCCAAATTGGTTCTCTTTGAACAGAAAACCTCTTCTAAGTTGTGATTGAGGACTCTGGGCTCCTTCCCTCTGTGGGCCTGCCTTAGGTTGCTATATCCACCTGCATCAAGCTTGAAATGCTCAGGAATATTTTTTAATAGTCTTAGGCTTGGGTGGTTTTATATATCACTTCCTTTCATATTACATAGGAGCTCTGGTGGTGCTGTGGTTAAGGCACTGGGCTGCTAAGGCAGTTCAAACCCACTAGTTGTTCTACAGGAGAAAGATGATGCAGTCTTCTTCCTAAAGATTTACAGCCTTGGAGACCCTCTGAGGTCTCTATGAGTCAGAATCAACTCGATGTCAGTGGGTTTGGTTTGATTTGTATTTCATTGTCTAGGACTCAGGTGAGGAGCTCTGGTAGCATAGTGCCTAAGGCATTTGACTGCTAACCAGAAACTGGTGGTTCAAACCCACCAGCCTCTCCTCAGAAGGAAGGTTGGGCAATCTACTTCCATAGTGATACTGCTTTGGAAACCCAAGGAGGGGTCACTATAAGTCGGGCTCGACTGGACGGCAGTGAGTTGAGTTGAGTTGAGGACTCAGGTATACTCAGCTGCAAGGGAAGGTGGGAAATGTAGTATAGTTGTATGCCAAAGGAGAAGGGAAAAGATTTCATGAACAGCTAGCTAGTCTCTGCATAGGCAAATTTCCTTGTTACAAGCATTCCCTGTATTTAAACTGGGAATTAAAGCTCAATGAACATAGCTTCTCATCCCCTTTTCTGTAGCAGTGTGTTGACATCATAGAGCCAGCCTTCCATGAGTACATTTCTTTGTGGAAAAAAGAAATATTACTCATCACAATAATACCAGACTCTCAGAAGCTGCCAAGCTTGGATTTTTAACAAGGTTTCTTAACGGGATCAACGAACATTTTAAACAAAGAAAGAACAGACAATAGAACACTTATTCAAGTCCAGCAATGATTTTTTTATATTGTATGAAATCTTGAGAGTTTTTTTTCTTTTAAAATTAACTCTTGAATGTCTTTTAAAAGATAAATTTCATTTAAAAATGGGAACATAAAGTTCAATTTTCTGCAGTTTTTTATTTCAGACAAAAAAAGGCATTTGTATAAAGAATCTTGTAGAGTGTTTATACTTGTCTCTGTGTTTAGTATTTTTTTGTACAAAATTTCAGCCTCTGGAGTCATGGGGTACTCAGGGCCAGGGCCAGGGACTCCAGTTTAACACGAGTTTAATGGTTTTGGCTCCTGCTTTCAACTGGATTTGTATAGAGGAGTCATGCCTTGCATGTCCGGTAGACATTAATTGGCATGAAATGATCCTGCTGCTTGTGTTGTCTTACAATTGTTTATAAATTGGGTTTTTATAAAATGACTGTGTCCACTTGAAGAATTTAAGAGCAAACTACTTGTGGGGATGACAGCATCTGAGGGTCAGAAACTTTATGATCCTATGTGGTAACCCTCTTATTCATTTAGTTACCTAGGTTACTGATACATTTCATGATTTGAGTGCTATCTCTTCAGAAATGGTTTGTATGTCGGCCAAACAAGCTCTGAACAATCCGTTGTGAGCTTCATATACTTATTTTATTACTGAATATTTTCCTCATTAACTTTAAGTATTAAGTATGTCTCATTTTTTTAAAAAAATAATGTTCTATTTCAACTCATATGCTAGGAGGTAATGTTAATAGCTTCATTAGTTCGACAAAGATGTGCTAAATGCTTACCATGTGCTAGGCATCTGAAATCAACGATATACAGAGATTAGCCCCTTGCCTAGCCTCCGAAGACTATCAACTGAGTTTTGGGCAAGAAGGTGACCATATTCTGGCCAAAAAGAGACTTTAAATAAACTGAAAGAAGCAAATTTTGTAGAATGTTAGAAGATGCTAAGTGCTAAAGAAAAAAAAAAAAAATGATGTGGATGGAAAGTTTAAGGGTGGTGGGTATTGCAATTTTAAATAGGGTGCTCAGGGAAGGCCTCACTGTGAAATTTAAACAAAAACTTGAAGAAGCTGAGGGAAGAGCATTAGCTGACATATTTGAGAAAGAGCAAAGACACCAACTTGTTTAGCTGGTGAGTAAACAAGGGGTGCATAACAGTAAATGAGGTCAGAGAAGCTGAGTTCAGAGGTGGGGAAGAGTAGGCACAAACCAGGATCAAAACTGGAATTGTGTGGTATTGTGGAGGCCAAAGAAGAAAGTGTACTAAGGAAAGAGGGAGGAGTGAACTGAGAAATGATCTAACATTTTGATTTGTGTTGAGTAGTGGTGACGGAGTAGTGAGAGAAAGCATGATTACAGTGGGACCGGGAGTGAATGGAACAGGCATATAAATATCTCTGAGGAGTTTTGCTGTGGTGGGGTAGTAAATATGGGAAATGGAGTCAAGAGAGGTTTTTTGCTTCTAAAAGGAGGGAAAAATTATAGCATGTTTATATGCTGATGAGAATAGTTCAAGACAGAGGGAAATACTGATTTCATCTGAGCAAGGGGAGAACTGATGTAGGTGAGAGGCAAGGGATCTCGTGTGAGGGGAGAGGTTGGCCTTCACTTGAAGTGTAACCACATCATCCATGGAGAGGGCAGAGTTAGTGGAAACATATGCTGGTAGGTGGGTCATTTTAGAAGTGAGAGCCTGTGGAATTCTCTTCTAATTGCTATTGTTTTATAGGGACAATAGGGAGCAAGCATGTTCATGCTGGGAGTAGGAATAGGAGAGGGCTTTTGGAAAACTGAGGAAGAGGAGAAGGTGTGAAATAGTTGTCTGTGAGAGAGGGAGAGTGTATATTACTGTTACTGTTGGACTTTATTTAGGTGGTCATGGAAACAGAGGCCCTAAAGAGTGGTAAGAATTAGATCTGAGGGGGGACTTGGGGTCAGCTCATGTAGAGGCTCACAGGTCATGATAATGACTTTGGATTTCATTCCAGATGAGATGAGCAGCCATTGGAGGGTTTGAGTGAAGGAGAGACACTCTCTGACTTAGGTTTTAAAAGGATCACTTTGACTACTCTGTGCAGAATATTTCTTCTGGAATGGAAGCATGAAAAAGTTTAGTTCAGTGTTCTAAGTGAAAGATGATGATGGCTTGAACTGGGATGGCAGAGATGGAAGTAGAGAGAAGGGTTTGGATTTCAGATGCATTTTGAAGGTAGAACTATCAGAATTTGCCAGTTAAAAGTGGGATATGAGAAAAAGAAAGACATCAAGGATGAATTTGAGGTTTAATTCTGAGCAACCCAGTAGTGCCAATTAGATAATCAGATTTCTCAGTCCAAAATACACGTATGAGACTAACCAACTCTGCTGACTTCCTCAGCCATGCAGGGTGAGGCAGCACCCTCTTAAGGTTAATATTGCTAATAGTCTCACATTTCGGACACGAAGGAAGTTGATTTTGGCTGACCACACCATAAAGGAGGTCTAAAATGTGTGGTTTTTCTCAGTATTTTAGCATATTTTTTTAAGTTTATAACTCCAAGATTAATTAAGTAGGTATCAATTTAACCTAACTTCTGGAAATGTCTTCTTCTTTCAACAATGACAGAATTCAGTGAATAGTCTGGAGCTAGTTAGAGTTTTCTAAACAGTAAAACAAAGTGTGTTTATTTTAATGGGGAAGCTCTGCTCTGTCCATTCAGTATTTTAATGTTTGCACTATTTCTTTCTTTAAAACTTAAATAAAACTGTAAGTGTCTGGAAAACGAATATGCCATCAAATTTGAGAAGATGCCACTTTGCTCCCTCCTTGAAGATCAGCTTGAAGGTCAGTGTTCTGGTTACCTAGTACTGCTCTGACAAGAATATACCACAAATGGGATGCTTCAACAAACAGGAGTTTATTCTCTTACAGTTTGGAGGCTTTAAGTCCAGGGTCAAAGTACCAGGCTCTGGGGGTTGGGTGAAAGCCCCTCTCAGCCTTGGGCTTCAGCTCTGCCTCCTGCTCCTGGCCCACTAAAGCTAGAGGCTTTTCTTCACTCAGACAACTGCTGATTGGTGAGGCTGACAAGCCCCGGGTTGACAAATAAAAAGGCACAGTTCCAATGTTACCAAACCACATGGCAGGCCATTAATTCAAGTCCATCAAAAGTCCCAAGGTTGGCAGAGCATGCAGGCTATTCAACAATGACACAGCTACATGCAGAGTCCAAGCCTATCATAAGTTAGGGATCATTCCCAAAGCTGCTTCTTATATATGGGAAGTAGACCATATCCCTAAAGCAGATACACAGTTGCTTGTGGTAGATCCCACGATGGAGTTGATTACCAGTCTCATCATGGGGAATAACTACCACTAGCTGCCCAGCCACTCAACCAGGCCCAGCCAAGTTGACACACAACCTTAACTACCACAGTCAATTTTCCCATTCTCTGTTTGCTTGAAATTTTGCTAGGTTTCTGACTGGGCCAATCTGGCATCATACCCTCTTGACATTTCCTTACTTTTTTCATCAGTACACATTCAGGACTACCAAAGGGCAGTTTGTTGTCTTCACTTCTGTCCCCTTCAACTCAGAGATTTCGAGTGTTTCCGTAACAGCTCACTAACCAGAGGAAACCATACAAAATGATACTAAAGTACTCCCCCAAAAAATACAGTTTAGTCATTTTCTTTATTATGTTTGTGAATGATGCCATTGGGACTAAGGGAGGAAATGAATGTATTGCATAAGAATCTTTGTTTTGTGGTTTGGGGAGACAAGAAGAAAAATGGTACCTGGATCTTTTATTAATGTCTTCGATTTGTTTCTTCTGGTCTGCTTTCCTCTCAGCAGGGTGAATGGTTAATTTCAGGTGAAAGGAAGCAAGTCCTTTATTACCCTTCCTCTTAATCTGGCTCTCAACATGAGCGTGATGGCTGCAATTGTTGGTGTCTTAAATAGTAAACAGCTGTCAGGTTTGTGGATCGGTGCTGGGGAGGAAAAGCCCACATGTTGTTCTTTCAGAAGTAAAGGCACTGTAGCGTAAAAATCAAGGGCTGAGGTGCTGGAGTCTGACTTTGGTACAGAGTCTAGTTTCATCATTGTCTACAAGACTAGGTCACTTTACCTCTCTGCATCTCAGTTTATTTACCTGTAAAATAGGGATAGTAATGCTTACCATACAGGTTTATTTTGAAGATAAAAATAAGTAATGTATCCTAAGCAGTTAAGCCTTGCACATAAGAAATAATCAATTTTTGGTAGCTATTTTTATTTTTCAGTTTGCAAATTTATAATTTGAACAATAGAGGAACAGGATAAGATTGAGATTAAAGAAAATGGTACTTTACTTTCTCTGAGCATCCCTGAAGGAATAGACTAATGTTCTTAACATGTGATCTCTAGATCAGTGGCATCAGCATCATCTGAAAACTTGCTGGAAACACAAATTCTTGAAACTCATCCCAGATCTAATGAATCAGAAACTTTGGGGATGGGGTTTAACAATCTATGTTTTAATGAGTCCTGCTGGTCATCCTCTTACACTGTAAAGTTTGAGAATCACTGGACTAGACCAGGTCTCCATTCCAGGATAATGATTTTCAATCTGAAACACCCGTGGTTTAGTTGGTATCTTATTTCATGTAGTAATGTCTGAGTAACTTGTAGATGCTAAATCTAATGGCAACGTTAAAAAGACAAATTCTTTATTCAATAAATGTTTATTGAGTGCTTACCAGGTGCAAGGAGTTATGCTAATATGCTTGAATGCTTATTTAATGTAATTGTGTTTGACACAACAGGAAATGTTTAAAACACAATAATACCAATTCTTTTGGATTTTCGAAAGACAGTAACGAGTTATATGATTAATGACAATGTTGACGTCCTCCTGTGATGGTCAATTTTATGTGTCAACTTGACTAAGCTATGTTGCCCAGTTGTTTGGTCAAACACTAGTTTAGACGTTGCTGTGAAGACATTTATATGTGATTTGTATTTGCAATCAGTTGACTTTAATTAAAGAAGATATCTCTTCACAATGTAGGTATACCTCATCCAATCAGTTTGAAGACTTAAGAGCGAAGACTGAGGTTTCCCATGGAAGGACAAGAATTCTACGTTAAGATTATAACCAGGGCTTTGAACTGGTTTATTTCAGTTCTACCACCCGCTGAAAATTTGCATTTCCACCTAGGATCAGCATGTACATTTTAACAAGATCCCAGGGTGATTCTCACATATGCAGAAGAATCACCTGGGTAATCTATAGAATCACCTGGAGCTCTATAAGATCTATAAGAATCACCCGGGGATCCTGTAAAAATGTAGATCGAGTCAGTATATCTGCTGGGGGGGGGATGCAAATTCTCAGCAGAGCCATTTTGAAGCCCTGATTATAGCATAAATATCCTGCCATAGTTTTCAGCCAGACTGACCTATATGGATTTTGGATTTGCTAACCCCACAGTAGTTTGAATCAATTCCTTCAAATCTGCCTTTCTATCTCTCTCTCTATAGTCTTTTAATTGATTCCTCTGTGTGTGTGTGTGTGTGTGTATGTGTATCTCCTGTTGGTTCTGTTTCTTTGGTGAACCTTGACTAATATACCTCTCCACTTTCCTTTTATTTCTATTTTTTGTCTTGTTGAATTGGCAAAGACCTCCATTTACAAGTTGAACAGTTGTGTTAATAAAAAAATAAAGTATTAATAATAGGTATCAGGTGTATTCCTGATATTAGAGGGATGTTTCTATTATTGATTAAAGATTTATTTTTTGTAACTACTTTTTCTAGGTGAAAGAAGTTCCTGTAAACTTGTCTGATCCTGGTATTTTGGTGCTTTATATAGCTAAATCTGTTGCTTTACACACTCAAATGAGTTGATTCCAACTCATAGTGACACTATGGGGCAGAGTGGAACTGTCCCATAGGGTTTCCAAGACTGTAAGTATTTATGGAAGCAGACTACCATATCTTTCTTGCACAAAGCAGCTGGTGGTGGATTTGAACCACTGACTTGTCAGTTAGCAGCTGAGTGCTTAACCCCTGTGCCACCAGGGTGTCTGTTTTTTTTTTTTTATATAGGATATTTATTTATTTATTTTGAAAAACACAGATTCACTTTTTTTAAAAAAATGAATATATGCCTTTTTAGGTTTTCTGCTGCTTCTTAAGTAAGTTTTGGTAAACTATAAATTCTTTTCTTGGAAATTTTCAACTTTATGTTTTTAAATTTACTGACAAATTTGTTTGTGAAAGTTTCTTTTAACTTTATAAATCTTTACCTCTATTTTGTCTCTTCATTTCTAATATTGTTTATTTTTCTCTTTCTTCTTTCTCTTACAATCTTTCTTGCCAAAGATTTATCTACTCAAAGAAACAACTTTGAATTTTCTTGAAATTCTTTATTTTTTCTTTCTTTTCTACTTTGTTAATTTCTTCTCTTACCCTTATTTTCTTTTTATCCCTTTTGGGTTTACTTTGTAGTTTCAAAATGCCTTCTGTAGTTTCAAAACTGAATGTATTTTTCATTTGCAACCTTTCTTTTTCTAATATGAATTCAACTCTATATTTTCTTATAGATATTCCTCTAGCTACATACTGCAAATGCCTCCATTATTCAATTCTAAATATTTGATAATTTCCATTACAATTCTTCTTTGACCCTTCAATTTAGAAGTATGTTTTTAGTTTCAAAATATATAAATTAAATCTTTTTGTTGATCCTTAATTTTATTGCATTATGATTAGAGAATGTGGTCTACATATCATTTCTTGTGTATTTGCTGAGACATCCTTTATTTAATTCAAGGCCAATTTTTGGAATTGTTTCATGTGTACTTAAAAACAAACAAACAAAAACCCTCATATTCTCTATGTGACATATATTCATTGAATCAGGTTTATTTGTTTTGTTCAGCTCTTCTATATTTTTCCTCATTTTTCTCAATCTGTTTGAGGAATATTAAAATCTTTCACTATAATTTTGATTTTTCAGGGTTTTTTTAATTTATTACCTTATGGTTTATATTTCTTGACGTTATCTTGTTAAGTGAATGTAGCCAAATGTCTATAGGGATAGGTATGGAAGTAGAGCATAGGGCTTGACAGATGTCAAATACCAGAGAGAAAATCCAGACAAGAGCTAAGGAAGAAAAGCTTCTTTTCAAACTGTAGAGTTGACACAGAAGAAGTGCCAGGTCATGCCTGCCAAGTCAATGGGAGATAGATCCAAGCCAGGAACTGTGTGCTATATGAGGAGTGAAGACATAGAATGGAGGAGTCCAAGATGAAGTCAGCTGGATGTAACTCAGAGTTTATTGTTTATAACTCATTATACCTATGTACAGAGTCCTGGGTGGTGCAAATAATTAAGCATTAAAGGTTGGCAGTTGAAACTCACCCAAAGGCACCTTGGAAGAAAGTCCTGGCAATTGCTTCTGAAAGATCATAGCTATGAAAACTCTATGAAGTACAGTTGTACTCTGAAACACATGAGGTCACCATAAATTGATACAAACTCTATAGCAACTGGTATCCCTGTGTATTTGTTTGAAAGATGTTACACTTAAAAATTGCTACCTGGCACTGGGTCCTGGCAGGAAGGAATCCTTTTTGTTGACTGAAATATATCAGAGCAACTTCTAGAATTTAATTTATCTTCACTCACACTTCTATCCTGTAAGGATATTTGTGACTTTTGTTCTACTTCTTTTTAAAATCTTGATATCATGTTTCATATTACCTTTTGTGTTTTGTGGTCCAGGAGAATGAATTATTCCAATTGTCTTTCTTAACTGACTGTCACTGTCTGAAAAGAACTTTAGTGAGTTCAATTTACCTGGTAGCTTTTCCCTCTGAGATTTCGTTTCTGGTCAACTTCACCACTGAACAGAAATATTCCTATTACAGTACTCAGTTTATCTGTAGATGAAAACTTTTGCATCTTAAATAAAACACTCAGTTGGTGGGGTCATGTTTGGCTCTGTTTCTCTTCAATACTTGTAGATAGATCCATTTGCCAAGTCTGAGTTTGCAGACTCAGACATTTTGAAGGAACACTTAGGATAAAAATGCTTTTTACTGAATGTGAAAATAGTGTTGTGTTGAAGGCTAGTTTGCTCAATTGTTCCAAAGTAACTTACCTCAGGGTGCAGAGACCAAGTCTAAGACATTCATGACTAAAAGGAAACCAGTTTGCTTTTTTTTTTTTTTTTTACTTCTCTCTCTTTTTTTTAAAGTACATATATTTATAAGCAAATGACAAAAGGAAGTTGATGATCAAAACTATTCTTCAACTCTGACAGTGACATTCTGTTATAAAACATGTACTTCTCTCATAAAGAATACATACTAAATCTCTTCTCCTTTCTTTCTTTCTTTTGGCTCTCTTGATTTTCGATGTATAAAACAAGCAAAGTTTATGGTGAGACTTATTTTAGTAAAATAGACAGGTTCCCAAATGATTCAAGATTCTGCTCTTCCCCAATTCCATACAAACATTTATCTCCATTATTTAGTTTATGCAAATGAAAGGGACTCCTGGGAGTGTGTGTGGCAAATATTCTGTACAATTGCACAGTTTTAAATTTCAGGATTCTATTTAAAACTGAATATATAAGATGCTGTGACATTTTTAATTCTGCACAACTTTAAAACAAGCTTCACAAATTCTGCAGTTTGGTCTCTCTCCTCTTTGGTTATTTTCACACCGTCAGATTATGCTGCTCCTAACTCTACACAGTAGATCTGGTGCCATATCTCTTCTATGAATATCCACTGTTTTTCCAAATTAAAAAAAATGCAGACTCAAAAGGACTAAATTAAACAGTAGTTAATCTGAGAGTTATGTTTTCAAGAAAGGAAAAAATAAGAGTCCAATTAGATAGTTTTCACTTTAAGATTAATACTTAATTATGCCACTTCCAGAATAACATAACCCAACTGTAGTCTCCAGACTTTGATTGGAAGTCTCTTGGAAAAATTACTCAGAATTCATTTTAAACTCAAGTCCTTTCCAGGGTAGGTCTTTAATGCTGGGGCTCCAGGCCAACTTCCTGTTACATTCCCTTCATATGACTTGTTTTTTGTTGTCAACAACTTTTCCCCTGCCAAACTGAAGATGATCTAATTATCCTGCTTGTACTCATAGAGTGTGGACCTTCTTAGCTTGTTTGTACACATTCAGCTGGGAAAGGCCATGCTGTTTTCTCCATGCCTCTCTGACAAAGGGCAAAAGAACCCATCGCTTCCATATGCTTTACCTGACAAAAAATCTTTAACTGGGTAGAAGTTATTTAAAATGTAGTTAATTTAAAATGTAGTTCTTGTCTGCCCACCCAAATCTGTTGCTCATCTCCTTTATTTTACTTTTCAGTCCTTATACTTTTTAGCTCCAGAATTTCTGTTTGGTTCCTTTATTCAATAACTATCTCTTTATGCTATTCTCATATTATACCTTTTTCTTGTTTGTTGTTGTTGTTGTTATGTGCTGTCGAGTCGGCCCCGACTCATAGCGACCCCTCCTTGGGTTTCCGAGGCAGTATCACTACGGAAGTAGGATTGCCCAACCTTCCTTCCGAGGAGTGGCTGGTGGGTTTGAACCGCCAGCTGTCTGGTTAGCAGGCAAGTGTCTTAGCCACTATGCTACCAGAACTCCCTTTTCTTGTTTAGGAGTTTCTTGATTGCTATAAAATTTGGACCATTTGTGGAGTTCTGAACAATGAAGATGATCCCAAGAATAAGTGTGATAATTAAGGTTGTGTGTCAATTTGTCTGGGCCATGATTTTGGGTGGCTTGGGAGCTGGATGTAGTTACTCCCCATGATGAGATTGGATGTGATATAATCACTTCCATGGTGGAATCTGGTTTAAATAGCTAATTAGTTGAAAGGGAGTTGCTTTCTGGGTATGGCCTGCTTCTAGTATATATGGAAAAGCTTTGGGAAAGGTCTTTAGCTTTTTAATCATTTGGGGATTATGCATTTGGCCCTTCATCGTCTCCAGTTCCTGGACTCTAACCAGAGCCTACCAATCTTGGATTTGTCAGCCCTTGCAGCTACATGAGTCAGGAGAGGCCTCCAGCTTGCTCCAGTGGGTCTGGAAGGCAGAGCTGAAGCCCAAGGTTGATAGGCCTCCATCTAAAATCCAGAGAAAGAAAGTTTTCCCTTAAACTTCTAGCCTAGTCTTTCCTTAGAGCCAGCACTCTGAGTTCAGACTTCTTGCCTCCTAAATTGTAAGAGAATAAATTTCTGCTTGTTGAAACCATCCACTTGTGATATTTCTGTTATAGCAGCATTAGAGAACTAAGACAATGTACAAAAAACAGACTGTCCTTCATATTAATTCTTAACTATTATTAATTTATTCCAAACTTTAAATTCACTTAAAAAAAAAATTATCTACATCCTCACTTCTTTCCCTAACAACTTGTTGAGAACAAGAAACTTGTATAAAATTAAAGGTCTAAAATTTTTTTGGTCACTAAATTATTTTGAACACCTATAGTTTGTATGGCACATCGCTCAACAATGTGGGGAAGGTTGGGCAATCTACTTCCGTAATGATACTGCCTCGGAAACCCAAGGAGGGGTTGCTATGAGTTGAGTCCGACACGACAGCAAATAACAACAACAACAATCCTTTCTGTGTGCTTTGTCTATACACACACACATATTATTTAAAACAAGACTGTGTGATTATTATTTTTTAATTCCCTTATCATTCAGTAATGTTTATATTTTCTATTTTGCTGTAGTATTTCTTTTATGGTTACAAACATATACTTATGGTCATTGTAATACCATAAGTAATAGTACAATTAAAGATAAATCAGGGCCTTGCCATGGTCATGCATGATTCAAGAACTTGCTATTTTATGTAAGATAATTTTTTTACTTTTATGGGTGAGGGTTATTCTCATCTTACAGAGTGGAGTTAGGACAATGAAGCAGGAAGTAGCTTGTCTGGAGGAAGTCAGTCAGAGACATTCTCCTGGCACAATCACAAGGCTCAGAAGTTGTGCTTGTTGAGAGACACGAAAGAGGCCTAGCTGGTACATGCTGGGGATGCTTACACTCCAAGGGGGAGTTAATGTTAACTGGAGTCCTAGAGGCAGGACAGAATGGAACCCTAAATTTATTTAGTGCCCATGTTGTGTTGCTCATATGTGACTATTGTCAAATAGAGGGTTTTGTCATTAATGGATCTTTACTCAAAATCTTTTTGTGAGATATAGGCTATTGCTCTGAAAGGCAGGGATTACGATGTATCATCTCAGTATTCCTAGTGTCTATTACTGTGACTGGCCCATAATAAAGACTGTTGAAATGATGAGGAAAGAGATTTCACTCATAATGATTAGGTCTTTTGTTTTCCAATATGGAACTAAGAAAGCCCAACATAACCAGTCCGTTTAGTTTATATAGAATTAAATGTCACCCCAAACTCCATTCTTAATGTAAACCAAACTGGAATTGGCCTGGGAATGGGAGAATTTAGCAGTCTGCGGGATTTTATAATATCTCTAGAGAGCTATGTTTAAGTTTTTGGCAAAACTTCCTCTTTTCTTTGTTTAACACCTCCCCTAATTTAAACTCATGCGAATTTTGAGGGAAATTTAATTAAATTTTTTTTTTCCCCTAGCTAAATGGAAGCAGGTGCTATTCAGACAGTAAAGCAAATCATCAAAAAATAAGTTTTGCTTGCTTGCTGTATCTATTTCCAAGGAGGATAACTGAAATGCAACCTGTGGCTAGATGATTTCTTGGAGATGATATTTTTGTGAGGCTTCTCCATGGATATGTGTACACCAGAACCTTGACCAAAGGTCCTGTCCCTCAATTATGGGTCATATCAGCTACAGGTTGCCTCTTTTAGAATGGAGGTATATGCCCATTAGTCATTCCAAGCCAAACCAAACCCAATGCTGTTGAGTTCATTCTGACTCAGAGCAACTCTATAGGACAGACAGAGCAGAACTCGCTCATAGGATTTCTAAGATTATAAACTGGTAGAGTAGTGCCTAAAGCACTTGACTGCTAACCAGAAGGCTGGCGATTCAAACCCACCAGCCACTCCTTGGAAGGAAGATGGGGCAATCTACTTGCATAGTGATACTGCCTCAGAAACCCAAGGAGGGGTCGCTATGAGTCGGGTCTGACTCCACGGCACATAACAACAACAACAACAATCTTTACAGAAGTAGGGTACCACATCTTTCTCCTGCAGAGTGGCTAGTGGGTTTGAACTGCTGATCATTTGGTTAGCAGCTGAATGCTTTAAGCACTACACCGATAGAGCTCCTTCCATTAGTCATTGTTATTGTTGTTAGATGCCATTGAGTCAGATTCAACTCAAAGTGACCCTGTGTACAACAGAATGAAACACTACCTGGTTCTGCACCATCCTTACAATTGTTGCTATGCTTAACCCCATTGTGGAAACCACTGTGTCAATCTGTCTCATTGAGGGTCTTCCTCTTTTTAACTGACCCTCTACTTTTCTAAGAATGATGTCCTTCTACAAGGACTGGTCCCTCCTGATAACATGTGAGACGAAGTTTAACTATCTTTCCTCCTAAGAAGCATTCTGTCTGTACTTCTTCCAAGATAGATATGTTCATTCTTCTAGTTTTCCATGGTACATTCAATATTCTTCTCCAACATCATAATTCAAATGCATCAATTCTTCTTTAGTCTTCCTTATCATTTTTCCATTAGTCATTCAAAAAAAAAAAAAAAAAAGAAAGAAAGAAATTCAAGTCCACTGCCATCAAGTTGATTGTGACACATAATGACCCCTCCCTGGGTTTCCAAGGCTATACATCTTTATGAAAGTAAATTGCTCCATCTTCCTTGTATGGAGCAGCTGGTGGGTTTGAACCATCAAACTTCTGGTTAGCAGCCAAACGTCTGAGCCTCTACACCACCAGAGCTCCTTCCATTAGTCATTAAACCAAACTCACTACCATTGAGTTAATTCCAATTTGTAATGACTACCAAATAGATTGTCCCATCCTCCTTCTGCAGAGCAGCTGGTGGGTTTGTACCACCAAACTTCTGGTTATTAGCCAAATGCCTTATCCAGTATGCCACCTACCATTTCACACCCACTAGAATGACTATTATATATATTTAAAATAAAAATAGTACAAAATGGAAAATAACAAGTATTGTTGATGATATGGAGAAATTGGAACTCTAATGCATTGCTGATGGGAATGTAAAATGTTACAACCACTGTGGAAGACAGGTTCCTCAAATAGCTGAGCATAGAACTACCTTATGACCCAACAATTTCATTCATAGCTATATACCCAGAACACTTAAAAGCCATAATGAAAATGGAAATCTGTACACTAGTACATTGTAGCACTATTCACAATATCTGAAAGGTGGAAACAACTTACAAGCCAATTAATAGAAAAATAAAACCAAAGAACAAACTCATTACCATCGAGTCATTTCCGACTTATGTTGTTGTTGTTGTTATGTGCTGTCGAGTCAGACCCAACTCATAGCAACCCCTCCTTGGGTTTCTGAGGTAGTATCACTACAGAAGTAGATTGCCAAACCTTCCTTCCAAGGAGTGGCTGAAGGGTTTGAACTGCCAGTCTTCTGGTTAGCAGTCAAGTGCCTTAAGGTACTAAGCTACCAGAGCTCCTTTTCAAACTCATAACAACCCCCATTTTGAGTTTCCAAGGCTATAAATCTTTACAGAAGTGGATTGCCTTGTCTTCCTTCTGTGGAGCGACTGGTGGGTTTGAACTTCTCACCCTCCAGTTAGTAGTCAAGTGCTTTATCACTATGCCACCAGAGCTCCTAACAGAAGAACAGATTTTTTTGGAAAAAAAAAAAAAAAAGTGGTATATGCATATAATGGAGTATAAAGAAAAATGAAGTCTTGATACATGCTACAACCTGGAGGAAGCTTGAAAACATTATTCTGCGGGGAATGGAAGATGGCAG
>NW_006921721.1:1478792-1492118 GCF_000298275.1 Orycteropus afer afer
AAGAAAAAAAAAACATTATTCTGGGTGAAATAATTCATATACAAAAGGACAGACATTGTATGATCCCATTTATATAAAATATCTAGAATAGGTCAACGCATAGGGACAAATGTTTATTAAAATGGTAGAAACTCTGTGAGTAGTTAGACCTCTGGGCTTGGGACCATAATTGCAGGGGACATCAAGCTCAATTATTCTGCATTCTACTTTGGCAATAGCAACTGGGATCTTAAAAACTTGCAAGCAGACATCTAGGAGGAACAATAGGTCTCTCCTCATCCAGAACAAAGAAAAATGAAGAAAACCAAAGATGCATGGGAACAATTAGTTCAAGAGACTGGTACACCATGTGATCCTCAGCCTATTGACTGTGAGACCGGAAGAACTAGATGGTGACCGGCTACCACTCTCATCCACTTGTAGAGGGTCCTATGTAGGAGATCCTGCATAGAGTGGGAGAAAAATGTGGAACAAAACTCAAAATCATTAAAAAAAAAAAAAAAAAAAGGGGGACCAAGTTTGCTGGTCTGATAGAGCCTGACAGAACCACTGAGACTATGGCCCCAAATTCAAACACTGAAGCTATTTTTTTCACATCTGATTTTGTAGCCAAAACTTCTTCATGTGGGTGATCAAAGTCCAAAGGTAAATAACTCTCAGACATTTCACATTGACCTGGGGCTGAAATGATGTTGCTTATTGTGTTAAGCATCATTTTCAGAACTTGTCTTTAAACTGTAAGTTCTGCAAGAGCAAGGACCATGGGCTTGTGTCTTTTTACATCTCCTGTATTTACATTTAATTGTACCAAATAGAAATTTGTCCAATGTGTGATGGAGATTTGGAATTTAGAGTCATAGCAGAAGGTGCTAAAATACAGCACTGTCCTGGTGAGACTCAAGGCAAAGGCACTATTGTGAAATCCATATACAATCACAGCACTAAGGCAACTGTCCTTACACAGAGGAGGCTATTTTGACTAAATAATCATTAACACACAGCCCCTGGGTGGCATAGATGATTAATGTACTTGGCAGCTAACCAGAAGGTTAGAAGCTTGAATCTAATCTACTCAGGTGTCTCAGAAGAAAGATCTGGTGATCTCCTTCTGAAAAAACAGCCATTGAAAACCTTATAGCACAAAATTCTACTCTGACACACATGAGGTCACCCTGAGTTAGAACCTACTCAGTAGCAACTGGTTTATTTATTAACATATCAACAATTTCTTATCCCACTTTCTTACTAAAGCTGTTGGTGAGCCAGAAAGAATTCAGTGAATCTCAGAAGAAATAGTCTGATCACTTCATTCAGAAGAGAACATTAGAGGAAACCCGAGTTTGCCAATTTTCCCTACATTGCATTGTGGGAATGGTATATTATAGAGCAGCAAAATGACCACCAGTGGAAGGAAAACAAACCAGTGTTCTCTGGGATATTTTCCTTGTCTAGGTTGTTACCTCCCCTTATCAGCAACCTAATATATATAGCTCTGCCAACTCTGTGTTATCCATTAGTACAAGCGAACCCATTAGCTACATTTATTGCCCATCTTTTCACATATTCTTCTCAGCTATCTTGATGGATAGTGAGGAAAAGAGGTTATGAAGAGAGGTCTTATAACAATGAACCTGTGTGATAGGTATACAGGTTGTCACTCAACATCCATTTCAATCTTCTTCTACTGTGCCTTACTGTACTATGTGGGCTAAAAACCTAAAAGCTATGTTTCCCAGACCCCTTTTCACCCAGAGATGTGGATGTGATTTAGATGCACTCCTATTTCCAAAGCAGAAGTGAGACAGAGGCATACTTCCACTAGCTAGCATGATCGTGTAACTTTTCTGGAGCACTGCTAGCAAAATGCCCAATTCTCTGGTCGCTAGTGTCATGGGTGTAGAAAAGAAGGGTTCAGGGCATCCATATTGCTGGAACAGATCATCTCAGGCCTGGCAGGTCCTGGAGGCAGCAGTAATGGTGTTTTTTTGCTGACTGTGGCAGTTTCCTGTCCATAGTAGCTCACTGATCATGAAGGTTTCTTCATCATTGCAGTGATGTTTTTTCTAGCAAGCTTCCCAAATCATCATGCAGCAACCACAGTGGCTTCGTTCTGCTTAATAGCAATTTAGTACACTGTAAATAAACTCCTTTCTGCTGAAACTAGCCAGATTGAATTCTCTTCTCTGCAATGGAACCCTGACCCACTCCATCTTTTGACTGAGGGGCTGAACCAAACTTTCTGGCTTCAGCTCTCCCCAGTTACCTTTGCCTTGGCTTTAGACAACGTAAAGCTACTGATGTGCTACTTTTGGTTCCTGAGTTCCAAACTATTGTGTGTTTGTCCAGTGCATTCTAGTAAGTGGTAAGCAATTAGAAATCCAGGATTATGGGTTTTATTATGTTTAATGAAATGTTGACTCTGTTACATATTAAATTCTGATATGTTTAGAAGAGTATTGAGCCTACTAACTTAATTATCTATCCTTCCAGAGCCTGGATTTAGCATTGCCTTGTCTGTTATTAATAAGCCTTTGCTCCTGAGTGTCTTAGAAACCTCTGGATGATGTATAACACAAAATCAACACCAATAACCATTATAATAATGCATTATACTTAAGTCCACTTTGATGATTTCAAAAAAAAAAAATCATCCCTTATGTTGGAGGTAGGGAAGGTTTTAGGAAAAAGACTGAGGTTCAGAGAAGCAGGATTCATTGACAATCATGAGGTTTGTAGTAAGTAGCAGAACCAGGCCTATACCAGGTACTACAAGCTTATCTTTGACAAGAAAGGTTACTGTCTGGTTTAACAGGTTATCTCCAACAACTGGCTTCCCTTTGTTGGTACAGATGGCTTAGGCACTTGGCTGCTAACCAAAAATTTGTTGGTTTCAGTCTAGCCAGTTGCCTTGGAAGAAAAGCCTGACAGGCTACTTCCAAAACTTCAACCATCAAAAACGTTATGGAGGGGGTGGGGGGAAGGGAAATCACTCTCTTAGAAGCAGTGAAGTTTTGTCTATGGTGATGGAAAAATTGGCATCAATGAAGGATAAGCATTGTTCAATTGGACTAATGTACCTGTTATCACTAAGTTATATACCAGAAAAAAGGGTGAAATAGTAAATAAAGTATTTTATATAATTCTACAGCCAGAACAGTAGCCAAAAACAAAAAGGCTGTGTCTGTTGATTCTACTGAGGTACAACTAAACACATTGTGGGTTTGGTTTTCTTGGTTCAAAGGTTTAGGGTCATGGTTTCATGAGTCTATTCAGTCAATTGTCCTAAAGTGGTTTTTAGAGTTTCTGTTCTACTTCCTAGTTCAGTGAGTAGCACCTGAGGACCTAAAAACTTACAAGCAGACACCCAACATAAAACAGTTGGTTTCTGGAGCAACAGAGGAAGGTGACTCAAGAATTAGAGAAGAAAATGGACTGCAAGTTTCATTGCCTCCATGAGCCACTACCTCCTTTGGCATGAGATCAGAAGAAATGAATGTTTTGATCAAGAATTCAGAAGACAGATTCTGATCAAAAGTAGGAAGATCAAGGAACATAACTTCAAATTCAACATGAAAACTAGACTTACTGAATCCATTGCAACTGAGTGGGGAGTCCTAAATCTATTGCCTGGAAATAATTTTTTAAACCTTGAACCAAAACTATCCCATGAAGCCATAGTTAAACTATAGTTTAGCTTAATTAATAAAAAATGTTCACCTTGAGTACTGCACTCTTATAAATAACAATCTATATGTGTTTAAACTGACAATTTATCTAAAACACAGATGAGAACTTTAAGAGGCAAAGAGCCTCTTAAATTAATGGTAATGAAACAACTTGAGTAGCGTTAGTGAGAATGGTGACACATTGTGAAGTATGTAACCAATGTTACTGAACTGCACATGTAGAAATTCTTAATAGATGTATGTTTGGTTATATATATTGCCAGCAAAAGTAAATAAAACCAAAACCAAAACCAAAATCCTATGGCACACAGTTCTATTCTGAAAAACATGGGGTTACCATGAGTCAGAATCTACTTGTTGGCAGATTTTTTTTTTTTTTTTTGATGAGGTTGTTTGTTCTCTTCTACGAGCAACCGAAAGCAGCCTGAAGTATATAATGGAGCTGGCTCCTTATAAAATAATCAAATCAAAGATGTTTTTTCAGATAGTGCCAAGAGTGAGTAGTACCTTTAGAATCACCAATTTCTTTGCAAAGGCTGGTGGCACTGACAGGACAGGAGATGGGGGAGAAGAGAGAGAGATAGGATTCAAGCTGAAGTGTGTCCTTGCTACATCTGTTAGTGCTGAGGCAAGCTTGGGTTACTGCCTTGTTCCATAAAACAAGGATGTGAAAAGCAGCCTTAAGGAAAAGACATTAGGATGAACCAGGGAAGCAGAGGAGGAGTGCATAGGGTGACTTGTGAGGAAGGAGAACAGACTACCTGCTGGGCTTAGTACCTCAGTTAATACTTTTTGTTGTTGTTGTTCTTGCTATTAATTTCTGTTATTAAAGTGCTCTTCAAAATAATATTGTGGGTTTGCAGCAGAGTAAGAATGAACCATTCTTTTCCACCAGCTATCTCCTCAGGCTCTCTGGCTAAGACTTTCCTGGACTCTATTTTAGCTTTTCTGGTACATGAGGAGGTTTCTTTTTGCTATGGAAGGTTTTATATGTAGCCAGACATTTCGTGGCCCTATCTTTAATGTGCTAAAAAGCCTTTTCTGAAAGTGAAATTTATTTAAAGGAAAAGCTGTTTCCTACTAGTTGGAACAGCATCTAGAAGTGTGACTCATGCAGCTGGGCCCAAGAGCTTTGATAGCTTGCCACAGTGCAAGTCTAAAGATGTTAACTTTTATCATGCCACAGATCTGTCTTCAGCAGCCCTGCCACTAAGAACATGTGTATTTCCAGTTTCTTCTGGTATTTTGCTTCCATTGGGAGGACAACTGATTGATAATAGTAATTAAAGCCTTTGGACGTGTTGTGAACTATCATCATAGGAGCTAAGTTGCTGGTTGGGAGGGTGAGTTTGAGGCTAACTCTCTGCTTCAAGGTCTTGCCTCAGAAACCATTGCCTGTTGAGTGTCTGGAACCGGGACTGGAAAGAGGCTCTTCACATAGACTGGTTGTTGTTAGTTGCTGTTGAGTCTGCTCCAACTCGTTGTGACCTTATGTACAATAGAATGAAATATTACCTTATCATGTGTCATCCTCGTGATCACCAGCATGCTAGAATCCTTCTTTGTGGCTATTGTGCCCATCTGTCTCACCGAGGGTCTCCCTTGCCCTCACTGACCTTCTGCTTCACCAAACATAATGCCCTCCTCCAGTAATTATTTCCTTCTGATGATGTGTCCAAAGAAAGTAAGTTGAACAAGGTTCTGATGTGATCCATAAGGTTTTCATTGGCTGATTTTTGGAAGCACATCATCAGGCTTCCTACTCTGGAAGCTCTACTGAAACCTGTCCTCCATTGGCATAACTTCCAGCATCACACCAACACGCAAGCCTCCACAGTGTGACAAACTGACAGGAAGGTGGTGACAAACTGACAGACTTCTATAAAGTCTTATAGCATGCAAATAGGGTTGGCTTTGCCTGCAGACAAGACAGACTTGGGTTTGAGTCAATTTACTAGCTGTTTGATATTCCAAACCAAACTCACTGCTGTTGAGTCGATTTCGACTCATAGCAGAAGTAGATTGCCCAATTTTCCTTCCGAGGAGTGTCTCGTGAGTTTGAACTGCCAGCCTTCTGGTTAGCAGTCAAGTGCCTTAGGCACTAAGCCACCAGAGCTTATTTAATCTCACTCAGCCTCAGTTTCCTCATTTATAAAATAAAGATAATACCATCAAAGAGCTGTTATGAGGATTAGAAAAAAATATGTTTTTAAATTTATTTTTATTATGATTTGGGTAAAAGTTTGCAGAATAATTTCATTCTCCATTCAATAGTTTATACACTTGTTTCATGACATTGACTGCAGTCCCACGATGTAACAGTTCTCTTCCCATTTCCTCCCCATGATTATCTTTTCCCTGTGTCCTTCTTTCCTAAGCATTCCTGCCTGCTGAGCTTTCTCCCTGTGCACACACTGCCCTTCTGATTTCCAGCTGTAGATTGTTCTAAGGAGTGTACCTATCTAGTGGAATTTTTACTTTGTATGCCTGTCTATTGTGTGGCTAGAAGTTAAACCATGGGAATAAGTTCAATTCCAGGTCTGAAGGGTAATTAGATCTCAAGGAGTTTAACCAGTCTCTATCAGACCAGTAAGCCCAGTCTTTTTTTATGACTTTTACTTTTGTTCCATATTTTTTTCCCACTCCATCCAGGATCTCCACTTTTGATGCCTTTCTGAGTAGTTGTCAGTGGTAGCCAGGCACCACTTAGTTCTTCAGGTCTCAGGGTCATGTAGGCTGAGGTTCCCATGTTTCATCAGTTCCTTGGACTAATTGTTTCAATGCATCTTTGATTTTCTAACTCTTCTGTGCTCTGAATGAAAAGAAGGCAATTGTTGCATCTTAAATTGCCGCTTGCAAATTTTTAAGACCCTAGAGGCTACTCAGCAAAGTAAGATGTAGAACAATGTTTTTGTGTAGTATGTCAGGCCATTTGAGCTTGATTCTCCTCATGACCATGGTCCTGAGCCCAATGGCACAGTGACTCACTCCCTGAAGCTGTTTGGCTGTGGTTAAGAAGATATCATAACTTTACCCCTCGTTAGCTCTGTTTTATACATGAACATTCTTATGTTGTTGTTGTTGTTATGTGCTGTGGAGTCAGACCTGACTCATAGCGACCTCTCCTTGGGTTTCCAAGGCTGTATCACTATGGAAGTAGATTGCCCCATCTTGCTTCCGAGGAGTGGCTGGTGGGTTTGAACCGCCAGCCTTCTGGTTAGCAGTCAAGTGCCTTAGGCACTATGCTACCAGAGCTCCCGAATGTTTTTATAGCACATATAAATAAATATGTATAGATATCATCTGCCAAGCCTATATATGGTCACGGGTATATTCCCCTTTGCCTACACATACTTAATCATTTTGCCTGTCTACCTGTGTATCCACCCATAGATTAATGCTTGTTGTTACTGGTAGTGTAGTGTTGTGCAAGTGAAAGTATTTACCTTTGTTGGCTGTATCTTTGACCTCTCCGTGTCTACCCTTTCCTTAGTGTTATTGCGCTGATTGCTCACTTTTGGTATATTGTCTTTCCTTTCATCCAGATCCGTAATTGTCTCTTACCTAGCTTGCAGTTCTCCCTTCTCCCCTCCTACCCCTGGTAACCAACAAAGGAAGTTTCCTTCCACGTGTAAACCTTTCCTTTCCTTTTTGCAATAGAGGGCTCATACAGCATTGTCCTTCTGTGATTGACTTATTTCAGTTACCATAATGTCCTCCAAGTTCATCTACCTTATGAGGAATTTCATAGATTGGTGTTGCCTATTATCCCATTGTGTGTTGTTAGGTGCTGTCAAGTTGTTTCTGACTCATAGTGACCTTATGTACAGCAGAACAAAACTCTGCCTGGTCCTGTGCAAGCCTTACAATTCTTGCTATATCTGAGCCCATCATTGGAGCCACTGTGTCAATTCACCTTGTTGAGGGCCTTCCCCTTTTTCGTTGACCCTCCACTTTACCAAGCATATCCTTCTCCAGAGAATGGTCCCTTCTGCAACATGACCAAAGTAGGTGAGATGAAGTTTGGCAATTCTTGCTTCCAAAGAGCATTCTGGCTGCACTTCTTCAAGGACAGATTTATTAGTTCTTTTATCAGTCCATGGTACTTTCAATATTCTTTGCCAACACCACAACTCAAAATCACCAACTCTTCTTCAGTCTTACTTATTCAATGTCCAGCTCTCACATGCATATGAGGCAATTGAAAATACTATGGCTTGGGTTAGGTGCATCTTAGTCATCAAGGAGACATCTTCGCTTTTCAGGACTTGAAAGAGGTCTTTTGCAGGAGATTTGCCCAATGCAGTACATCGTCTGATGTCTTCACTGCTGCTTCCATTGGTGTTGATTGTAGAACCAAGTAATATGAAATCTTTGAGAACTTCAGTCTTTTCTCAATTTATCATGATGCTGCTTATTGGTCCAGTTGTGAAGATTTTTGTTTTCTTTATATTGAGGTGTAATCCATACTGCAGACTGTAGTCTTCAATCTTCATCAGTAAGTGCTTCAAGTCATTCTCACTTTCAGCAAGCAAAGTTGTGTTATCAGCATAGTGCAGGTTGTTAATGAATCTTCCTTCAATTCTGTTCCACATTCTTCTTCATATAGCTTCTCAGATTATTTGCTTAGCATACAGATTGAATAAGTATGGTGAAAGGATACAACCCTGACACCCTTCCTTCCTGATTTTAAACCATGCAGTATCCCCTCATTCTGTCTGAACCACAACCTTCTGGTCTATGTACAGGTTCCTGATGAGCACAGTCAAGTGTTCTGGAATTCCAATTCTCTTCAATGTTATCCATAATTTGTTATGATCCACACAATCTAAAGCTTTTGCATAGTCAATAAAACACAAGTAAATATTTTCTGGTATTCTTTGTTTTGAGCCAAGATCCATCTGACATTAGCAATGATATCTCTCATTCTACATCCTCTTCTAAATCCATCTTGCATTTCTGGAAGTCCTTTGTCAATAAACAGCTGCAATAGTTTTTAAATTATCTTCAGTAAGATTTTATTTGCATGTGATATTAATGATATTGTTCAATAATTTCCAATTTCTGTGGGATAACTTTTCTTTGAAATAGGTACAAATATGGATTTCTTCCAGTCAGTTGACCAGGTAGCTATCTTCCAAATCTCTTGGCATAGCCCAGTGAGTGCCTCCAGTGTGGCACCTGTTTGTTTAAACATCTCAATGTGTATTCTATCAATTTCTGGAGCCTTGTTTTTCACCAATTCCTTCAGTACAACTTCAACTTCTTCTTTCAGGACCATTGGTTCTTGATCATATGCCACCTCCCGAAATAGATGAAGATCAACCAGGTCTTTTTGGTACAATGACTCTGTGTATTCCTTGCATCTTCTTTTGATGCTTCCTGCATCATTCAATATTTTACCCATAGAATCTTTCAATATTGCAACTCGAGGCTTGAATTTTTTCTTAAGTTCTTTCAGCTTAAGAAATGCCAAGCGTGTTCTTCCCTTCTGGGATTCTAACTCCAGGTCTTTGCACATTTCATTATAATAATTAACTTTGTCTTCTCAAACTGCTCTTTGAAATCTGTTCAGCTCCCTTATCTTGTCATTTTTTCCATTTGTTTAAGCTACTCACCATTCAAGGGAACGTTTCAGAGTCTCTTCTGACATCCATGTGGGTCTTTTCTTCCTTTCCTGTATTTTCAATGAACTTTTGCTTTCTTCATTGGGTGACGTTCTTGATATCATCCCATAATTCCTCTGGTTTTTGGTCATTGGTGTTCAATGCATCAAATCTGTTCTTTAGATGGTCTCCAAATGCAGGAGGGATATAATCAAGGTCATATTTTGGCTCTTGTGGACTTGTTTTAATTGTCTTCAGCTTCAACTTGAACTTGCATATGAACAGTTGATGGTCTGTTCCACAGCTCCTGGCCTTGTTTTGGCTGAATATATTGAGCTTCTCCATTGCCTCTTGCCACAGATATAGTCAATGTGATTCCTGTGTACTCCATCTGGCAAAGCCCACATGTATAGCTGACATTTGTGATGTTGAAAAAAGGTATTTGCAATGAATAAGTCTTCATTCTTGCAAAATTCTGTCATGTGATCTCCAACGTTATTTCTATCACCAAGGCCATATTTTCCAACTACTGGTGATTCTTCTTGGTTTCCAACTTTTCCATTCCAATCACCAGTGATAATCAACATATCTCAATTGCATGTTTGGTCAATTTCAGACTGCAGAAGTTGGTAAAAATCATCAATTTCCTCATCTGTGGCTTTGGTGGTTGGTGTGTAAATTTGAATAATAGTAGTATCAACAGGTCTTCCTTGTAGGCATATAGATAGTATCCTATCACTGACAGCACTGTACTTCAGGACAGAACTTGAAACATCCTTCATGATGATGAATGCCATGGCATTCCACTGTCATTCCTGGCCTAGTAGATCATATGTTTGTCTGGTTAAAAATGGTCAAAACTGATCTATTTCAACTCACTAATTCCTAGTATATTGATCTTTATGCATTCCCTTTCATTTTTGACAGCTTCCAATTTTCCTAGATCTGTACTTTGTACATTACATTTTCCGATTATTAATGGATGTTTGCAGGTGTTTCTTCTCATTTTGAGTCATGACACATCAGCAAATGGAAGTCCCAAAAGCTTTACTCTATCCATGTCATTAAGGTCAGCTCTACTTTGAGGCAGCAGCTCTTTCCCAGTTGTATTTTGAGTGTCTTCTGACCTGAGGGCCTCATCTTCTGGCACTACATCAGACAGTGTTTCAGGGGTATTCTTAAAGTTTTCCAGTAATATATCAGACAGTGTTTCACTGCTATTCATAAAGTCTTCACTGGCCAATTCTTTGAGAAGTGGATGGCCTCTTCCCTCTTCTGAGTCTGTCTTAGCAACCACCACAATATGATAAACTGACAGAGAAGTCCGTCTTCCTTAGCTGTTCCAGTCTGCTCACTTCCTGGTCTCCCTCAGCCGCTCCAAAATCAGCCATGCCACTTTGCTTCCTTCCCAGCCTCCTGAGAAGATGCTTTAATCATTTTTAATAACAATCCCCTCCCCCCTTTTTTTCCCTTAAGACTTCATTCAGTTTACTCTGGTAGGGTAGTGTATGTCACACTATTTATTATCCATTCATCCATTGATGGGCACTTACGTTGTTTCCATCTCTTTACTATTGTGAACTGTGCTGCAATGAACATGGGTATGCATAAACCTATTCATGTCCTGGCTCTCAGTTATTTAGGCTATATACCTAGTAGTGGTATTGCTCTATCAGATGGTATTTCTATTTCCAACTCTTTCAGGAAGCACTATTCTGTTTTCCACAGTGGTTGTAACAATGTACAGTCCCACCAGCAATGTATGAGAGTTCCAATCTGTACACACTCTCACCAGCATTTGTTATTTTCTGTCTTGTTGAACTTTGCTATTATTGCTGGAGTGAGATGCTATCACATTGTTGTTTTGATTTGCATCTTTCTAATGGCTAATAAGGAACTCTGCTAGCGTAGTGCCTAAGGCATTTGACTGCTAACCAGAAAGCTGGTGGTTCAAACTCACCCGTCACTCTGTGGAAGAAAGATTACTTCCAAAAAGATTTACCACCTTGGAAACCCAATGGGGGTCACCATGAGTTGGAATTGACTTGATGGCAGAGTTTTTTTTTTTTTTTTTTTTTTTTGGTTTTAATGGCTGATGATCACAAGCATTTCTTCATGTGTTTGTTGGCTGCCTGAATATCTTCTTTGGTGAAGTGTCTTTAATGTTGTTAATATCTTTTTTTTTTTGATTGTTTACCTTTTTGATGGGATGTTACGGTTTTCTATAAATTTTGGAGTTAAATCCTTTGTTGGATATATCATAGCTGAATATCTTCTCTCAGTCTATAGGCTCTCTTTTTCCTCTTTTGGAGAAGTCTTTTGATGCACGTAAGAATTAAGTTTTTATAAGGTCTCAGTTATCTAGCTTATCTTCTGCTTTTTGTACATTTTTTTTAGTTAATGTTTGATATTCTGTTTATGCCATATATTCACCAAAACCCAACCAAACTCACTGCCATTGAGTTGATTCTGACTCATAGAACCCCCATTGGGTTTCCAAGGCAGTAAATCTTTACTTCTGTAGAGTGGCTGGTGGGTTTGAACCTCCATCCTTCTGGTTATCAGGCCTTAGGTACTGTGCCACCAGAGCTCCTTTGCCATATATTAGGACCCCTAAATTTGCCACTATTTTTTGTTTGATGAACTTTATAGTTTTAAGTTTTACATTTAGTCATTGATCCATCTTGGGTTAGTTTTTGTGTATGAGATATAGATCTTGTTTCATTTTTCTGCAAATGGGTATCCAGTTTTGCCAGCACCATTTGTTAAAGAGGCTATCTCTTACCCATGAATGGGTTTCAACCCTTTGTCAAAACTCAGCTGTCCATAAGTGGATGGATCAATTTCTGCACTATCATTTATGTTCCACTAGTCTATGTATCTCGGAAGGAAGATGGGGCAATCTACTTCCGTAGTGATACTGCCTTGGAAACCCAAGGAGGGGTCACTATGAGTCGGATCCAACTCAACGGTACATAAAAACAACAGTCTATGTGTCTATCATTGTGCCAGTACCAGGCTGTTTTGACTGCCATAGCTGTATTGTAGGTTTTGAGATTGGGGAGTGTGAGACCCCCTACTTTATTCTTCTTCAGTAGTGCTTTGCTTGTCTGAGCTCTCTTTTCTTGCCATATAAAATTAGTGATTGGTTTTTATGTATCCTTAAAGAATGCTGATAGAGAAAATGGCAGAAGAGGCAGACAAACTACACAGACCTTCTTCAACAAAGAAAAGAGGAACCAATTAGCCCAGATGCAGAAGATAATCCTGGAGCCCTAAGCTTTAAAATGAAAGATACAGAAGTGGACTCAACTCAAACTAGTAGAAGAACCTGCATGAAAACACTGAAAAAGGAGACATACAGAGCTGCAGTCTGTCAGTGATCCTGATGGCATGGACAGCTTGGATATTGCCAAGTAGTGTTAGGACCTAAGGATTAACTGGAAAGGTGTGATACTCTCCTTGTTACTTCTACCCCACACCCTCTTGGTGAACAGAGGTGCATCCATCCCTCACTCCCAACCACCTTCTGAGCCAGCAGTTATTCCATCCCAGTCTGTGTGCTCTGACTGAACCTGGGTGCTCTACCCTGCCCCCGTCCATTTTTTTTTTTTTAATTTTAGTTTCTTTGTTTTTGTCTGTTTTATAATTACTATTAGTTTTTTACTTTTTATTACTATTCATTCTTATTCTCTCCCCAGGTTCTAGTTTTCGGCTTCTGCGCTCTTTCCTTTTCCTGGTTCCAATTTTTTTCTTTCTGTGGTTCTCCTCATTCCTTGTTTTTCTTTTTGTATTTTTCCTACTCTTTTTCTTCATTATTCTCCTACTCTACCTCTTTTCTCTTATTCTCCCCTCCCCAGATATTATGTTTTTTTTCCTTCCCTCCTTTTGTCTATTCAAATTTCTTTTGACTTTTTAAAGTATATCTTTAAATATCTTATCTCATTTATTGTCTTTCCTCTTTTTTCTTTTTTCTCTTTTGGGTGATTATTCCTGTGTGTGTATGTGGTGTGTGTTTGTGTCCTCTTGCTTTT
>NW_006921721.1:1498293-1507292 GCF_000298275.1 Orycteropus afer afer
GTGTTAATTGGTTTCCCTTTTCTTTGTTGAAGAGGGTCTGTGCAATCCTTCTGCCTAGTCCGCCATCTTGCCCCGCCTCCTGCTTTTACTTTTTTGATGTTTTTTTGATTGTTGTTTTTGTCTCAGTGGGAGACAGCAACCATGCCCATACGACCCAACCATACCCACACCTCTTGCAGCTCCACTTACTGTGTGAGAGCCACCAACTCCTTCTGCACCAACTGGCCAATGATACACAACCACCAATAAAAGCCTGACTTACCCTTAACTGCTCTTCACAAACAGTTAACGGAGACCTGTGTGGCCCTCCCATTCTCTGTCATACCCCCAGGAGACAGGTGGTGAGTGCATAAGTGGTGCCAACTAGTAAATAGAGGAGCACAGTACCCTGCTTACTCAGATACAACCAAAAAACAAAGAAAATGAAAACCTTGGGTGAATCACTCCAACATACAATCATCAATTAAATATAAATACAACAAAGTCCCAATGTCTTGGAGACAACAGACCATCATAGTCCACACAGAGAAGCAAGATAAACCAGTAGATACAAGATACAGATCCAGAACACATCCCTGAGGAAGAAGCAGCATTGGAACTCCCTGATAAGGAATTCAAAAGAATTATATTTAGGTACCTAATCCAAAAGATTAATACTAAATTTTCAGAAATAGATAACACATTGAAAGGGCAAGGGAGTAGAATTGATGCAATGGAAGACAGAATTAACGAGATTGAAGACGAATACCTGAATACGTCTTTGGAAATGGATCAATCAGAAAAAAGATCAAAACAAAATGAGGAAAGCCTAAGATTCATGTGGGATACCATCAAAAGGAATAACCTACATGTAATCAGAATTCCAGAACAGGAAGACAAAAATTAAACCACTGAGAAAATTGTCCAAGATCACAATAGGAAAAAAAAGAATGCTGATGGAATCTGAATTGGGATTGCATTGAATCTACAGATTGCTTTAATTAATATTGACATTTTCATAATGTTCAGTCTTCTTATCCATGAGCATGGTATGTTCTTCCATTTATGTAGATCTCTTATAGTTTCTTGTAGTAAGGTTTTGTAATTTTTTTTTCTATAGGTCTTTTGTGTCCTTGATAAGATTTGTTACTAAGTATTTTATCTTTTTGGTAGCTATTGTGAATGGTATTATTTTCTTTATTTCCTTTTCAGAGATCTTTTTGTTGATGTAGAGGAATCCATCTGATTTTTTGTATTCTAATTTTGTATCCTGCCACTAAACTGAAGTTTCAGTAGTTTTCTTGCTGCATTTCTGTGATTTTCTATATACAGGATCATATCATCAGTAAATAGGGATAGTTTTACTTCTTTACCAATTTAGAAGCCTTTTATTTCCCTTTCTTGCCTTATTGCCCTCTCAAGGACTTCCAGCACAATGTTGAATTAAAGTGGTGATAGAGAACCCTATTCACAAAGGGAATAGTTTCAGTCTCTCTCCATTGAAAATAATGTTGGCTGTTGTTTTTGCTTGTGTACCCTTTCGATGGCACATAACAACAACAACAACGACATGTACCCTTTAGTATGTTGAGGAATTTCCCTTCTATTCTTATTTTGCTGAGAGATTTAAAAAATCTGGAATGGCTTCTGGATTTTATCAAATGCATTTTCTACATCAGTTGACATGACCGTGTTGTTCTTTTCCTTTCTTTTACTTATGTAATGGATTACATTGATTGTTTTTCTAATGCTGAATCATCCTTACATACCTGCATGAATCCCAGTTGGTAATGATATGTTATTTTTTGACATGTTGTTTGAGTCTATCGGCTAGGATTTTGAAGATTTTTGCATTTATAGTCATGAGGGATATTGATTTTTAGTTTTCCTTTCTAGTGGTGTCTTTGCCTGGTTTTGGTATCAGGGTTATGCTTGCTTCATAAAATGAGTTGGGAGTATTCTATCCTTTTCTATGTTTTGGAATAGTTTGAGAAGGATTAGTGTCAGCTCTTTTCTGAATGTTTTGTAGAATTCTCCAGTGAGGCCATTTGATAGTTTTTTTTTTTTTTTTTTTTAAATGACCTGTTCAATTTCTTTTCTTATCAGTCTATTCAAATTTTCTACCTTAGTCTGTGTTAGTTTAGGTAAGCAGTGTGTTTCTAGAAATCTGTCAGTTTCTTCTAGGTTTTCAAATTTGTTTCAGTACAATTCTTCATAGTATCCTCATATTATTCTTTTTATTTCAGTTGGTTCTTTTGTGATGTCACCCATTTCATTTGTTATTCATGTTATTTGAATCTTCTCCTTCTTTTCCTTTGTTACATTTGCTAGTGGTTTGCTGATTTTGTTAATCTTGTCAAAGAGTCAATTTCTAGTCTTGATGATTCTTTCTGTTGCTTTTGTGTTTCATTTATTTCTGCACTAAACTCCTTGGAAGGAAGATCAGGCAATCTACTTCCATAGTGATACTGCCTCAGAAACCCAAAGAGGGGTTGCTATGAGTTGGATCCAACTCAATGGCAGTGAGTTTGGTTTTAGGTTTTTGGAATCTTTATTATTTCTTTTTTTCTGGTGACTGTAGGCTTTTTTCTTTTCTTTCTTTCTTTTTTTTTTTTTTTGCTGTTTTTTTTCTAATTTTTGGGGGTGTTGGGGTAAGTTGTAGAATTTGGTGTTTTTTTTCTTATTTGATGTGTGTATTTATTAAATTTATTATAAATTTCTCCCTGAGCACTGCTTTTGCTGTGTCTCAAAGATTTTGGCATATTTTGTTTTCATTCTCATTTGATTCAAGGAGTTTTTAATTTCATTTTAAAATTCTTCTATTACCAAGTAATTTTTAAGGAAAGTATTGTTCAGTTCCCATGTGTTTGCATTTTTTTTATGCTTAGTCTTCATATGGTTGATTTAAAATTTTATAGCATTGTGAGTTGAGAAGACACTTTGCGGTATTCTGATTTTTTTTTTTTTAATTTGTTGAGGATTGCTTTGCGGCCTAACATATGGTCTTTCCTGGAAAATGTTCCTTGTGCACTGGAAAACAATGTATATTGCTCTGTTGTTGAGTGAAGAGCTCTGTGTTTTTAAGGTCAGGTGAGTTGATTGTACTGTTTGCTTTTCTGTGTTGTTGTTGAATTTCTTTCTAGTTTTTCTATGTTTCATTGAAAGTGGTGTATTAAAGTCTACTATTACTACTGGGAATTGTATTTTCAAATATGCTAAAGTCTGATTTAGGTATATTGGGGCTCTTTCATCAGGTATAGATATTTTTTATGGGTTTGTCCTACTGTTCAACTGATTCTTTAATCATTATATAATGCCATTCCTTGTATCTTATGGTGGTTTTTGTCTTACCATCTATTTTATCAGAAATTAATATTGCCACTCTTCCTCCTTTTTAACTGTCATATGCTTTATTTTTTTTCCAACCTTTGATTTTTAGTCTATTTTTGTCTTTGTGTCTAAGGTGGGTCTCTTATAGACAGCACATTGACAGGTGATGCTTTCTTAACCATTGTGCAACTCTCTATTTGTTGATGGTGCATTTAATTCATTTACATTCAGTGTAATTATTTACAAGTATATATTTATTACTGTCATTTTGTTATGTGTTTTCTTTGGTTTTTCTGATTTCTTTGTTCCATATACTTTTCTGTGCTGAGCTCATTTTGTTTATAAATATCATCATTTCCTTCATTGCTGTATTTACTAAATATTTATAGCATTCCTCTTTTTTATTTCAGTGAGAAGGTTTATTAATTTTCTTTGAGATTATCCTGTTTTTTATTATTTTCTTCTCAAGTTAAAAACAGTCTGTTTTATCATGAAATTGTCTTGATTTCCTCTCCATTTTAAGTTCTGTACCTACACAATTTATTCCCTCTGTTTGGTTTGTAGTTGTCCTCATATACCTGGTTCCCTGTCTACAGTCTTGCAAGTTTATTTTACCTTGGGGAGTTGAATATCTTGGTTGGTTTCTGAGTTATGTTGTCATGTATGTTAATCATTGTTGACTACTTTTGTTTGTTCTCTATTCACAGAACTCCCTTTAGCATCTCTTGTAAATTTGGTCTAGTTTTAACAAATTCTCTTTATTTCTGTTTATGTGGATATGTCCTAATTTCACTATAATAACTGAGGGACAATTTTGCTTTGTATGTAATTCTTGATTGCAATCTTTTTCTTTCAGGGTTTTATATATGTCATCCTATTGCCTTCTCACCTGCAGGTTTCTGCTGAGAATCAGAGCTTAGTCTTATTGATTGCCCTTTGGTAGGTAACTTTTCATTTTTCCCATGCTGCTTTCAAGATTCTTTCTTCATCTTTTGTTTTGGTAAGTTTGATTGTGATATGTCTTGGTGATTTTCTTTTGGAATCTGTCCTGTTTGGTGATTTGTAGAACTTCTTGAATGGATATCTTTTCATCTTTCATTATATTAGGGACATTCTTTTCCAGCAAAACTTCAACAATTTTCCTTGTAGTTTTATTTGTCTCTTCCTATTATGGAATTCTGATCACACATATTATTCCTTTTTATGGTATCTCACATAAATCTTAGGCTTTTTTCATTTTTAAAAAACCTTTCTTTCTGATTGTTCCTTTCATAAAGTAGTATTGAGAAATTTGTCTTCAGTTTCACTAATTCTGTCTTCCATTGATTTGATTCTATTCCTTTGCTCTTTCAATGTATATATTTCTGAAATCTTAATATTAATCTCTTGTATTTCTATTTTATGTTTTTTGTATGATTTCTAATTTTTCATTTATTGTGTTAGTTTGTTCTTATACTGTTTTACTAATTGTTGTATAGTATTTTTTCTGTGTATTCCTTAATTTTGTTGGTGTTTTCCTTGATTCTGTCAGTGTTTTCCTTGGTCTGTCTCATTCTGTTGAAGGTACCTAAATATAATACATTTGAATTTCTCATCAGGTAGTTCCCATGCTGCTTCTTCCTTAGGGAGCTTTACTGGCTCAATATTCTGGTTCCTTGTCTGTACTACTTTATTGTGGTTCTTTATGTTAACAGGGATTGTCAATTTTCTCTGAGAAATTGTGATATCATTGTATTTATATTTAATTGGTGATTGTATGTTGTTGTGGTTTACCCAGGTCTCCCTCCCCCCACTGGCCCCCTTTATTTTGTTTTCATATATCTGAGTGAGCGGGGCTGTTGTACCACTCTGTTCACTAGTTTAGTTGCACTTAGGCAGTCACCATCTGACTCCTGGTGGGTGTAACAGAGGATGAGATTGTGTGCACATATCTCTGTTAGCTGTTCAAATAGAGCAATTGAGGGCAGGTTGGGCTGATAGTGGTTGCTGTCTATTTTGATAAGTTGGTGCAGAAGCTGGTGGTGGCCCTCACCCAGTGTGGGTGTGGTTGGTCATGTTGGCATGGTTGTTGTCCCTCAGTGGAACCAAGGGGGGGGGACACAATGAAACAAAAAGCACAAACAACATAAACAAACAACCACCACAATAAATAAATAAATAGATAGATAGATAGATAAATAAATAGATAAATAAATAAAAAGTAAAAAAGGACAAATGAAGGACAAAGAGAAAAAGAAAAAATAACAATATCTTCTAGAGAGGGGGTGGGAAAAAAAGAGAACAAGAGAGAAAGAATACAAAAATAAAAATAAGAGAAAGGTCAAAAGAAAAATAAAGAATGCATAGAACAGAAAGAAAAAAGAAAGGAACCAGGAAAAAACAAAAAAGAAAAGAAAAATAATAAGAAGAAGAACCAGGAAGGGAAAGAAAAATAAATAAATGAAAAGGAAAGAAGAAAAAAGAATGAACAACAAACAAATTAATTAACAAATAAAAACAAAACTGGGAGCAGAGGGCTATTTTCATGCTGGCCAAGCAGGAAGCAGGAAGCAGGAAGCAGGACCTTTAGTCCAAGTACTAGGTCCTGCCTATCCAGAAAGCACCTGGGGGTAGGATGTCTGTGCCTAGATAGGTTCTTGCTGACCCAGAAGGTCTGGGTCTAGGGCTCTTCTCCCAGAGAAAGTTCTTGTCATCCCAATCTGGGGCTTGGTGTAGGATGCTGGGTTCCAGCAAAAGTTCCTGCCAACCCCAAAAGACAACTGGGAGCAGGGCAGCTGATCTCTGCAGTAGTTTCTATTTACCCATAAGAAAACTGGGGGCAGGAAATTGCCCATCATCTATAACTGACTTGTTCATTTCATCTGTCTTCACAATTTAGGATTGATCACTGACAAATATGGTGTGGTGAACCATAAGACTCACAAAAACCACTGGAGTAAATCCCCAATTGCCATCAATTTCCTCCTACCACCCTAATAATAATAAGACTTACAAAAACCATTATTATCAGTTCAGCTAACATTTATTGCTGTACTTATATTAACCACTTAGTGGAATACTGTACAACTGTACAAACATTATCCTATTTAACATTCATAAACATGTTTGAGAGAGGCACAGTTACTCTCCCCATTTTTTCAGGTGAAGAAACTGAAGTAATGACCCTAAGGGCATATCTTTGCTTTTCAGCACTTGAAAGAGGCCCTTTGCAGCCAATTTTCCCAGTGCTATACGTCGTCTGATGTCTTGACTGCTGCTTCCATTGGCTTTGATTGCAGAACCAAGCAATGTGAAGTTTTTGACAACTTCAATCTTTTCTCCATTTATCATGATGCTGCTTATAGGTCAGTTGTGAGGATTTTTGTTTTCTTTATATTGAGATGTAATCCATACTGCAGACTGTATTCTTCAATCTTCATCAGTAAATTCCTCAAGTCATCCTCACTTTCAGCAAACAAAGTTGTGTCATCAATGTATCACAGGTTGTTAAAGAGCCTTCCTCAAATCCTGATGCCATGTTCTTCTTCATATAGTCCAGCTTCTCAGATTATTTGCTCAGCATATAGATTGAATAAGTATGGTAAAAAGATACAACCCTGATGGACTCCTTTCTTGATTTTAAACCATGTAGTGTCCTCTTGTTCTGTTTGAAGGACAGCCTCCTGGTCCATGTACAGGTTCCTCATAAGTACAATTAAGTTTTCTGGAATTATATATATATATTTACAGTAGGCCCTCAAAAACTGGCCAGTGACCATTCTAATTCTTACTATGGTTATTTGTTAGTTATTCCTTAACCAGTATGATCTAAGTTTCTCTTTAGGCATCCTTCTATTCAAACCTGTTCTTTCTTTTTTCTCTATTTTTGTTATGAGCATGAGGTTTTCATATGGCGTTTTCCTTTCTGCATCTCAAAATCTCTGTATTTTTTTTTTTTTTAAGCCCTTATCATATCCTTGCAAAGCAGGAGTAGCAGGGCTACTATCCTCATTTCAGAGTTGAGAATAATGAGGTTAAGACACACTAAGAAATAATAAGTAAAGAGTGAATAGAATAGGAGTCATTATGCTGGGGTTTATGGCCTTTATCTCTTGCAAATTAATGAAATTCATTGAAAACCTCTCTGAAAACAAATTGGTGAATTTTGGTTGCGAGAATGTGTATAAACATCATCAGATTCCTGGAGGGGTCTGGAATCCCCTAGAAAGCATAAGAATCACTGTGGTTAAAGATCTCCTAGATTAGAAGAGTATTGGGGGGCAGTTAACATTTATTTTCTGCATCCAAGGTGATGGCAATATAGTTGGGTGTGGCTGGGATAGCACTTACATCAGATTTTCCTAGGCTGCTTTTTAAAATTCAGATTCCTAGACCCTTGCTCAAACTTAAAGAACCAAAGTCTGAAGAATGAGAGCTGGAGAATCTGATATTTGAGCAAGCTCTCTAATGTTTGACAGGGCACTGGTGCTGTAGCACTACCCTGGCTTTGGAGTCCACCACTTACAGCTGTGGGAACTTGAGGCCATTACTTCAGTTTCCTCACCTGAAAAAATGGTGAGATTAACTGTGCCTCCCTCAAACACATTTGTGAATATTAAATAGGATAATGTTCGCACAGTTGTACAGTATTCCACTAAATGGTTAATATAAGTACAGCAATAAATGTTAGCTGAACTGATAATAATGGTTTTTATGAGTCTTATTGTTATTAGGGTGGTAGGAGGAAATTGATGGCAATTGTGGATTTACTCCAGTGGTTTTTGTGAGTCTTATGGTTCACCATACCATATTTGTCAGTGAATCAATCCTAAATTGTGAAGACTGATGAAATGAACAAGTCAGTTATAGATGATGGACAATTTCCTTTTTGTCTTTCTCTCTTTCATTTCCAAATTTTCTACCATGACTTAATAAAATAAAACCTTTGTTATTTCAAAAAAAGTATTTTACTACACAGTTTGCAGATAATTAATTCATAGCTCGTTAACTGTGACATTGTGGTAAATTTCTTTAGTTACTTAATCAAGGAGTTTACCCTGTATATTACATTGCTTGAGAAAATTTGACTATACCCAAATTACCTTGGTTTAAGAGGCCTTTTTCAGGAACTGAAATACATTCTAATTAGAAAACTCACCAGGGTGGCATGACATTATTGCTGTAGGAATTAGAATTCTAGAGGATGTTGCCTGGTCTTCATGAAACACTGAAAAACTCAGAGGTTTTTCCTGAAAGAGCTTACTAAGTCCCCAAGAAAATCCTACAAATACTCTTATTATTATTATTATTTTGTATTGTGATTTGGGTGAAAATGTACAGAGCAAATACACTTTACATACAGCAGTTTACATACACTTTGTCTCATGACATTGACCACAATTTAGCACAATACAACATCTCCCCTCCCACTTGTTCCTGGTACTTACCTCTTCCTTGTGTCCATCTCTCCATGCACTCCTACCCCCTGAGCTGTCTCCCTGTGCCTGAGCAGCCCTTCTTTCTCTCATGGTTATTCTCTCCAAGGAGTGTATCTACCTCAGGTAAATGCTCAACTGATATGCCTGTCTATTGTTTGGCTGGAAGCCACAGGTATGCATTCAATTCCAGACCTGAAGGGCAGCTAGGGGCCATAGTCTCAGTGGTTCCACCAGGCTCTATCGGGCCAGCAAACCTGTTTCCTGCCTTTTTTT
>NW_006921721.1:1508817-1517670 GCF_000298275.1 Orycteropus afer afer
CAGAACATTGTATTGTGCCACGCCCAACAGAAATAACCCAGGTGGATAGCTTCAGCAATCAGGAGCTCCTCAGTTGCTCATAGAAAATCCCACCTTGGAGTTTACAAAGACTTATGGGTAGAAAAGCCACACTAAGTAATTTACTACACTGTGGTATGTTTCTGCATGTGTAAGCTGGTATATATACAAATACTTTCAATTGTAAGTGTGACAGAGCATGGATTAAAAAATCACACAGTGGAAATTAAGACAAATTTTTAAAAAAAGTGTTAATAATGCAACTACCCAGAATTGAGCCTTGGTATTACTGTTTTTTTTTTTTTTATTATTGTTTTTCAACCATACAGTGTACAGTTTGTACAGTTGTACAGTTGTACAGTATTCCACTAAGTGGTTAATATAAGTACAGCAATAAACGTTAGCTGAACTGATAGTAGTGGTTTTTATGAGGCTTATTATTATTATGTAATACATAGACCAGGAGGCTGTTCCTCAGGCAGAACAAGGAGACACTGTATGGTTTAAAATCAACAAGGAAGTATGTCAGAATTGTATCCTTTTACCATTTTTTATTATTTTTTAATGAGTTGCCAATGGGAGAAATAAGTGGCAAATTTCTTCTGTGATGATAAACTACTCAGGAAAGAAAGACAGACATGCAGAAAAGGACAGCAACAGTCAAGAATGTAAGCTACAAGGAACAATGTGATATTCAGATTCAGAGCAAGTTCACATATCCCTAAGGAAACACAACTATGAGGGTGAATTAAAAGTCTGTTGTAACTGGTCAAAAACATAAAAGATAGCAAATTGGTAGCACAGAAGAATCTGCTAAGGAAAAGCTTATTTCTTTTTTTCTCATTCATCTTTTCTTGGGCAGTTAATTGTTTTCACGTTGTCCTTGAGCTCCTTGTCAATGGTTGCTCTTGGCTGGATATGGCTGCAACTTAAACTCATTCTCCAAATCATACTTCAGCACAGTGAGATTGTGTGTGACCTCCAGACACTGTTATGGCCCACCCATTCCATAAATAACTCAGCAATGTGATTGGGTTAGGAAGAAACGCCTAGAGAGTGACAGGAAAGAGCATGGGTAACGTGGGCCCAGGAGCTAGTAGGCCAGTGTGATCTAGCTACATAAGTTAGTCTTCTCCAATGACTTCTTCGTATAGTACTAGTTGTTCAGACTACCACAGGATTTAAAAATGAGCAGAAAAATGCCTGTGCAGAATTAGTTGTGTAAACTGAGGAGAAAACATCCTGATTGGAAGTCTAGGTTATCTGTGTTCTTCGATTGAATGATAATTGTGAGAATGTCCACTATGCCTTGACCTGAGGGACTTTCCTCTGCTCCATGTGTGTACAAAGTCCTCCAAGACCTCTCCTCCCAATCTCTAATTTGTAAATTCCACAGGTAAAGCCCATTTTCTACTCATACTTTCCATCCTTGTTCTCATCTCCAGCTCCTCATCTTCAGGACTAAGACTGAAAATGGCTTCATTGCTACAATCAGGTAAACCTCTAAGAAAGAAAAGCTGCACCTGCAAATCAGCCTCTCTGTGTGTGAGTGTCTCACTTTCTGCGTCTCTAAGTCTCTCTCTCATGCATACATATTTATGATTTCTGTATTCCACATTTCCCCTGCCTTTGCTCTCTCATCACACAAAAGGTTCCTGCTAACTGCAATTACTTTCCTTGTATTAACAGTAGCTTTTACCATGGGTCCTGTGATAATTTTTTAAAAAATTGCCTCAATCCTTTTTCAACTTTGTTGAAGTCTGTTGATAATAACCTTTTCCATCTTGTAAACTTTGTCTCTGTCTCTCTATCTCTGTATTTCTCTGTCTCTCACTCTGCCTCTGTCTCCACATGTGACAAATAAAATGAAATCAAAGGAAAGGAGAGCACCTTCCTTTTTGAATCAGGTACCTATAAGCATCTTTACCTTTTCTTAACTCTCTTGTTATAAAGTGACATTTCACTGTCCTATGCACAGAATATGTGACTTAGTACCTCTTGATCAGAAAACTAGACTTAGCTGATTGGTTCACTTTGTGGCTATCCTGCTAGCTCTTGAATGACTTACAAGTTTTATTAAAAAAAAAAAAAAAAAAGAAGAAAAGTATCCAAGTGTTATGAGGAGTATTTTCATGCATTAATTTCCTGGCAAAACATTTCCTTTAGCTAGAGTCAACCCTGAAGCCTCCTTGAGCATGATAAGGTGAGCCGGAGTTGGAGGAAGGAAGGAAGGTCCTAGAGCTGGCTGCCTCAGGCTCCCACCTCAGGCAGCCCTGGTCATTGAGCTGGCTTTTCAGACACAGAGTCAGTCACATGACCTTCCTATTGAGCCTAAATAAATTAAATGAGGAAATATGTGAACATGTTAGTTTCTAGCACTAAATTTCTCCTGTGGCTGGGCATACAGGCAAAGCTGGGGATGATTTCAAACTCAGGTTTCTACAGCACAGCATGTTTGCATGAATAAAAAGTACAGTTAGAAGTTGGCAACATAGTTCAGGGCAATCAATTTAACATCTCAAGAGAACAGTTTGGTGATGTGATCCAAAAGTAGGAATGAGGTTCATGGGTTAAAATTTTGGTCTTCTTCCACATTTCCTATTAATGCGCTAGGGGACTGAGTCCCTGCCTCTAATTTTCCTAACTGTGTGCAAGATACCACAACATCAGCTGAGCTGGTATACAGATTTACTAACAAATATGAAATGATTTATGACCCTTAGATTAGAAAGCATGTGATCATCTCACATTCTTATGTATAATGTACTCTATTCTAGCAGCTCTTAGTAATTATTAACAAAGTATGTATCTATTTTATGTGTAACCGTTGTTACCAATCTTTATATCCTTGTGCTATTTTCTATTTTTTACTTTGATGAAAACATGTATAACAAAACTTTTGCCAGTTCAACGATTTTTACTTGTATAATCCAGTGACATTGGTTACATTCAAACAGGTTATGGATCCATCACCACTATCCTTTTCCCAATTATTACACCACCATTAACAGAAACTCAGAGCTCACTAAGCACTGACTTCCCTTTTCTTCCTTCCTCCCACCCTGGAGAACACTAATACACTTTGATCTGTAGTCATTTGTTTCATATAAGGGGAATCACACAATATTTGATCTTTTGTGACTGACTTATTTCACTCATGTGTAAACAGCTTACTGTTTTCGGGTTTCTCCACGTTGTGACATGCATCAGGACTTCATTTCTTTTTGGGGCTGAGTAATATTACATTAGGAGCTCTGGTGGTGTAGTGCCTAAGGCATTGGACTGCTAACCAGAAGGCTGGCTGTTCAAACCCACCAGCCACTCCTTGGAAGGACGGTTGGGGCAATCTACTTTCATAGTGATACTGCCTCGGGAAACCCAAGAAGGGGCTGCTATGAGTCAGATCTGACTTGCTAGCAGTGTTTTTTTTTTTTTTTTTAATATTACATTGTATGCATGTACCACATTTTATTTTATCCATTCATTGATTGATGGACATTTAGGTTGTTTTTACTTTTTGGCTACTATGAAAAGTGCTGTAATAAACATTGGTGTCCTGATCTGTTTTCATTCTTGCTTTCAATGTTTTGGGTACATACCCAGGATTGGGATTGCTGTATAATATGGTAGTTCTAAGTCTTATGCTATTTGAACCTATATATTTTCTTCGAGAAACTTCTTCAATTATCTTCATTATATGATTCCTATGACTTGTTCTCTCCTCCTTTCCATGCATTCTTTCCTTTTTGGAATGTTATTTCTCTGCCTTTATCATTAGAATTTTATTTTAATCTTGGGATTTATTAAGCCTCTTCTCCAATTTTTCTTTAGCATTTTATCTATAGTTTCTCAGAATTCCCTCACATGGTTCAACCATTTTTATACTTCTTAAAACTTTGGATAAATAAATAAATGCTCCAAATATGTAAAAAATTTTTGACTGGGTTAAAAAGAAACCTCTCCAAAATGAATACAATTCTTATAAACCCGTTTATGTACCATATTAAATTTAAAATAGGTTGTGTGTTTAACTTTACATATTGTAGAAATCCTAAGTTTAATTTTTAAAAGATTGAGTAAATACACCATCAGAAATGCCTACAATTCTTGTAAACACTTCCTAGCTAACTGTCACTGTCAATGTCAACATTTATAAATTAACAGATGATATGGCTTTGACACAATCAATAAATGCTTGTCTGTTTTTCCCTGCAGTGATCATGTGAAAGTTATGCCCAGTTAAATCTTGGAAAAACAGTAACACATTTTACACAGAAATAACACATACAGAATACAGGTTTTCAGCCATAAGTCTATAGAAGTCATAGGGAATTGATGACCTCTGGGTCAATTTTAATCTTTTATGGACAGTCATATACTTTAGAGATAATGGTATCTGATAAAGGATTTGATTGTCAAAGTACTTTTACTAAATGATGCCATGGGTCAGCTGAAACCTGTGTCCACAATAAAACATGTGTAAGAAATGCCAACATAAAAAAATTATGGCACGTCAAACCATAATACTCATAAAAGAAAATATATGGGTAAAGCTGTAGAACATTGTTTTTGGCAATGGGTTCTCAGATATGATACCAAAATAGATAAATTTGACTTCATCAAAATTAAAAACTTTAGTACATCAAAGAACTTTATCAACAAAATAAAACAACCTACACAGAATGGGAGAAAATATTTGGAAATCATGTATTTGATAGGGATTAAATACCCATAGTATGTAGAGAATTCCTACAACTCACAACAAAAAGATAATACAATCAAGAAATAGGCAAAAGACTTACATAAACACTTTACCATAAAAGATATAGAAAGGGGCAATGTTGTTGTTGTTAGGTGCTGTTGAATTGATTCTAGCTCATAACAACTTTATGTGCAACAGAATGAAACACTGCCTTGTCCTGTGCCTTCCTTACAATCCTTGCTGTGCTTCAGCCAATCCTTGCAGCCACTGTGTCAATCCATCTCATTGAAGGTCTTTCTCTTTTTCTCTGACCCTCCACTTTACCAAGCATATCTTCCTTCTGGAACTGATTCCTTCTGACAGTGTGACCAAAGTAGGTGAGCTGAAATCTGGCCATTCTTGATTCCAAGGAGGATTCTGGCTGCAGTTCTTCCAGGCCAGGAGTAATTTGTTCCTTTTCTTGTAGTCCATTGCATTTTTAGTATTCTTTGCTAACACCGCAATTCAAAGGCATCAATTCTTCTTTGGTCTTCCTTAGTCATTGTCCAGCTTTCACCACTCATCTGTCAGTATGTAGTACTATGGTGGCTTGAAGTTGCTGTGAAGCTAGAAGCTATGTCACTGGTATTTCAAATACTAGCAGGGTCATCTGTAGTGGACAGGTTTCAGTGGAGCTTACAGACTTAGACAGACTGGGAGGAAGGACAGGGCCATTCACTTCTGAAAACTTGGCCATTGATAATCTTATGAATAACAGTGAAACACTGGTATATTAATGGAAGTGGACAATAAACACATGAAAACATGCTGAAGATTATTGATCATTAGGGAAATGTAAATGAAAACCATAATGAGATATTACTTCATACCCACTAACCCACTGTCATCCAGTCAATTCCAACTCATAGCAACCCCCGCTGGGTTTCTGAGGAGGTAAATCTTTACAGAAGTAGATTGCTCCATCTTCCTTTCATGGAATGGCTGGTGGGTTTGAACCATCAGCCTTCTGGTTAGCAGTCAAATGCCTTAGACACCACACCACCAGAGCTCCTTTCATACCCACTAGGATGGCCATAATAATAATAATAATAAATGTTGGTGAGAATGTGGAGAAATTACAACTTCCAGGCATTGCTATTGGGATTGTAAAATGGCAGCCACTATGGGGAAGAGTTTAATGATTCCTCAAAAAGTTAAACAGAATGACCATAAACCCATTACCATTGACTCGATTCTGATGCATAGATATAAGGCAAAGTAGAACTGCCCTGTGGGGTTTCAAAGACTGTAATCTTTCTGGGAAAAGACTACCACATCTTTCTCCCACAGAGCAGTTAGTAGGTTTGAACCACCAATCTTTCAGTTAGCAGCCAAACACTTATCCACTGTGCCACCAGCTCTCCTTTAGAATTACCATATAACCCAGCAGTTTCACTCCTAGGTATATATCCAAAATAATTGAAAACAAAGACTCAAACAAAGACTCAAACTGTTTGAGTCACTTGTTTACCAGTGTTCACTGCAGCATTATCATAGTAGCCAAACGGTGAAACAACCTACACATCTATCAACAGATGAACGGACAAAGAAATTGTGCTATATCCATGCTATGGAATATTATTCAACCTCAAAGAGAAATGAAGTTCTGATATATGATACATCATGGATGAACCTTGAAAACATGCTGAGTGAAATATGTCACATAAAAAAGGACAAATATTGTATGACTGTACTTATATGAAATACTGAGGATAGGAAAATGCATAGTGACAAAAGTAGATTAATGGTTAGCAGGGACTGGAGGAAAGAAGAATAGAATGAGGAGTTATTGTTTAATAAACACTGAACTTCTGTTTGATGTGATAAAAAGTTGTTTAAATAGTGGTGAAGATTGTACAACATGGTGAACATAATTAAGTTCCTTAATTGTGCACGTAAAAATGGTTGAAATGGCAAATTTCTGTTAAATATATTTGACCACGATAAAAAAATAAACAGAAATAAAACAAAATAAACTCAAAATGTGGCACAGTCACTGCCACGTGACAGCTGATGAGCCCCCTCTTACGGTGGAGGGGTGGTGGCAGCAATAAATTGATTCAGGAGGTCATGGCTCCTGCCTCCCATCTACCCATGAAGTAGAATACTTTCCACTTGTTCCCTGTCCTTTTCTTCCTTTGCTACACATTTCTCCTGTTTGTAACTGATTCTGGTATATTTTATTGGTGGCCCTGATCAGTAGTCTCTATATATTCTTACCTTATGCAATGTAACTTTAATGCCTCCTTTAATCATGAATATGATTTCCCACTCTCGGTGTCTGGATGGCTTTGTGACTTGCACTGGCTAGTAGAATGCAATGGAAGTAATGGTGGGCAAGTTCCAACCTAGACCTCAAGAGCCCTTGAGTACATCTACCTTTTGGATCCATCTTTTGGAACCCTGGATCCACCATGAGAATTAGCCTAGGCCAGCCTGCTGAAGGATGAGAGTCCATATAGAATCCAGAGAAATCATCCTAGCTGAGGCCATTCTAGAGCTGCCAGCCCTTGGCTGAGCTCAGCCAAGACCAGTAGGGCTACTCAGCTAAATACGAACTAAATAAATGCTTGTTATTTTATGCTGCTGTGTTTTAGAGATTGTTTGTCACATAACATTGTTGTGGTAATAGATAACTGATACACTGACATATTTTTTCAAAATGAAAATAACTTCAGTGTTCATTCTGATTATAAAAATAAACACAGTTAATATTTTTAAAAGTTTAAACAATATAGGGAAGTACAAAGGAGGAAGTGAAGTTACTCTAAGTATCACCACACAGAGATAACCACCTAACTGAATCTTTTTTTTTCCACTGTGCTAATATATTTATATATATGTTATATATATATATATATACATATATATATATATATATAACAAAATATTTGCCATTTCAACATTTTCAACATGTGTACTTCAGTGGCATTAATTATGTCCACCATGTTGTGCAAGTATCATAATGATCTATCTCCAAATTGTTTCATTACTCTTTAACAGAAGTAAGACTACACTAAGTAAGACTGCTTACCTCCTCACACCCCTCCCTGGTAAATACTAATACAAACAAAAACCAAACTCACTGCTGTCAAGTCAGATCCGACTCATAGTGACCCTTTCTTGGGTTTCTGAGATGGTATTTCTACAGAAGTAGATTGCTCAGTCTTCCTACCAAGGAGTGGCTGGTGGGTTTGAACCACCAGCCTTCTGGTTAGCAGTCAAAAACTATGCCACCAGAGCATCCAATTACTAATGTTGTTGTTGTTTGTTGTTATGTGCCATCAAGTTGGACCCGACTCATTGTGACCCCTCCTTGGGTTTCCGAGGCAGTATCACTACGGAAGTAGATTGCCCCATCTTCCTTCCCAGGAGTGGCTGGTGGGTTTGAACCGCCAGCCTTCTGGTCAGCAGTCAAGTGCTTAAGGAACTATGCTACCAGAGCTCCCCCAATTACTAATAAACTTGTCTAAATACTTGCCTATTCTAGATATTCTATATAAGTGAAAACATACAATATTTGTACTTTTGTGACTGACTTTTTCTCTCTTCATTTTGTTTTCAAGGCTCTTTCATGCTGCAATGTGTATCAGGACTTCATTACCTTTATGATTGAATAATACTCCATTGTATGGATTTACCATATTTTCTTTATCCATTCATCTGTTAATGGATGCTTGGGTTGTTTGCAATTTATGTCTATTGTGAAAAGTTCTGCAATGAACAATGGTTGTCAGGTATCTGTTTGTGTTCCTGAGTTCAAGTCTTTGGGGGTACATACTGAGGAGTGGAACTGTTGGGCCATATAGTAATTCTATGTTTAAATTTTTGAGAAACTGCTAAACTGTTCCACAGTGGCTACATCATTTTACAATCCCACCAGCAACGGACGAGAGTCCCAATTTTTCCAGATCATCACCAACATGTTTTTTTCCTTTAAATTATAGCTGTCCCACTAGTGTGAAGTATATAATGTTCTTTTTTTTTTAATTTTGATTTGGGTGAAGATTTACAGAGCAAATTCACTTTCCATATAGCGGTTCACATATACTTTGTCTCATGTCATTGACCACAGTTTACCACAATGCAACAGC
>NW_006921721.1:1544407-1544853 GCF_000298275.1 Orycteropus afer afer
CGTTTTTGAATTATCTTCAGTAAGATCTTACTTGCATGTGATATTAATGATATTGTTCTACAATTTCCACATTCTGCAGGATCCCCTTTCTTTGGAATGGGTACAAATATGAATCTTTTCCAGTCAGTTGGCCAGGTAGCTGTCTTCTAAATCTCTTGGCATAACCAAGTGAGTGCCTCCAATGGGGCATCCATTTGTTAAAATATCTCAGTGGGTATTCTGTCAATTCATGGAGCCTTGTTAATTGCTAATTCTTTCATTGCAGCTTCGACTTCCTCCTTCAGTACCATTGGTTCTAGATCATATGTCACTTCCTGAAATGGATGAAGATCCACCAGTTCTTTTTGGTAGAGTGACTCTGTGTGTTCCTGCCATCTTCTCTTGATGTTTCCTGCATCATTCAATATTTTTCCCATAGAATCTCTCAATATTGCAACTCAAGGCTT
>NW_006921721.1:1544953-1556685 GCF_000298275.1 Orycteropus afer afer
CTGGTAGCATAGTGCCTAAGACACTTGCCTGCTAACCAGATGGCTGGTGGTTCAAACCCACCAGCCACTCCTCGGAAGGAAGATGGGGCAATCTACTTCCTTAGTGATACTGCCTCGGAAACCCAAGGAGGGGTCGCTATGAGTCAGGGCTGACTCGATGGCACATAACAACAACAACAACAACCACCACAGGAATCTGTGAGAGTGCTGTCTCTTTAAATATCCAAAACAGTCAAGCCGCATATTAAAACTTCAAAATGGCAGTGTTCTCTGGACCGGCAAAAGTCCACAACTCAGCCCACCTTTCTCTTCACTTTCTCTGTTTGTTCCCCAGCCACCGTGCACAGTCCTCCTTGCAGTCCCTGGCTGTAGGGTGATTTTTAGGTTAATTCTTAGGTCCTACCACCCGTCGGGAATCTCCAAGCTGCCTGTACCGTCAGGGTCGCTCAGGGCACTGTCAGACCACAGCTCCGTATGTCTCCTTTTTTTTGGTATTTTCACTCAAATTCTTCTGCTAGTTGGGGTTTAGTCCACTTCTGTATCCTTCCCTTCAAGTCTCAGGGGTCCAAGATTATCTTCTGTGTCTGTGTTAATTGGTTTCCCTTTTCTTTGTTGAAGAGGGTCTGTGCAGTCCTTCTGCCTAGTCTGCCATCTTGCCAGAACTCCAGTATATAATGTTCTTGAAATGACAAAGTTGTAGAAATAGAGAGCATGTCTTTAGTCAAGGGACTACTGGGAGGTGGGGATAGAAGGAAGTGCTGTGCCTATCAAAAGGCAAGTAGTGATGGACGTGTTCTGTGAATATTGTGGTTGTCATGTTGCTCTATGGCTTTGCAGGGTGTTACTATTAGGGTACATTGGGTTAAAGGGACAAGGATCTCTATTATTTCTCACGACTGTATGTGAGTCTACAATTATCTCCAAGTAAAATGTTTAAATTAAAAAAAAAATATATTACTGCAGTAATACAAAAATCAGTTGGATTCTTCTACACCAGCAAAGAGATTCCTGAAAAGGAAATAAGGTAATCAATGCCATTTATAATAGCTACCATATATATATATGTGTGTGTGTGTGTGTGTGTGTGTGTTGTTGTTGTTGTTGTTATGTGTCGTCGAGTCAGCCCTGACTCATAGCGACCCCTCCTTGGGTTTCCGACGCAGTATTACTATGGAAGTAGGATTGCCCAACCTTCCTTCCGAGGAGTGGCTGGTGAGTTTGAACCACCAGCCTTCTGGTTAGCAGTCAAGTGCCTTAGCCACTATGCTACCAGAGCTCATATATATATATATATATATGACAACAAAGATGAACCCTTTTGCACATACAGTACTGCGTTGTCAGTGAAGGCAAACATTGATCTATTGGTGGATAGATGGGTGTACAGGCTGAACTATTAGGTATGTCTATGCATTGGGGAGCTCTGGTAGCATAGTGGCTAAGGCACTTGACTACTAACCAGAAGGCTGGCGGTTCAAACCCACAGCCACTCCTTGGAAGGAAGATGGGGCAATCTACTTCCGTAGTGATACTGCCTTGGAAACCCAAGGAGGGGTCGCTATGAGTAGGGTCTGACTTGACAGCACATAACAACAAGGATGCAGAGGGAGTGTGCCCATGACCATGTATAAGGTTGGCAGACAATGGTTCTACAAGTGTATTTGTATGTTCTGTAAGAATTCCCAGGTACATAGTAGAGCTGACAAGGGACAAGGTTATAGTCACTTCTTGGTCACAGCCAGCTACCCAGAGGGACCGAGTAGTTGGACCTGTGGGCCCAGGACCATAGTCACAGGGGACATCAAGCTCAACTAGTATAACATACTACACGAAAATATTGTTCTACCTCCTACTTTGGCAAGTAGCGACTGGGATCTTAAAAGCTTGTAAGTGGCCATCTGGATGCAACGATGGGTCTGTCCTTGTCCAGAGCAAAGAAGAATGAAGAAAACCAAAGATTTATGGAAACAATTAGTCCAAGCAACTGGTACACCATGCGATCTTCAGCCTATATGACTATGAGACCAGAAGAACTAGATGGTGCCTGGCTACCACTGTCAACCACTCGGAGAGGTATCTATGTAGGAGATCCTGGATAGAGTGGGAGAAGAATGTAGAACAAAGCTCAAAATCATTAAAAGAAAAGGAGGAGGGGTGAGCAGCTTTGCTGATCTGATAGAGTCTGATGGAACCCCTGAGACTATGGCTCCTAGCTGCCCTTCAGGTCTGGAACTGAACCCACTCCAGTGTCTTCCAGCCAAACAAAAGACAGGCATATGAGCTGAACATTTACATTAGGCAGATACACTTTTTGGAGAGATCAATCATGGAAGACCAGAAGGGTTGTGTATGCATATGGAGACAGCTTGTGGGGCAGAAGTTCATGGGAGAGAAGGATACAGGGAAGAGGTAACCATGGGGAGGAAGTGAGAAAGAAACTGTTGCATTGTGGGAAATTACAGTCGATGTCATGAGACAAAGAGTATGTGAACTTCTGTATGGAAAGTGAATTTGCTCTGTAAACTTTCACAAAAATCAATAAAAATTTAAAAAAAAAATTAATACAATAAGCATTCCTGTCCATAAGCTCATGTGAGTGTTTTTTTCTCCAGGATGTATTCCTAGGGAGTACATTTGTACTAAAAGTTTTAAGACTTTTGAAGCACATTGTCAAATTGCTTTTCAGGAATTTTTTTTCAGTTTGTATGAGGCTATATATTTCAGAATTTCAATATGGGTTACACTTCAATATAAAGAGAACAAAAATCTTTGCAAGTGGACCAACAAGTAACTTCATGATAAATGGAGAAAGGATTGAAATTGTCAGGGATTTTGTTTTACTTGGATACACAATCAATGCCCATAGAAGCAGCAGTCAAGAAATCAGAAGACATACTGCATTGGACAAATATGCTGCAAAAGACATTTTTAAAGTATTAAAGAGTAAAGATGTAACTTTGAAGAGTAAGGTCTACTTGATTCAAGACATGGTATTTTCAATCACCTCATATGCACGTGAGAGCTGAACAATGAATAAGAAAGACCACAGAAGAATTAATGCATTTTAATTGTGGTGTTGGCAAAAGACGCTGAATACTATGGACTGGCAGAAGAATGAACAAATCTGTCTTGGAAAAAGTACAGCAGAATGCTCCTTAGAAGTGAGAATGGCCAGGTTTCATCTCACGTACATTGGTCATATTGTCAGAAGGGACCAGTCCCTGGAGAAGGATATCATGCCTGATAAAATAGAGGGTCAGTGAAAAATGGGAAGACACTCCACAAGATGGATTGACACAGTGGCTGCAACAATGGGCTCAAGCACAGTAGGGATTGTGAAGATGGCACAGGACCAGGCAGGGTTTTGTTCTGTTGTATGTAGTGTTGCTATGAATTGGAACTAATTTGATGGCACCTAAACACAATAACATATTTTCAGATAATGTAGTAGCTACAGTTGGTTGTTTTTTAAAAAAGTAATAATAATCAACATTAGTCAATCTTTGCCTTTTGTGGGGCACTGTACTCAATACTTCACCTCTCATTTGAACTCCCCAGAGGCCCATGGCATAGGCTCACTCATGCCCTCACTTCACAAATAAGTAAACTAAAACTCAGAGAGATTGAATAACTCACCCAAGATTACATGCTGGTAAGTGACATGGTTGAGAGTCACCTTAGGTTCATTTAATGTCAAAGCCAGTGTGATAACCACTGTGCTAACTTATGCTATAATATATTAGACTACCTGCTAGCTGTTAGACATATACCCTAGGGAGTAAGAGAATATGGTGTGGATGAGAGATAGGAAAAACAGTTTTTTTCTTAATAGCAAGCACCCTCCTTGGGTTTCTGAGGCAGCATCACTATGGAAGTAGATTGTCCAACCTTCCTTCTGAAGGACTGAGGGACATAGATGCCACTTTTGGAAACATTACCAACTCAAATCAGACTTTCCTTGGTCCTCTGGCTCTTTAGAGCTCTTCGGAACTGTATGGTGAGTGTCAGCCTTCATACAGCTTCTTCCCTAAAAGTTTCAGCTTGATACTAAAGCACAGAGGATGGTTGCCGGCTGCTGGTGCGTGTTCATTAAAGGACTTAGTCCTAATTTTTAAATCATTAGTTATGCAGTTACGTTCTCAGGCCACATGTAACATAGAAATAGGGAAGAGTCCATTATACACTATGCTTGGGTAGCCTCCTTTATGTGAGGCTGTGCATCACTGTGCTCATAAACGTGCCAAAGCTCTCAGCTTCCAGTGGTTCCAAGGAGGGAATGTTTTCCAGAGAGTGTTGTTTTAACAAAGCCTCTTTTTGTTGTATGATTTTCAGATTTCTTTTTATGTACAGAGTTAATTCTTCCAGGAAAGTGACATTTTCATGGTGGTCCTCTGTTTATGTAAGACCATATTTCACTGGAAACTACTTAATTTGATCTACTTGCATGATTTCTCAAAGCATAGAAATTAGAGATTGACAGTTTCTTAAGTCATAAACCAAATTGGTCATAAACCAATTTATTTTGCTAGTCTTCTAGGGCCTGGAATTTTATATGATTTTATACCAAAAGTCATTGTCTTTAATTCAATTTACATAAATGTTCTAATAATTCAGGTCAATTGATAAAAACTGGGTTAAAAATTCTGAATTGTTGTTACAACATTGGGTATGCAGGTTTTAATGGAAGTGAATTTGTCAATTAGCATTGCATGCCCAATCATTCATTCATTCTTTTTTGTAACTTTATTCTGTTATACCTGTGCACATTATTTCACATTTTGTTAATTACTCTGAAGTATTGTCCTCCTTTTCTAAAAACAAAGTCTTAGGTTTTCTAATCCCTTGTATGTGAAAACCCTCACCTTATCTTATTTCCTTTTTATTGCTCTTTTGTGGAATTTTTTCCTCTTTGGGAGAAGATGATCCTAAATGATAAAGATAAGACATGAATGATTTATGAAGTAGAATGATAATATATCCCATATTTTTTTTCCAAATACTTGTACTTCTACTGCTTTTTTTTTAGGGGGGGGGGCACATCCACTGTGAATTCAGCATACATCTTCATCGAGCTGTCCAGAAAGACGCCTAGCTCTTTTTACAGGTCTGGAAGCTCTCCATGTCTTCCTCAGAGCCAGTTCTAAGAAGGATTGTAAATTGCCAAGAAAGTAAAAATAAAAACCCAGATTTAATGAACATCTTATGACAGAGGTGACTGAGTTCTTGGAAGTAAAAAGTAATTGGATCTAATTGTGAAGCCCAATTGTTTATAGCAGGAACATGTGTAGAATTTATTAGTTTGGATAGTCTGCTCCACACTGAATATAAGTCCTGTTGCCCCAAATAACCATATAAATAAATAGTGTTACTTCAAGTAATGCTCCTTTTTGGGCAAACCACATTGTAGGAATAAACCAGATGGCAGTAACACTGTTTTGTGATGTTGCAGGCCCTTCCACTGAAAGGAGGTCTGCAGTCAGCATGCCCACATGGTGGTTCTCGGCATTTTTTTTTGTGTGACCTCATGCCATTCACATACATAATGTGTGTCTCTCAGCAATCATTCTCATTTCACTTCAGTGATTCTCAAAGTAGCAGGGGCAAAAGATAGGATGGGCACTTATTAGGGATGTTGGTAGATTATTAGGGCATGGATTCTAAAACCTCCCCCCAGGAGATTACTATCCACCACTCTCCAAGTGCCACTTGTCCCACTCTGTTAAGAATAACTAGTACAAGAACACAGCTTCTTGTTGTTGCTAGGTGCCATTGAGTCAGTTCTTGCTATGGCAACCCTATGTACAATAGAATAAAGCACTGCCCACTCCTGTGCCGTGTTCACAATCATGGCCGTGCTTGAGCCCAGTGTTGTAGCCACTGGATCAATCTGTCTCATTGAAGGTCTTGCTCTCTATTACTGATCCTCCATAGTACCAAGCATGACAACCTTCTGCAGGGACTGGTCCCATCTGATAATATGATCAAAGTAGGAAAAATGAAGTCTCACCATAGCAATAACAATTAAAAAAAATAAAAAAACTAAGTAAACTCTATGCCAATAAAATGCAAATTTCCAAAGGAATGGACTTTTTTTTTGCTTGATAAATTATAAGTCATCTCAATTGGCTCTAAAAGGCAAATATATAGGCAAATATAATCATGAAAAAAATGAAAGAATATCAAAGATATATACCTAAAAAAGTTTAAGATCCATATGGATCTGTATGCAATTCTTCTAAGCTTTCAAGGAATAGATAATTCCAATGGTATAAATAAGCCATTCCTAAATAAGCATGCATGATGCCAATGTTATTTAAACAAAATGCCTGTACATGTTATTATGTGTAGGAAAAAATATTGGAAACAAATACCTCAAAATATTAAAAAACATTTCTATGTCATTGGTGGGACTTGAGGTTTTATTTTCTTCTTCATACTTCTTATTCTACAAATTTTCTGTAATGAACCTGAGTTATTTTTATAATACAAAATTAATGCACAGTCTTTTTTTCTTTTTAAAAAAAGGAAAGCCAGTAGGTGTGAATACAGTTAGTGGCAGATCACCTGAACACAGTATGCAAAGTCCATGACAAATGTCCACCTTGCATTGCTGAAGTCTCTTTATGGTCATGGTCAAAATCCAAACCTTGGAATAGCTGTTGTCACTGTTGTTAATAGAACTTGAGCGATTCCCCAAAGCTGGTCTCCCTCCACCCTGGCTGAACATTACTATCATCTGGGAAGCTTTAAAAGTTTTGCCCTTGGCACTGGCATGGTTCTTTAAGCTCCCCCAGGTGATTCTAACATCAAGCCATGTTCAGAACTGTTGTCAGAGGCTCATTTTGTATGTGTTAGTCAATTCTGACATTGTGGCTCATTTCATCAGCCAAGGAAGTGGAAGCCAGTTGTCCCTCTGGCAGTATGTACCAAGGCTTAGGCTAGTGAAGGTCCATCCCCTCCTTCTGTCTGCTTTTCTGGCCTGTTGAGCTACAGGGGCAGAGCCTGCACTCTGCCTTCGTGTCTGCCAGGTGTCTGGTCTGAATATCTGTCCTTCCCTTAGATGCAATTTGAGACGATAGCTCTCCAGTGAAAATTACTCAGTCTGAGGTTGTTGTTTATATGAACTCTTCAGTTCAACCCTTCTAAGGGAACGAGAGGTTTCATTTGGTTTCTAGTGATGTGCAGTTCCAAGAATTTCCATTACACCTGGCCTAGATGTCAATTCCATTTCTTATTACTCAATAAAACAAATTATTAGGAAAATACGGTTTAAAAATGCCAGACTGTATACAATATGGCCCTTGCAAATCATAAATGTCCTAAATCTGGTTGGACAGAAGGAGAGGTAACTAAGATATGACTTTCCTTGCTGCTCCTGGCCAGGTGCTGGGTCCAGAGTTCTGTCCCAAGCTGCAGAATGAGACTGTTGGAACTCAAGTGGGAAGGGCCAGGACAAAGGTGGCTACCTCCAGTCTGAAGCCTGGCTATGGGTTCGAACTTTGTCAGCTCAGGTCTTCTTGGTTATTATCAAGAATAGGAAGCCTGGGTCCTTGGCAGTAATGAAGGATGAGCCAGGTGGGCATAAGGAATGTGGCACAAAACTGCCCTGTTACACAGCTTGTACTTTTTTCATGTAACTTTAAAGGTGGGGGTGGTGAGGATACATTATCAAGGAAAGAATAGGGAGCAGAAACTCTCCCCTCTTTGTCAAACATCCCCTGGGAGCCTTGTTATATCCTTGTCCATTGCAGGTGATTTATCTGTGAAAATCTGTAGCCTCTTGGAGCAGAAGGAAAAGGATCATTGCACCTATCTAGCTGCAGGAATGGTTAAAGCTTTCATAAAACCCAATCTCTCTTCCTTCATGCCCTCATCTCGAGTGAACCACAGAGATTTTGTACATACAAGTATTTTCCATCAAGCTTAGGAATAACGCCACTTGGCAAAAGACTCCGAACAAAGAACCAGACTGCAATGTTTTGTAGTGACTTTACATATGATGTGCCTTTATTACTGGCAAGCTTGTCAAGAGCTTATTCCCACATGTGTCAACACTTCCTTAATACACTGTATTTCATCATGTTAGCATGGCAGAAACAAGGTACTCTACATTGTTACACTCATCCTTCTCCAAGTGCTTGTCTTGAGCCGTGGATTCCACCTCATTGGCTTCATCTGGTGAACAAAGAACAGACAAGAGCATAGTAACGGTGAAGTCCCTGAGTCCATCAATGTTGTACATCACCAAGCATTTTAGTCTGGTTTCATAGCACTCTACATCCAAGAAGTAAAGCTTTATTGTCAAAAGGACATTGACTTAATAACAGCAATAAATCCTGAAAGGCAGTCTAATTTTAGACAGAAAACTTGGCTTAGAGGGAATCCTATCATTTACCCCTTTTGACAATTTTATTCATTGAGTTCATTTTCATGCTAGTGGTGTGATTAAATGGAGAGAGGAATTTATTTATTTATTTTTTAATAACAAAAAACAAAAAAAACAAAGGAAGGTCTTTCGGCTGGGAGGAGGGCAGGAATGGGAAAAGGAAGTCTAAATAATAGTGCATTGCAATTGAAAATCAAGTAATTTGAAATGCTGCGTTATGCTTTCTGGATCATCCCTTAACCCTTTGGCTCCTCTGAGTGAATTTAGAAATTACCTGCCATTTGGGCTTCGAGCCTGATTTTAGATTGTTTAGGAAAGAAATAGTGAATCTGACCTTTGTCTCAGAGAAATATTGGCATTGGATTCCAAAAGCAATTTTGTTTTTAATAGTTATAAAGATTGCTTATTTCACGTTTGTATTTTGGTTTTATAGCCTAGGAGACAGAATAGAAATTTATCTACTCAAAGTTTCAGATTGTATTAGATATGCTTCAGATGATCTTTTGGGTAACACAAGCATTTTAGAAAGTTCAGAAGGAAAAGACCAAGACTCTGAGTATGGGAACCAGAAACTGTCTTCCTGGTACAGATGAGGCTTCAAGGAGAGTTCTCTCTGTGTCCATCTTGCCATGTGTAAAACATATTCTTTGATGGCTGTTGCTCATCCTCAACTGTTGAAATACATCAGTGAGGTTAATGGTGGCATGTTTGTCAGCACAAGAGAGACTACCTTTTTTACATCAATCTTTTATATTACTTCACATGACATGTTCCAATAATTGGTAGAATTCTATAAACCACCAATAACTGTTGAGTCAACTCCAACTCATGGTGGCCGCATATGTGTCAGAATAGAACTGTGTTCCTTTAGGGTCTTCAGTGGCTGATTTTCCAGAAATAGATCTCCAAGCCTTTCTTTTTCTATATATTTCTTTTTCTCCCATGCATTCCTGCCCTCTGAACTATCTCCCTGTGCAAATGCTGCTCTTCCATAATTGATTGTTCTAAGGAGTGCACCTACTGGTATAAATGTTCACCTTATATGTCTGTCTGTCTATTGTTTGGCTGGAAGCCACAGGAGTGATTTCAATTCCAGGCCTGAAGGGTGACTCGAGGTCATAGTCTCAGGGGTTTCACCAGTCTCTATCAGACCAGTAAGCCTGGTCTTTTTTATGATTTTGAGTTTTGTTCCACATTTTCCCCCTACTCTATCCAGGATCTCCTGCACTGATCCCTTTCTGAGTGGTTGACAGTGGTAGCTGGGCAACATCTAATTCTTCTGGTCTCATGATTATGTAGGCTGAGGTTTTCATTATCCAGTAGTCCCTTGGACTAATTGTTTCCATGCCTCTTTGGTTTTCTTCATTCTTCTTTGCTCCGGACAAAAATAGACTGAGTGTTGCTTCTGATGGCCACTTGCAAGCTTGTAAGTCTCTGGTAGAACAATGTTTTTATGTAGTTTGTTATGCCAATTGAGCTTGATGTCCCCCTAGACTATGATCCCTATCTCACAGGTCCAAGAACTCTCTCCCTCAGGTGGTTGGCTGTGGCTAAGACATTATCATAACATTGCCCCCTGTTAGTTTTATTTATATGGACATTCTTACAGCACATACAAATTTATGTGTAGAAATTGTCTAGCCAAGCCATTCTTCTAAAGTGCCTTCTGGTGGGCTTGAACCTCCAACCTTTTGGCTAGTAGCCAAATGCATTAGCCATTTCACCTCAGGGACTAGAAGTATGTTAAGAGTGATAAAATTTTAACTTTCATCAAATATTGAGTATGTATTTTTTAATGAACATATGTGTGCCATAGCACAGACGAATAAAGAATAATCACTCTCTTGCCATCATAGCAACAGTTTCATTTCTCTCTGTATGCATATATTTATTCCAGTTATAATCCTTTTTCCTGGAGTCTTTTAATCCCTTGAGTAGTGTGTGTATGGTTACGTTTTGGTGGGAGGGATACTTACAGTAAGTCCTGTGAGAGGAATGGAGCTAGTAGGGTGGTTAGGGACAGCTCTGTGGAGAAGCTGCCCTTACTGATAAGAGAGCTTATTAGAGAAGAAGAGAAAAATAATTCCAGGAAGAGAGAAAAACACACAACATTTTTGAGGCCACAAGGAAGGCATCTTTAAATGAAGGTTTCTAACTTTCTGATGAGACACAGAGTATTAAAATATCTATGGAATGACTTGATAGGATGATAAAGTAGGAGATTTATAGTAAAAGCTGAACACACATTTTTTTCTCCCAGACTTGCTTGTTTTCTTGTCCTTTTTTGTGTGTTCATAGAAGTAACATCCATTAGTCTTCCAGGTTCTAAATCTCAAAGGGATCTTTGCTTCATTCCTTTCACTCCGTACCCGTATCTGAATGCAGACACAAATGTGGTTGATGAGTAAAACTTTGCTCCAAGCCCTCCCTCCTTCTCACTCCCCCCCATGTTTGCCCCCTTCTCCCCTCTCTAGACCAGCAATAACTTCTCCAACTGGGCTCTCGTTGCTAATCTCCCTGCCTAATCCATTTTATGCTTAGCTGTCAGATTAGTTTTTATTTTTTCAAAGCACAACTCTTACCCTTTTCTGCTCAAAAGCCTTTGGTGATCCTCATGGTTTATAGAAAAGGGTCCAAATTCCTTATCCTGAGTACGAAAGGACCTCTCCACTTTTGCTCTATACTCCTCTTCATACTAATAATTCAGCTAAGCAAAACTCAACGCCATATTTTTCTTCCTTTCTACTGATTTTTCTGCTTTGAACTCATCATCCATGGACAGGGCTAAAACCATGATTTCTGGGTAAATACAGTAGAGTTCTGAAAGTCTGGGAGAAAAACAAATTAATTTATTTGAGGATTTTATAAATTGTTGTTGTTGTTGTTGCTGTTAGGTGCTCTCTGGTCGTTTCTGACTCATAGAGACCCCATGCACAGCAGAACTTAACACTGCCCAATCCCACACCAGCTTCATGATCCTTGCTATACTTGAGCCCATCATCATAGCCACCGTGTCAATCCATCTCATTGAAGGCCTTCCCCTTTCTTACACCCTCCACCTTACCAAGCATAACATCCTTCTCCAGGGAATGGTCCCTTCTGACAACATGATCAAAGTAGGTGAGATGAAGTCTGGCCATTCTCGCTTCCAAGGAGCATCTCAGCTGCACTTCCTCCACAACAGATCTGTTAGTTCTTCTAGCAGTCCATGGTACTTTCAGCATTCTTTGCCAGCACTACAACTCAAAAGAATCAACTCTTCTTCGGTCTTCCTTATTCATTATCCAGCTCTCACATGCATACGAGGAGATTGGAAATATCATGGCTTGTGTCAGGCACACCTTAG
>NW_006921721.1:1558310-1586136 GCF_000298275.1 Orycteropus afer afer
TTTTGGCTGAAGATATTGAGCTTTTCCACCACCTCTTGCCACAGATGTAGTCAATCTGATTCCTGTGTGTTCCATCTGGTGAAGTCCACGTGTAGAGACGCTGTTTGTATTGTTGAAAAAAGGTCATTGGTCTTGCAAAATTCTACCATGCGAGTTCCAGCATTATTTCTGTCACCAAGGCTAAATTTTCCAACTACCAGTGATTCTTTTTTCTTTCCAACTTTTGCATTCCAGTCAACAGTGATAATTAACACATCCTGATTGCATGTTCAGTCAATTTCCGACTGCAGAAGTTGATAAAAATCCTCAATTTCTTCATCTTTGGCCTTGGTGGTTGGTGCATAAATTTGAATAATAGTCATATCAATGGGTCTTCCTTGTAGGCGTATGGATATTATCCTATCACTGACAGCATTGTATTTCAGGACAGATCTCGAAACATCATTTGTGATGATGAATGTCACGCCATTCCTCTTCAAACTGTCATTCCTGGTAAATGGTTGTCTGATTCAAAATGGCCAAAACCCATCCATTTCAGCTTACTAATGCCGAGGATATCAATCTTTATGTGTTCTAATTCATTTTTGACAACTTCCAATTTTCCTAGATTCATACTTCATACATTCTATGTTCTGGTGATTAATGGATGTCTGCAGCTGTTTGTCCTCAATTTGAGTGGTGCCACATCAGCAAATGGTCTCAAAAGCTTTACCTTATCCTTATGAGTAAGGTTAGGTTTACTCTGATGATGCAGCTCTTTCCCAGTCCTATTTTGAGAGCCTTCTAACCTAACCGGCCTATTCATACAGTTGTGCAGTAATGTATCAGACAGTGTTTTTTTTGCTATTCATAAGGTTTTCCCTGGCCAGTTCTTTGAGAAGTGGATGGCTTCTTCCTTCTTCCTAGTCTGTCTCACTCTGTAAACTGGGCTGATACCTGTGCACCATGTGTATCCTGCTGGGTTTGAAACACCAGTGGCTCAGCCTCAAAATTCACATCAACATGTCACCATGATAGGACAAACCGACAGACAAGTTTGTCTCCCTGTTGGAAACTTCTCGTACCACCCTTACCTGGGTCCCTGCGGCGAATCCTCTTCTGTCCCTGTTCCTGGGCCTTTTCCTACCATTTCTTTCACTCTCCTGCACTGCTGCTTTGGGTGTGCCTGGGTTCCCTCTCCTCAACTGGATCCCTGCAGCTGACACACACACTGGAGAACCAAGACAGGCGCTTCTGGCTGGACTCAAACCTTTTGGTTAGCAGTTGAGTGTGTTAGCCATTTGCATGACCCAGGAATTCTATGTTACTGTTACTGCTGCCCTAATAAAATAAGCATCCATATCCTATGGTTTAATATAATAAAGGCTTATTTATTGCTCACATGAAGTCCAATGCAGCTCAGGCAACTCTCCAAGGCAATTCTCCACACAGGGTTCTGGGACCCAGGCTCCCTTCATCTTATGATGTCACCACTTCAGCATATGGATTCATAGACACAACAGCTTTTACATCCACATATCATTTTAACTCATGTTATATTGGTTAAAAGTTGTTACAGGATCCTCCCTAACTGCTAGGTGCCTGGGAAGTACAGAGGAGGATATGGAACATTTGGTGAGTACTACCACGTCACTACAGAAAATAGTTAGGGAAAAGTATGCTTTTGGAACCCCAAGTATTTACATAGAAGATATTATATCTGCCTCTTACTAGATGTGTTATGTTGGCAGGCTATTTAACCCGGTGTGCTGCAGTTTTCCTATACATAAAAAATAAATAATAATATCTATTTCATAGATTCGTAGCATAGGTTAAGCAGCACAATCTCTGTAAAGCATTTGGAATAGTGCCTGAAATATTGTAAGTTCAAGTTGGTGATAACTATTATTATTATTGATATAGAAAACTTGGGAGAAGAGACAAAAAGAACTTGACTTGGAATAAAGTTCTTAACAACAGGATGGATAGGAAAAATAAAGGATTTGGCACTTTTTAGTCTTGGTAAGCTTGGGGAATACAAGCACCGTGGCCAAGTGGTCTATAAGGTAATGTCCTTGAGGAAGTGGGACAAAGAAGAAAAATAGTTGTTTTGATGTATTTGTATAGTATTCTTTTAAGAGACATTTCTGAAAATTAAGGAGCTCTGATAGCACAGGGCCTAAAGCATCTGAGTGCTAACCAGAAAGTTGGTGGTTCAAACCCACCAGCCACTCCACAGAAGCAACACTGGGCCATCTACTTCTGTAAAGATTTACTGCCTTGGAAACCCAAAGGCGGTTGTTATGAGTCAGAATCAATTTGATGGCAGTGGGTTTGGTTTTTTGGTCTTCTGAAAATTCTTCATAGTAGACTAGATTTTTAATAAAGGGCATGGATAAAAAGGATTCAACTGGCAGGATCAGATGCAAATGGCTAACTGAAAGGTTGGAGGTTCGAGTCCACTCAGAGGCAGCTCAGAAGACAGGGCTGATGATCTACCTCTGAAAAATCAGCCACTGAAAATGCTATGGAGCACAGTTCTACTCTGAGCTGGCAGCACCTGTTTTTCTGGTTATAATGAACTGAAAGATGCTCTTCAGACTCCTTGCAATAGAAGATGCCAAATGAATTCATTTATGAGGAAAACATTCCACCTGTGATTTCTAGATGTGCCAAATAACCACAACAGGGCCTGCAAAGGCAGAATGAGCAGTGTTTACAAACGTACTGTCAGGAGCTGGGCTGCAGGTGTTCAAGTCCTGACTCTGACTCTTACTAACTATAAACATTCATCCCCTTTGTGCCTCAAATTCATTATCTGTAAAATGGTAATAATAATTGTATTTCCTACACCATAGGGTGGCTATGAAGATTAAAGGTATCAATGTATTTAAAGAACTTAGAAATACTAGCTATATAGTGACTGCTCATCTATTGCTAACTCTTTCAATCTATTCTGAAGAAAATGAAGAAATATAAATCATGCTAAAAATGATCAGGAGACAGCATGTTCCTAAGGTCTGTGGCTGGTTGTGGCCACTGGATCTCTAACTGCATGCAATAGCAACCTGGAAAGACTTTTGACAGTTCAGGTCAGCATAAAACCTGTAGCTGCCATTCACCTTTCCTATAAACTCATCAGGGCTTGGGCTGGAAGCCTTCCACCAGAGGCCATCAGTGTTCTGGTTACCTAGTGCTGCTCTGACAAGAAATATACCACAAATGGGATGGCCTTAACAAACTAGAGTTTATTCTTACAATTTGGAGGCTTTAAGTCCATGTTCAAAGTGCCAGGCTCTAGGGGTTGGGTGAAAGCCCCTCAACCTTGGGGTCCAGCTTTGCCTCCTGCTCCTGGCCCACTGGAACTAGAGGTGTTTCTTCACCCAGACAGCTGCTGGCTGCTGAGGCTGAGAAACCCCAAGGTTGACAAGTAAAAAGGCACAGTCCCGATGTTACCACACCACACGGCAGGCCATTAACTTAAGTCCACTGTAAGCCCAAGGTCGGCAGAGCATAGCAGGCTACTGAGCAACGACATAGCTACATGCAGGGTCCAAGCGTGCCATAGGCTAGAGACCATTTCCAAGGCTTCTCCTTATATACAGGAAGCAGAGCACATCCCAAAGGCAGTTACTCAGCTGCTTGTGGTAGATCCCATCATAGAGCTGATTGCCAGTCTCATTGTGGGGATTAACTACCACCAGCTGCCCAGCCACTCAACCAGGCCCAGCCAAGTTGACACAAAAACATACCACCACAATCAGCTTCCACGTAGATGGGTGTACTAGACTTACTTTGGTTTAGAGCTTGTACACTTCAAGAAAAATGATCAGGAGAGTAGGACAAAATAGTAATGATGAGAAATGAAGAAAAATATCAATGGCTCTTGGAAAATACTGACAGTGAGGTAACTGATGTGTGGAACAGAGTCCTCATGGATGGAGTGGATGCCTTGTGTATGAGTTGCATAAGCTCAGGCAAAATCCTGGGGAGTGTCCTAGGAAGTGCTCATATACTTGTAAGATTATGGACAAGATAGCCTCATAAGGTATTTTTCATCTTGAATTTCTCCAATAACTGGGTCAGAAAGCTACAGCAACGGGCAGATCATTCTCTTCAAGGAGGGTTTAAGAGTTTATGTGGCTAAGTGCCTAAGGCATTTGACTGCTAACCAGAAGGCGGGTGGTTTGAACCCACCAGCCGCTTCCCGGAAGGAAGGTTGGGCAACCTACTTTCGTGGTGAAACCACCTTGGAAACCCAAGGAGGGGACGCTATGAGTCGGATTCAACTTGACGGCAGTGAGTTTGGTTTGGTTTTTTGGTATGTCTGTGCAGAAATCAGAAATGTGGTTCTGAACTCCATGTTAACATACATCATCGCTGACAAAGACTGGGCTCTTCAGGTCTCAAACTCAGGTGCAGAAGAGAGGCAACCACCTGGCTAATTTGGGCCAAAATGCCACAGCCAAATGAAGGGAAGGAAGCATTTGAATTTAAATTATCCAGAAAATTACTTTTATTCTCAATATCATTTTATATATTACTACCATTCTTGACTTCTAGAAATTTTGGAAAAACAAGCCTGTGGACTCAAAGTTATGCCTAATAATGTTGGCTGTATTTTGATATTTCTTGGCATCACTCTTAATGTGTCAAACTAAAAAGAGATGGTTGGTGCACACTCAAATGAGTGACCTCTACTTTCAGTGGGATTTTTTCCTTAGCCAGGATTAGGAAATGTAGATGCATTGGTAGAAGTAGTGGAGGGCAGTTTAACATCCCTCTGTAAGTCATACCTGTTTATGAGACCAAAAATCAAACCAACCAACCAACCAACAAACAAAAAACAAATTACAATATTAGATGGTTTATATTTGAAAGAAGGAGCCTTGGTGGTGCAAACATTAAACACTTGGTTGTTAATCAAAAAGATGGCAATTCAAACCCATGCAGAACCTTCATGAGAAAAAGACTTGGTGATCTGCTCTGGTAAAGATTACAGCCTAGGAAAACCTATAGTGCAGTTCTCCTCTGTCACATAGATCGCCATGAGTTGAAATCAACTCATAGCACCAAACAACAACAGTATTTGAAAGTAAATAAAAAATTTGTGTTTTAACATATGTCATTTAAATACACATTGATTCTAATTGTTTTGAGGAAGGGATATCATGATGCATAGAAGGAAGGTATGTGCGTGTGTGTGTGTGTGTGTGTGTGTGTGTTTTCACACAGCTTTTAATGAAACAGGAGTTCTGGTGGTGCAGTGATTAACGCATTTGGCTACGAAGCAAAAGGTTGGCACTTCTAACTCACTAGCTGCTCTGCAGGAGAAAAGTAAGGCACTCTACTTCTGTAGATTTACAGCCTTGGAAACTATATGGAAGCAGTTCTCCTCTGTTGTATAGGATTGCTACAAGTCAGAATCAACTTGGTGGCAGTGTGCTTGATGTTTGTTGGTTTTTAATAACCAGGTTCAACATCACCATGGTAGGGAGACCATACTCTGTTTTTCCTGGGACAATACCAATTTATACACATACTAATGAAAGTAACATGGTACAGTAGAAAAATTCCAGGGCCAGAAATTCAAAGACCTAGATTCTTGTTGAGTTTTGTCATTTACCAACTCTGAAATCTTGAGCCAGTCACTAACATCATAAAACCGGTCTCTTCATCTGTAAAATTGCCCATAGGGTTGAAATACGAACATAATAAATGAGAAAACATTCTTCCAATTGTAAAATGCTATCATATAAATGCACTATTCTTATTATAAGGAGCTCTGGTGGCACAGTACCTAAGGCATTTGATTGCTAACCAGAAAGTTGGCTGTTCAAACCCACCAGCCACTCTGTGGAAGTAACATGGGCCAATCTACTTCCTTAAAGATTAACCACCTTGGAAACCCAATGGGAGCGCTATGAGTAGGAACCGACTCAATGGCAGTGGGTTTGTTTTTTGGTATATTCTTATTATAATACCATAAGTGCCACCCCTGATCTTATCTTAAACAGCCAACCTCTCCACACACCCCACACATTATTATTCAAATGCATCATATTTTTTTTTTTTTTTAAATTTTGGGGTAAGATATCCAATTTGTTTTACAAATGTTATTTTTATTGTCACTTTAAAAGACAAAGTGACAAAAAATACTTTTTAAAATAGGTGAAGGATAACACTGTAACTTCTTTCTCCTGGCTTTCCAGCTATCCATGTTTGATCTCAAATGATCTGTGCACAAATCCACTTTTGATATCATAAACGATTATTTTACTATACCTTAGCCTCTTCTCTAGTGGATCGGGAGTAGTTAGTATTCAGGTCTGGCATAATCATTTTTCTGAAAATGACATCCTCTTCCTTATTCAGATGTCCTTCCATTGTTTTTTTTTTTTTTTTTTTTTGCATGAAACAAACATCTGGAAATTCCAAACCTTCTGGGATCTTGTCTTCTCCTTTGGGAATTCCTGATTAGACTTTTGACCTTTGAACTTCTCTATAGGGAATGGCCTCACCTTACAGTCCTTGAGCAAGAAGGAATAAATATTTATAGAACATTAAGTTATTGTACAGGCTTGTGTCTTTTCAGTTAAATACTGGATTTCTGCTTCCAAATTAGTAGTTTACTATGTTTTCTTAGCAGGAGAAAGACCTGTAAGGATCACAACCTAGAAAACGCTATGGAGACAATTCTGCCCCTTACTTTGGGTTGCTACAAATTGAAAATCCATTTACCAACACCTAAAAATAACATATTTTCTTAAGTGCTGGAAATTCATGGAGTTATCATAGTTGAATTCTTATTCCTAAAACAGAAACAAACGAAAACACCACTTGCTGATTTCTTTCTATTTTTGTCTTTGGATGGTATATATTGTCCTACAGTATCAAGAAAGAGTGTAACAGAATTGTCTTCCTCAAAATCTGATTGCTTTTGGGTTACCTCACATATATCTTTTCATAATGTTTTTCTCACACCAGGGAAATCACTAATAGAGCAATATTTTACACAGTGTTAAAATAATAACTGTTTCATTGACCTTATAATAGTTTATCTGACAATCGAGGTAATTGGTGAAGTATGAAATCTGAATGTGACAGGACTCCTAAAGTTAATTTAGAGGATCACAAGCACTCTGGCATAGTGCCTAAGTTATTTGACGGCTAACCAGAAGGCTGGCAGTTCAAAACCACCATCCACTCCTTGGAAGGAAGATTGGGCAATCTACTTCCATAGTGATATGGCCTTGGAAACCCAAGGAGGGTTCGCTGTGACTCGGATCTGACTCGATGGCAGTGAATTTGGTTTTTGTTGATTTAGAAGGTAAGGCTGAAGGCTCTTTGGCCCTATGCAGTAGAATTTAAAATAATTTATCTATATATTCTTCCTATCAAGGAGGGTAATCATAGAACTATGTCTCTCCACTTTTTAAGTGTGAGCTGCACATAGTGACTTCCTTCCAAAGTGTATAGTAGAAAATTGTGAGGGGGAAGAGGAGGAGTAACTTTACAATGGAGAAACCTGACAAACATCTCAATCAGACTAACATCAGTAGTTATATTGATAGTATGTGATGAAAATGTCACCTTACCTCAGTGGTTTTCCTCCCAGTAACCCATAACTCCAGTCTTATTTTGCAAAAAACATTGGACACATATTAATAGTTGAGCATCCTACAAAATACCTACCGATACTCTTCAAAACTGGCAAGGTCATTAAAAACAAACAAACAAACAAACAAATAAATAAATAAATGGGAAACATGACAAACTGTCTCAAGTAAGAAAAGCCTAAGGAGACATAATGATTATCATGTGTTATCATGGATAACATCCTGGAACAGGAAATGGAAAGTATCTGAATAAAGTATGAACTTTTGTCAATAATGTCTCTATCAATATTTGTTCATTAATTGTAATGTATCTATCATATTAATGTGTTGTTGTTGTTGTTGTTAGGTGCCCTGGAGCCATCTCCGACTCATAGTGACTCTACGCACAGCAGAATGGAACACCGCCTGGTCCTGCGCCAGCTCCGCGATCCCTGCTATACTTGAGCCCATTGCCACAATCACTGTGTCAATCCAAGTCGTTGAGGGCCTTCCCCTCTTACATCAACCAAGCCAAGACATCCTTCTCCAGGGGACAACATGACCAATGTACGTGAGATGAAGTCTGGCCATTCTCACTTCCAAGGAGCATTCTGGCTGCACTTCTTCCAGGACAGATTTGTTAGTTCTTTCAGCAGTCCATGGTACATTCATCATTGTTTGCCAGCACCACAACTCAAAAGCATCAATTCTTCTTGGGTGTTCCTTATTCATTGTCCAGCTTTCACATGCATATGAGATGATTGAAAATATCATGGCCTGTGTCAGGCACACCTTAGTCTTCAAGGAGACATCCTTGCACCTCAGCTCTTGAAAGAGGTCTTTTGCAGCCAATTTGCCCGGTGCTGCACATCATCTGATGTCCTGACTGCTGCTTACACTGGCATCGATTGTAGAACCAAGCAATGCAAAATCTTTGACAACTTCAATCTTTTCTCCATTTATTGTGATGCTGCTTATAGGTCCAGTTGTGAGGATTTTTGTTTTCTTTATATGGAGATGTAATCCATACTGCAGACTGTATTCTTCAACCTTCATCAGTAGATGCCTCAAGTCATCCTCACTTTCAGCAAGCAAAGTTGTGTCATCAGCATATCACAGGTTGTTAATGATTCTTCCTCCAATCCTGATGCCACGTTCTTCTTCATATAGTCCAGCTTCTTGGATTATTTCCTCAGCATACAGATTGAATAAATATGGTGAAAAGATACAACCCTGACACACTCCCTTCTTGATTATAAACCATGCAGTGTCATCCCCTTTATTCTATTTGAACAATAGCCTCCTGGTGTATGTACAGGTTCCTCATGAGTACAGTTAAGTGTTCTGGAATTCCCATTCTTCTCAATGTTATCCACAATTTGTTATGATCCACACAATCAAATGCTTTTGCATAGTCAATAAACCACAAGTAAACCCCTTTCTGGTCTTCTTTGCTTTGAGCCAAGATCCATCTGACATCCACAATGATATCCCTTGTACCACCTCCTCTTCTGAATCCAGCTTGCACCTCTGGAAGTTCTCTGTGAATATACTGCTGCAACCGTTTTTGAATTATCTTCAGTAAGCAAGTAAGATTTCACTTGCATGCAATATTAATAATATTGTTTGATAATTTCCACATTCTGTGGGATCACCTTTTTTTCTGGAATGGGTACAAAGATGGATATCTTCCAGTCAGTTGGCCAGGTAGCTGTCTTCCAAATATCTTGGCATAACTGAGTGAGTGCCTCCAGTGTGACATCTGTTTGTTGGAACATCTCAATGGTTATTCCATCAGTTCCTGGAGCCTTGTTCTTTGGCAATTCCTTCAGTGCAGCTTTGACTTCTTCCATCAATATCATTGGTTCTTGATCATATGTCACCTCCTGAAATGGATGAAGATCAACCAGTTCTTTTTGGTACAGTGACTCTGTGTATTCCTTCCATCTTCTTTGGATGCTTCCTGCATCGTTCAGTATTTTGCCCATAGAATATTTCAATATTGCAACTTGCGGCTTAGATTTTTTCCTCAGTTATTTCAGATTGAGAAATGCCAAGTGTGTTCTTCCCTTTTGTTTTTCTAACTCCAGGTCTTTGCACATTTCATGTAAGTAATTGGCTTTGTCTTCTCGAGCTGCTCTTTGAAATCTTCTGTTCAGCTCTTTTATCTTGTCCTTTCTTCCATTTGCTTTGGCTACTCTCTGCTCAAGGTTAAGTGTCAGAGTCTCTTCTGTCATCCATTTTGATCTTTTTTTATTGTCTTTTTAATGACCTCTTGCTTTCTTCATGGATGATGTTCTTGATGTCATCCCACAATTCTTCTGGTTTTTGGTCACTGGTGTTCAATGTATCAAATCTATTCTTTAGATGGCCTCTAAATTCAGGAGGGATATATTCAAGATCATATTTTGGCTTTTATGGACTTGTTTTTGACTGCTAACCAGAAGGCTGGCAGTTCAAACCCACCAACCACTCCTTGGAAGGAAGGTTGGACAATCTACTTCAGTAGTGATACTGCCTTGGAAACCCAAGGAGGGGTTGCTATGAGTTGGATCTGACTCCATGGTAGTGGTTGTGTTTTTGTGGATTTGTTTTAATTGTCTTCAACTTCAGGATGAACTTGCATATGAGCAGTTGATAGTCTCTTCCACAATCAGCTCCTGACCTGGTTTTGGCTAAAGATATTGAGCTTTTCCATTGCCTCTTGCCACAGATGTAGCAAACTGATTCCTGTGTATTCCTTCTGGTGATGTCCATGTGTATAGTCTTCATTTGTGTTGTTGGAAAAAGGTATTTGCAATGAATAAGTCATTGGTCTTGCAAAATTCTACCATGCGAGTTCCAGCATTATTTCTGTCACCAAGGCCAAATTTTCCAACTACTGGTGATTCTTCTTTGTTTCCAACTTTTGCATTGCAGTCACCAGTGATAATACATCTTGATTGCATGTTTGGTCAATTTCAGACTGCAGAAGTTGATAAAAATCTTCAATTTCTTCATGTTTGGCTTTGGTGGTTGGTGCATAAATTTGCATAACAGTCATATTAACGGGTCTTCCTTGAAGGCATATGGATTTTATCCTATCACTGACAGCATTGTACTTTAGGACAGATCTTGAAACATCCTTTGTAATGATGAATGCCATGCCGTTCCTCTTCAATTTGTCATTTTTGGCATAGTAGATTATATGGTTGTCTGATTCAAAATGGCCAAAACCCATCCATTTCAGCTCATTAATGCCTAGGATATCAATCTTTAGTGTTCCATTTCATTTTTGACAACTTCCAATTTGCTTAGATCCAGACTTCTTACATTCCATGTTCCAATTATTAATGAATGTTTATAGCTGTTTCTCCTCAATTTGAGTTGTGCTGTATCAGCAAATCAAGGTCTTGAAAGCTTTATATTATCCATATCACTAAGGTTGGTTCTACTGTGATGATGCAGGTCTTTCCCAATTGTATTTTGAAAGCCTTCCAACCTAAGTGACTCTTCCTCCTGCACTGTATCAGTGTTTCTGGGCCATTCATATAGTTTCCTACTAATGTAACAGACAGTGTTCCTCTGCAATTCATAAGGTTTTCCTTGGCCTAGTCTTTGAGAAGTAGATGACTTCTTCCTCCTCCTAGTCTGTCTCAGTCTGCAAGCCACACTGAAACCAGTGTACCATGTGCAACCCCACTTGCATTTGAAACACTGGTGGCACAGCCTCAAGCCTCACAGCAACACGCTACCACAGTATGACAAATCAACAGACAAGTTTGTATCCCTTACCAGTTCAAAACTTCTCCACCCTCCCCTTACCTGGATCCCTGCCACTTACTTGCTCTGTCCTGGTCCCTCTGGCTTTCTTTTCCTTTTTCTTCTGCTTTTCTTGCCATTTTTTGGGGGGTTGGACCTAGGTCCTTCCCCTTACCTGGATCCTTCTGCTGCTTGCTTGCTTGGGTATTGGGAAATAAAATTAGAGGTGAGTTGATAGTTGTTGAAACTGAGCATTGGATAAGTGGAATTTATTATACTATTCTATGTTTGAATATATTTGAAAATATCTGTTATAAATAGTTTTAGAAAAAATATGCAGATATGTAAGATATTAATTATAGTAGAAAATGAGTGTGGGATGGGAATCTGGTGATATAATGGTTAAGCACTGGACTACCTAAAGGTGGACAATTCAAACTCACCCAGAGGAACCTTGAAAGCAAGGCTTGGAGATATGCTTCTGAAAGGTCACCACATTGAAAACCCTATGGAGCAGTTGTACTCTGCACATGTGGTAATGTCATGAATCAGAATGAACATGACAGCAATGAACAACAACTCTATCATCATTACAATTATTCTGTGAATCAAAACTGTTCTAAAATATAGTCTTTTAAAAGGCCCTTTGATAACTGTCCAACTGATAACCTTAGTTATTAATTAAACATCTCCCTGATTGTCAAGATGCAGTGTCATCTTGAATTGCTCTAACAAGTAACCCATCACTTCAAAAAGTACTACTTTGATTAATGTACACTCTTAATGTTTTGCCTTCTTTGTTTATATTTTCTGTAGATAGTAATAATTGCCAAAGAAATGTGAGGTGGCAGACCACAAACTTCCTACAAATATATGATAAAAATAATCTCAGAAAAGATTCTGCCCCAATACATTTTTTTGTAATAGTGTTCATTAATAAGCAAATACAAAACAGCTCATATAGCCTGTTCTGTAAGTTGGATAAGGTCCAAGCTCTTTCTTTTTAGCATTCTGACCACACCCTGTATGAAAGATTCACTCAGAAGGAGGATTCCATGCCCTCCACTTGTTGTTGTTGTTATGTGCCGTCAAGTCGGCCATGACTCATAGCGACCCCTCCTTGGGTTTCCGAGGCAGTATCACTACGGAAGTAGGATTGCCCAACCTTCCTTCCGAGGAGTGGCTGGTGGGTTTGAACCGCCAGCCTTCTGGTTAGCAGTCAAGTGCTTTAGCCATTATGCTACCAGAGCTCCACTAGGTAACATGAAATCAGAAATCCTCTGAAACCAATGATTGGAATCGGGCATCATTCCTAATCATTCAGGTTGCAAGATTCACTGAATTCTTAAACTCTTTTAATGCAAGTATTTATAAACTACATCAACCAATTCAATTATCTTGGTACTTCTAATTTCACCAATGAGAGCCCATTTCTAATATTCACCATGCTCAGTTGTCAGTCACTAGTTTTACCAATAAAATCTATTTTCTTTTTCTGGCATTCAGGATTACAGTTTGTTGATTGAGATACTGGTAGATGAAGGAATTGTAATAGGCACTGTGGAGCAGGATACAGTATTAGTTGTCACTCACAGACTAGGCACCCAAGATATGATGGTACCTAATCATCCTTAGAATTAAAGCTTAAATTAACTAAAATAAACATTATATTACACTAGCTATACTGAAATGTTTTAAATTACAGACATTGGAACAAGTTAATTCATTTTTTTTTTAACCACTCAACTCAAAAATCATCATTCTTTCCTTTGAAGTATGCTTAAATTTGCATCTGATGTGAATACTATATGTAGGAATGGAATTTTTGAGAATAAACTCCAAGTTCTGATAATTCTTTGGACTACACGGTGAGGGAACAGGGAAATAGAAGAGAATGGAGTGAACACAGTGACAAAGAATCTCATTAGATTCACTGTTAGAGAATTGCAGTGAGCTGGGGAAATCTTGTCTTCCTTCAATACAGAGTTTCCCAGTTAATTTAACTAAAGAACAAATTTCCACTACACTGCCAATCAGTATTCCACAGATACAATATTCTTGTAATCCGTAGTCTTTTATGCAACACTACAGGAGATGGTCAAGTGGATTAGGTCCAACCCCAATACAGACAAAAGACTAAATTTACCAATTATCATAGAAGAAATCAAAAAGTAATTCAAGAGCTCTCCTACCTACATATCAGGTATTTAAGGACTTCCAGGGAATTCTACAAAAGCCTTCAAAGATAAGATAATTTCAATCCTAGTAAATCTAGGCCAGATACAGGAAAAGAAGGAATATTTTAAAATTTGTTTAACGAAATTAGGTAATATTAACCCCCAGACTTGTCAAAGGTTGCCCAAAAGAGAAAATTATAGAATTATCTCAGTTATGAATGTTGTTTTGTCCTGTCTTATAGATGATAATACATGAAAAAGAAATAATATAATTAAAGTATCATTATTTCCCAAACCTTAATAAGTAATCATCTTAGGCAATGACCATCAACAAATCTCTAAACACTAGCATGATGTTTGATGCTAATAGTATTGTGGTTTGGTTTAAATAAAGAATCCTTATCTTTTATCTAAGAATCCTTAGAAATATTAGTTAGTGATATGATATGCTTTTTTAGATATACTTCAAAATAGTCAGGAGAGGGAAGAGTGGTTTTGGGTATTGGGAAATAAAATTAGAGGTAAGTTGATAGTTGTTGAAACTGAGCATTGGATAAATGTAGTTTATTATACTATTCTATGTTTGAGTATATTTGCAAGTTTCTGCTATAAATAGTTTTAGAAGAAGTAGGCAGTCTCTTTTCTTAAAGCAGCAATCAGTCAGGCTTCAGGTGTAGAGGCATTAATGAAGCAGAGTACAACTGGGATTCAAATAAGGTCTGTACATTGTGATTGGTTCTAGGCTTCATAAATATACAGGGTCTCTTTTTTCTCCTTGCCACTTTTTGTTGAAAATATTAGATCTTTTGTCCTATACAGTTTTCCTCAATCTGGGTTTTGCTGACTGCGTCTGGCTTGGTGTCATTTAACATGTTCAACTGTTCTTCAGGGCCCTTTAAAATGGTAATTAATTTAAAGACTTTCTCAAACTCCAGGTCACTTTTTTTGCAAAACATTTCATAGTGTTAATGTGAATATCTGTCAGGAGGCACACATAATGCCTAATTATCTCTCTTTTGGTGATATTATCAGCCACTGATCATTGTCTAGGTCCATTAATTAATTATTTAAGGGTTGGAATCTGACTATGGTAAACACATTGAATTCTTCCTCAAAATGCTTTTGGAGTTGTTCAAGTCCTAAACACATTCTGAATGCCTTTCCTCTTACTTTATGGATCATTGGTATTTTAAAAGAAATTTATTTAAATATTTCTATTAGCTTATTCAAACATTATTTTATAAGAACTATTTGATATTCAATTATTATTCATCACAATAAGCAAAAAAAAAATAATATACCTGTTTTTTAAATTGAGATTTTGGTAAGAGTTTACAGAGAAAATTGGTTTTCCATTCAACAATTCATACACATTTTGTTTTGTGACATCCATTACAATCCCCACAGTGAAAGGGCACCCTTTCCACTTCCCCCGGTGTTTACCATTTCCCTTCTGCTTTCTTTCCTATCTCTTTCTGCTTTCTGAGTTTTATGCAAACGCTACCATTTTGATCTCAAATGTTGATTTTTCTAATGAGTGAATACCTTCCTGTTATTTTCATATTATGGGCCTTTCTATTATTTGGCTGAGAGTTGAGGTGTGGGGGTTGAGTTCAGTTCCCAGCTTGAAGGCTGTTGAAGAACCAGTCTCAAGAGTTCCACCAGTCTTCATCTGGTATTTTTTAGGAGTTTGAGTTTCATTCTATATTTTTCTCCCACTCTATCCAGGACCTCCTATCGTGATCCCTTTCAGAGCAGTCAGAAGTGGTAGCTGGACACCATATACTTTTTCTGGTCTCAGGATTATGGAGGCCGGAATTCATGTAGTCCATTAGTCTTTTGGATTGTTTCCTTGTATCTTTGATTTTCTTCACTGTTGTTAGCTCTGGGTGTGGGGAGAACAATAGTTGTACCTTAGATGGCTCCTCACAAGCTTTTCAGACCCTAGTTACTACTTACCAAAGCAGGATGTAGAACATGCATTGTGGAGTATGCTATGCCAGTTGAATTTAGTGTCCTCTGAGACTATAGTCCTGAGCCCCTATGCCCAGTGACTCATACCCTCAAGGTATTTGTTATGACTAAGAACTTTTCATAATTTTGCCAGATGACTAGAAGAGATTAATATTTGTGCCCATTACAAACAAAGGTGATCAAACAGAATGTGGAAATTGCCAAACAATATTAATATCACACACAAGTAAAATTTTGCTAAAGATAATTCAAAAACAGCTTCAGCAGTATATTGATAGAGAACTTCCAGAAATGCAAGCTGGATTCAGAAGAGGATGTGGAACAAGGAATATGATAGCTGATGTCAGATGGATCTTGGCTCAAAGCAAAGAATACCAGAAGGATGTTTACTTGTGTTTTATTGACTCTGAAAAGCATTTGAGTGTGTGGATCACTACAAATTATGTATAACATTGAGAAGAATGGGAATTCCAGAATAGTTAATTGTGCTCATAAGGAACCTGTACATTGATGAGGAGGCTGTCATTCAAACAGAACAAGGGGACACTGCATGGTTTAAAATCAAGAAGGAAGTTCTTTCACCATACTTATTCAATCTGTATGCTGAGCAAATTATCCAAGAAGCTGGACTATATGAAAAAGAACATGGCATCAGGATTGGAGGAAGACTCATTAACAACCTGCAATATGCAGATGACACAACCTTGCCTGCTGAATGGAAGAAGACTTGAAGCTCTTACTGATAAAGATGAAAGACGACAGTCTGCAATACGGATTATACCTCAACATAATGAAAACAGAAATCCTCACAACTAGACCAATAAGTAGCATCATAATAAATGGAGAAAAGATTGAGGTTGTCAGGGATTTCATTTTACTTGGATCCACAATCAACACCCATGGAATCAGCAGTCAAGAAATCAATGTTGTATTGGATTGGACAAATGTGCTACAAAAGACCTGTTTAAGGGGTTAAGGAGCAAAGTTGTTACTTTGAAGGCTAATGTGTGCCTGCTCCAAGCCATGGTATTTTCAGTCACCTCATATGCAAGTGAAAGCTGGATAATGAATAAGGAAGACCAAAGAAGAGTTGATGCCTTTGAATTGTGGTGTTGGTAAAGAATACTGAAAATACCATGGACTGCTAGAAGAATGCACAAATCTGTCCTGGAAAAAGTGAAGCCTTGGAATGTTTCTTAGAAGTGAGAATAGCCAGACTTTGTCTCTCCTACTTTGGTTGTGTTGTCTGAAGGACCATTCCTAGGAGAAGGATATCATGCTTGCTTAAGAAGAGGGTCAGTGAAAAAGGGGAAGACTGAAACAGTGGCTGCACGGATGGCTTCAAGCACAACAAGGATTGAGAGGATGGTGCACAACTGGTCAGAGTTTTGTTCTGTTGTATGTAGGATCGCTTGATGGCACTTAACAACAATATGCTATCATTTTCAGTAACTTTTTCCTGGACATTAAACTTTTCAATCAATGTGTATACAATGCATTATTAAGAGTGTTTAATTTTTGCTAGAGAGCTCTGGTAGCATAGTGGCTAAGACACTTGCTTGCTAACCAGATGGCTGGCGGTTCAAACCCACCAGCCACTTCTCGGAAGGAAGGAAGGTTGGGCAATCCTACTTCTGTAGTGATACCACCTCGGAAACCCAAGGAGGGGTCACTATGAGTCGGGGGCGACTCGACGGCAAACAACAACAACAACAACAGCCATGTATCATCAATATATTAGAAAAACAAGAATATCTTCAATTTTACATTCACAGGGGTTACTGAGCTCTTCTACTTCGAGTCCCAGTTTACAGCATTCTTGTACCTTTATTCACCACTTTTGAAGAAAAATCTCACTTCATAGTGATACTATCATGTTGTTTCTAGTGAAATAATGGTATATCACAATTTAAATGTTAATTTTCTTTCATTAGTTAATGATTTTTGTTAACATTTCGATTTGTGAGATAGCAAACTTAAACATGCAAGGACAAACAATATGTGATAGTTCATTTAAATCAAGATTGAATACAAGAGTGGAATCATCAAAAATTTATACACTATTTTCTACTTCTTGAATTTAAATATCACACTTAAGAAAGTGAATAATATATATTTAAAATGTTTACAATCACCTGACAAATTTCCAGTCACATGAAACTCTATTCAGAATTCAATGCAGTTTGACCAGTTCTTTTAGACATCTGACTGTGAGTGTTCTCAGTCTCCATGTGTTTTGCACGACCTTGGTAGGCACAGCTAACGTTACTGTGAGAGAGGTCAAGCACAGAGTGGAAGTAGTGAACTCTGACTGGCCTACGAATCAGCACAGATAACAGCAGTCATCACCTACAGCTGTGGTTGTACAACATTGCTCACTGAAGTAATGAACTGTGTCCTTACCAGCCACGTGCCAGAGAAGCATTTGGCATAAATGGGTGCCAGATGCAAATCAAACATAAATGGTCCAATGGTCTTGCTTACAACATAAAAATTATTGTTGAGCCAAAAATAGCAGAACAAAAAAATAAAGGCTTTAGATTTCAGTTTGGGTTCAGAACTTTTTTTTTTTGGTTTTCAGTTTCACTCCAGCGAAAATTTTGTTTTTGTTTTTTTTTTTTTGGTTTCTGTTTTCGGTTCCATTCCAGGTCAAGGCTCTGACTCAGAGCCTTCCCCTTGAAAACAGAAACAAGACAAGGATGCCCATTATCACCACTCTTAATCAAAATTGTACTGAAAGTCCTAGCAAGAGCAATAAGGCTAGAGAGAAAGAAAAGGTATCCAAAGCAGAAATAATTAAACTATCTTAATTTGAAGAAAATAGGTCTTATACATGTTGTTGTTGTTGTTGTTGTTATGTGCCATTGAGTCCACCCCGACTCATAGCGACCCCTCCTTGAGTTGCTGAGGCAGTATCACTACGGAAGTAGATTGCCCAGTCTTCCTTCCAAGGAGTGGCTGGTGGGTTTGAACCACCAGCCTTTGGTTAGCAGTCAAGTGCCTTAGGCACTAAGCTACCAGAGCTCCTGGTCTTATACATAGAAAACCCTAAAGATGCCACAAGAAAACTGTTGGATCTAATAAAACAATTCAGCAAACATTTCAGGATACAAGATCAACACATAAAGATCAGTCAGGTTCCATTACACTAACAGAGTATTCTGAAAAGGAAATTAAGAAAACAATACCATTTACAATAGCTCCCCCCCCCAAACAATAAAACTCCTAGGAATTATCCTAACCAGGGATATAAATACTTATATAATAAAAATTGTAAAATACTACAACAAGAGATTTGTTGCATTGGACACCAGTCACTGAAGACCAGATGAATTGCGGGATGACATCAAGGACATCATACATGAAGGAAGCAAAAGTTCATTAAAAAGACAGGAATGAAAAAAGAGACCAAAATGGATGTCAGAAGAGACTATGAAACTTGCTCTTGAGTACAGTAGTTAAAAAGAATGGAAGAAAAATGAAGTACAAGGACTGAAGCGAAGAGTTCAAAGAGCAACTCAAGTGGACAAAAAATAAAAAGTATTATAATGAAATGTGCAAAGATCTGGAGTTAGAAAATCAAATGGAAGGGATAAGCTTGGCATCTCTCAAACGGAAAGAACTCAAGAAAAAATTCAAGCCTCAAGTTGTAATATTGAAAGATTCTATGGGCAAAGTATTGAATGATGTAGGAAGCAGGAAAAGAAGATGAAAGGAATATATACAGTCACTGTATCAAAAAGAATTGATTGACATTCAACCATTTCAAGAGGTAGCAAAAGATCAAGAGCCAACACTATTGAAGGAAGAAGTCCAAGCTGCACTGAAGGAATTGGCAAAAACAAGGCTCCAGGAATTGAGATGTTTCAACAAATGGAAGCAGTGCTGGAGATGCTCACTCATTTATGCCTTGAAATTTGTAAGACAGCTACCTGGCCAATTGATTGGAAGAGATCCATACTTGTGCACATCCCAAAGAAAGGTGATCCAACAGAATGTGTAAATTATCAAACAACATTATTAATATTAGGAGCTCTGGTGGCATGGTATCTAAGGCATTTGACTGCTAACCAGAAGGCTGGCAATTCAAACCCACCAGCCACTCCTTGGACGGAAGATTGGGCAATCTACTTCTGTAGTGATACCGCCTCAGAAACCCAAGGAGGGGTCACTATGAGTCGGATCTGATTATACTCAAATAAAATTTTGCTGAAGATAATTAAAAAATGGTTGCAGCATTACATTGACAGGGAACTGCCAGATATTCAAGCTGTATTCAGAAGAAGGTGTGGGATGAGGGATATCATTTTCGATGTCAGATAGAACTTGGCTGAAAGAAAAGAATCCCAGAAAGATGTTTACCTGTGTTTTATTGACTATGCAAAGGCATTCACCTGTGTGAATCATAAAAAATTATGGATAATGTTGTGAAGAATGGGAATTCTAGAACATTAATTGTGCTCATGAGGAACTTGTACATAGACCAGGAGACAGCCATTTGAGAACAAAGGGATACTGTGTGGTTAAAAATCAGGAAAGGTGTGCATCAGGGTTACATTCTTTCACCATACTTATTCAATCTGTATGCTGAGCAAATAATCCAAGAAGCTGGATGATATGAAGAAGAATGCAGCATCAGAACTGGAGGAAACTCATTAAAGATCTGCAATATAAGGTTGACCCAATCTTGCTTGCTGAAGGTGAAGATGACTTAAGCATTTACTGATGAAGATCAAAGACTTCAGATAGAGTTGGAGAAAAATGTGGAACAAAACTCAAAATCATAAAATAAACCAGGTTTACTTGTCTGATAGAGCCTGGCAAGGTCCCTGAGACTATGGCCCTTAATTACCCTTCAGGCTTGGAATTAAACTCACTCTTGTGGCTTCCAGCCAAATAGTATATATATGTAGATAGCCAAACAGGCATGTATGGTGAACATTTATACCAGGTAGATATACTCCTTAGAACAACCAATCATGGGAGATCAGAAGGGCAGTATTTGCACAGGTAGATAGCTCAGGGGACAGGAATGCACAGGGAAGAGGAAACTACAGGGAGGAAGTGGGAAAAGCGCTGTTACATTATGGGGATTGCAGTCAATGTCATGAAACAAGATGTGTATGAACATCTGTATAGAAAATGAATTTGCTCTATAAACTTTCACCCAAATCACAATAAAAATTTAAAAACAAAATGAAATAAAGAAACCAATAATCTGACTTCACTATTCACTATGGATTGCACTTCAACAAAAAGAAAATAAAAATTCTTACAACTGGACCAATAAGCAGCATCATGACATATGGAGAAAAGATTGAAGTTTTATTTTTATTCCATTTTATTTGACTCCACAATCCATACCATGGTAGCAGCAGTCAAGAAATCAAACCACATACAACATTGGGTAAATATGCTGCAGACCTCTTTAAAGTGCTTAAGAGCGAAGATATCACTTTGAAGACTAAAGTACACTTGAGCCAGGTGTACTTACTCATTGTCCAGCTCTCATATGCTAAGAGGCTACTGAAAATACCATTTTCATGTGAGAGCTGGACAATGAATAAGGAAGAGCATAGAAGAATTGATGTACTGGAATTGTGAAGGTTATTGAATGTACTATGGACTGCTAGAAAATGAATAAATCTTCCTTGGAGGAAGTATAGTTGGAATGCTCCTTAGAAGAGAGAATGGCCAGACTTTGTCTCTTGCACTATGGTCCTATTGTCAGAAGGTATCAGGACCTGGAAAAGGATAGCATGCTGGATAAAGTAGAGCGTCATCAAAGAAAGGGAAGACCAATGAGATGGATTGGTATAGTAGCTGTAATGATGGTCTCCAATGTGGCAACAATTTTGAGGGTGGTTCTGTTGTACATAGGATCTCTATGAGTTGGAACTCATTAACAACACATGAAACTATGAGACCTCCACAAGTGGAAGGACATTTGTGGTCATGGAGAGGAAGACTTAATACAATGAAAATGTCAATAGTACATAAAGTGATCTAGAGCTACAAAGAAATGTGATATAAATCCCAACATTCTTTATTGAAATGGAAAAACTAATGATCAACTTTATATGGAAAGGAAAGAGGCCCTGAATAGGCAAGGTTATTGAAGAAGAACAAAGTCAGAGGCCTCATACTCCCCAGTCAAAACTTATACAATCACTGTAATCAAAATATCCTGGTATTGGTCAACGATAGACACTTAGGCCAGTGGAATAGAATTAAGTACCCAGAAATAAATCCACCCATTTATTTTCAACAAGGGGTGAAAACGCATTCAATAGGGAATAAATTGTTGTTGTTGTTGTTGTTGTTGTTATGTGCCGTCAAGTTGGACCCAACTCATAGCGACCCCTCCTTGGGTTTCCGAGGCAGTATAACTACGGAAGTAGATTGCCCCATCTTCCTTCCGAGGAGTGGCTGGTGGGTTTGAACCACCAGCCTTCTGGTTAGCAGTCAAGTGCCTTAGGCACTATGCTACCAAATATGCTAAAGAGCAAGAGCTATCATGGAAGACACCCGGATGAACCCAGCAAGTGCCAAAAGAACACTCACTAACAAGACAACATCACAGGTACAGACTTGTCATCCTCACTCATTTCCTTTTGTTGTTGTTGTTATGTGCCGTTAAGCCGGACCCGACTCATAGCGACCCCTCCTTGGGTTGCCAAGGCAGTATCACTACGGAAGTAGATTGCCCTATCTTCCTTCCGAGGAGTGGCTGGTGGGTTTGAACCACCAGCCTTCTGGTTAGCAGTCAAGTGCCTTAGGCACTATGCTACCAGAGCTCCCAGGAATAAATAGTCTCTTTAATAAATGGTGCTGGCAAAAGTAGATATCTACTTGCAAAATACTGAAACCTCATGCCATACACAAAAACGAATTCAAAATGGATCAAAGACCTAAATGTTAAATCTAAAACTATAAAATTCCTGGAAGAAAACATAGGCAGAAAATTATGGGACCTATTTTTTTTTTTAATAGGCTAACAAATATAAATACAAAACCACAACAACAGATAACAAGTAAGATAATTGAGACCTCATAAAAATCAAATATTTGTGATCATCCAATTACTTTATCAAAAGAGTAAAAAGACAACCTATAGACTGGGGAAAAAAAGCTTCAGAAACAACCTATCTGATAAGAGTCTGATGTCTAAAATATATAGAAAACTTCAACAACTCAACCACAAAAAGACAAACAGTCCAAAAGAGAGGGCCTCTTTCCTTTCCATATAAAGGTGATCATTAGTTTTTCCATTTCAGTAAAGAATGTTGGGATTTATATCGCATTTCTTTGTAGCTCTAGATCACTTTATGTAGTATTGACATTTTCATTGTTTTAATTAGACATGAACAGATACTTTACCTAAGAGGACATTCAAGAGGCCAACACATACATGAAAAGGTCACTTTCATTTGCCATTGGAATTATGCAAATAAAACCTACAATAAAATACCATCTCCCAGATAAAATGGCACTGATGAAAAATGACAAAAAATGTTGATGAAGATGTGACAATTGGAAACTTTATCCACTGCTGTTGGGACTGTATTAGGGTTATAACTAGTATAGAAAAAAGGAGCTCTGGTGGCATAGTGCCTAAGGCATTTGACTGGTAACCAGAAGGCTGGTGGTTCAAGCCCACCAGCTGCTCCAGGGAAGGAAGATGGGGCAATCTACTTCTGTAAAGATTTACTGTCTTGGAAACCCAATTGAGGGTCGCTATGAGTCACCATAGACTTGATGGCAATGAGTTTGGTTTGGTTTTGCTTTTACTATAGAAAAGAGTATGACACCACCTCAAAAAACTAGAAATAGAAATTATTTGTGATCCAGCAATTCCACTCCTAAGTATATACCTTAACCAAAAAACCAAACTCACTGTTTTTCAGTTGATTCCAACTCATAGTGACCCTATACAATAGAGTAGAATTGCCCCACAGGGTTTGTAAGACCGTACATCTTTACAGATGCAGATTGCCACATTTGTGGCAGATCTTGTGGTTAGCAGCTGGGCTCTCTAACCACTGTGCAACCAGGGATTCTTGGTATATAATCTTTCAGGTATGTACCCTAGAGATCTAATAAAGGAGACATTCACAGACACATGCACACCTATGTTCATTGCAGCACATTATTCACAATAGCAAAAAAATAGAAACAACTCAAGTGTCCATAAATGGATGGATAAATAATAAAAGTGTGGTACATACATACAATGGAATGCTACACAACCATAAAGAACAAGGGTGAGTCTGTGAAACATAACATGGATGAGTCTGGAGGACATAGTATCAAGTGAAATAAGTCAATCACATAAAGACAAATACTGTATAATCCTCTGTATGCAGAGACCAATGCTCATTGATGGTTACCATGGATGGGGTGAAATGTCACTCTCTGGATCATAAATATTTGTTATTTTTGGTGATGGGAAAAGTAACACTGAATGAGCATAGCTTGACCAAAGTAAATGATGCCACGTACACATGCACAAAAGAAAATGATGTTTGTGCCAAAGAATATGACATACATAATTTGGCAACAACACCAGCAATAACCAGAAATCAAGTGTAGGGTTACATATGTATGTGTATATACATATATGTGTACAGATAGGTACAAGTGTGTACATATATGTGCCAGATAGGAGTATGTGTATGTACATGTAAGTACAGGTATATATATATATATATATATATATATATATATAATCACAGGGGACACAGTTACTCTTCTAAGACATAACTAAAATCCTTGTGAGATTGGTTTTCTGGGTGTGAAGGCTTGAGAACTTACCCTCATGGGGCAACTTAGACAATTGGCATAATATAGTTCGCAAAGTTATATTCTGTATCCTAGTGAGATAATAAGAGTCTGGAGTCTTAAAAGCTATGAGTAGCCATCTAAGATACAACTATTGGTCTCTACTCATCAGGAGCAAAAGAGAAAGAAGGTAACCAAAGTCTCAGAGAAGAGACTAGTATACAGGGCTAATATCCCACATGAGCCTTGTCTATTCTGAGACCAGAAGAACTAGATGGTTCCCAGCTACCACTACTGGTTGCTCTCATCAGGACCACAATAAGGGACCCTGATAGAATGGAAGGAAAATGTGGAACAGAATTCAAATTCTTAAAAAGTCTAGACTTAAAGGTTGAAAAAAAAAAAAAATATATATATATATATATAAACCAAAGATTATTAGTTATCAGGGATAGGAGGAAGGGGAAAAGGGGAAGCTTTTGTTTGCAGGGCATTGAGTTTATGCTATTCATGGTGGAATATTTTGGAAAAAGATAGCAATAATGGTGGCATAACGTGGAAAATGTCATCAATGTCCCTGAGCTGTAAATGTGGAAGTTGTTATGTTGGTGAATGTCTTGTGTATGTTTTCACCACAATAAAAGTAAAGTGTAGATTTACTGGACCAGTGGAGACTGGAGAGCTCCCTAAGACTATAGCCCAGAGATATTCTTTAAAGAAAGAACCATAACTAACCTCTGAGGTCACCTTTTTAGCAAAATAACATATTGGCACACAAGTGAAATGATATTACCCAGGTGGAATGCTCCTTGGAAGAGACCAATACCTGGAGAAGGATATCATGCTTGGTAAAGTGGAAGGTCAATGAAAAAAGAAAGGCCCTCAGAGAGGTGGATTGACACAGTGGCTGCAATAATGCGTTGAAGCATAGCAAGGATTGTGAGGCTGGTGCAGGACCAGGCGGTGTTTCTTTCTGTTGTACACAGGGTCGCTATGAGTTGGAGCCAACTCCACAGCACATAACATTCATCACCACAATATGATACTCCATTAAAAAAGAAAATCTGTATGAGATCAAAAGATCAATGATCACTCTAAAGCAAAAGATGAGAAGATAAGGAGACAGGGAAATAAGAGCACTGGAAATGGAAAAAAACTGAACAGTTAATTGCACAGAAAATGTTGACACATTGGGAAAAAATGTAACTAATGTCATTGAACAGTTTGTGTAGAAATTATCAAATGGGAACCTTAATGACTGTGCAAACTTACACCAAAAACACAATAAAATATTATTAAAACCAACAATCAAGAAACAACTATTTTACCTAATGATTCCTCTACCAGGTGGTTCTTTGATTCTCATGTGGCACACATTTCTCGGGCAGTTTCAGAACATGGCTTCAGATGTCACCAGTGCTAGAGGTCTCAGGGCCTGGTGCTGCCTCTCTCTCCACCATTCAGTCGGGGGGCATCATCTTTTAGAACCTCTCCCCTTCACCTGTCTGACCAGCAGGGAGTCCTGGACTTCTTACATGGCAACCCAAGGTTTATGGGAGGAAGCAGAATCTGTCAGGTCTTCTTGATGCCTGGACTCTGAAGTCCCAGAACATTAATTCCTCCACATTCTATTGGTTAAAGCAGTCATAAGGCAGATTCAAGGGGAGGGACATAAGCTCCACCTTTGGGTGGTATAAATGATTAATGCACTCTGATGCTTGCCAAAAGGTTGGAGGTTCAGGTCCACTCAGAGACATCTTGAAAGAAAGGTCTGGTGATTTACTCCTGAAAAATCAGCCATTGGAAACCTGGAGAACATACTCTGACAGACTTGGGGTGGCCATGAGTCAGAGTTGACTGGATAGCAACTGGTTTGCTTAATGAAAGTAACAGCATACACATACAAGATGGTTTGGGGCCATTTTTTGGAGACTAGACACCACAATTAGTTTGTTCACCAAGTCAAAACATGTTTCCTTATCATGGCTTCACTCCCATACCTCTCTCTATATAGCTGATAGCTTATGTATATTGCTATGTTGTTGTTGTGTTGGTTGATAGAATGAAATGAAATAATAGAGTGAAATGTTGTTGGTCCTGTGCCATTTTCATGATCATTGAGATATCTGAGGTGTGTTATTGTTGTTAGGTGCCATCAAGTTGGTTTAGATTCAGAGCAACCTCATGAACAACAGAACAAAACACTGCCTGGTCTGCACCAGCCTCACAATTATTGCTATGCTTTAGTCTATTGTCGCAGCCACTCTGTTAATCCATCTCCAGGGTCTTCCGCTTTTTTGCTGACCATCTACTTTACCAAGTATGGTGTCATTTTCCAGGTCCTGGCTCCTCCTGATAACATGTCCAAAATATGAGAGGCAAAGTCTCACCATCCTTCCTTCTAAGGAGCATTCCAGCTGCACATCCTCCAAGACAGATTTGTTCATTCTTTTAGCAGTCCATGGTACATCCAATATTCTTGTCCAATATTACAATTCAAATGCATCAGTTTTTCTGTAGTTTCCTCATTCATTTTCCAGGTTTCTCTCAAACACTTTAAAGAGGTCTTTTGTAGCACATTTGCCCAATGCAATGCACAGTTTGATTTCTTGACTGCTGCTTCCAAGGGCATTGTTTGTGGACCCAAGTAAAATAAAATCCTTGACAATGTCAGTATTTTCTCCACTTAACATGATGTTGCTTTTTGGTCCAATTGTGAGGATTTTTGTTTTCTTTATGTTGAGGTGTAATTTATGCTGAAGGCTATAGTCTTTAATTTTCATCAGTAAGTGCTCTAAGTCTTCTTCATTTTCAGCAAGCAAGGTTGTGTTATCTGCATATTGCAGGTCATTAATGAGTATTCCCCCAATCCTAATGTCCCAGTCTTCTTCACATTGTCCAGGTTCTCAATTATTTTTTCAGTTTACAGATTGAATAAGTATGGTGAAAGGATACAACACTGACACACACTTTTCCTTATTTTAAATCTTGTAGTATCTCCTTGTTCTGTTTGAACTACTGCCTCTTGGCCTATGTACAGGTTTCTCATGAGGACCATTAAGTGCTCTGGAATTTTCATTCTTCTTGATGTTATCCATAATTTGTAATGATCCACACAGTTGAATGCCTTTGCATAGTCAATAAAACACAGGTAAAGATCTTTCTAGTATTCTTTGCTTTCAGCCAAAATACATCTGACATCAGCAGTGAGAGCCCTCATTCCATGTCCTCATCTGAATCTGGCTTGAATTTCTGACAGTTTCCAATCTATATACTGCTGCAACTGTTTTTGAATTATTTTCAGCACAATTTTACTTGCATGTGATATTAATATTTTTCTATGATTTCTGTATTCTGATGGATCACATTTCTTTGGAATGGGAACAAATATTGATCTCTTCCAGTCAATCAGCCAGGTAGCTGTCTTCATAATTTCTTGGAGCCGTTTGTTGGGTTGTTGGAATATGTCAATGAGTAGTCTGTCAATTTCTGGAGCCTTGTTTTTCACCAATTCCTTCAGTGCAGCTTGGACTTCTTCCTTCAATACCATTGGTTCCTGATCATATGCTACCTCCT
>NW_006921721.1:1586321-1591009 GCF_000298275.1 Orycteropus afer afer
TAGGATTGCCCAACCTTCCTTCTGAGGAGTGGCTGGTGGGTTTGAACCGCCAGCCTTCTGGTGAGCAGTCAAGTGCCTTAGGCACTATGCTACCAGAGATCCTAGCAGATGGCCATAGAATCTTTCAATATTGCAACTTGAGGCTTGATTTTTTCCTTCAGTTCTTTCAGCCTGAAAAATGCCAAATGTGTTCTTCCCTTTTGGTTTTCCAAGTCCAAGTCTTTGCTCATTTCATGATAATACTTTACTTTGTCCTCTTCAGCCGCACTTTGAACTCTTCTCTTCAGATCTTTTACTCCATCGTTTCTTCCACTTGCTTTAGCTGCTCTCCATTCAAGGGCAAGTGTCAGAGTCTCTTCTGACATCCATTTTGGTCTTTTCTTTCTTTCCTGTCTTTTTAATGATCTCTTGCTTTCTTCAAGTATGATGATCTTGATATCATTCCACAATTCATCTGGTCTTTGGTCACTGGTGTTCAGTGCATCAAATCTATTCTTCAGATGGTCTCTAAAATCAGATGGGATATACTGAAGGTTGTATTTTGGCTCTCATAGACTTATTTTAATTTTCTCCAGCTTTACTTTAAACTTGTCTATGAGCAATTGATGATCCATTTACAGTTGACCCCTGGCCTTGTTCTGACTGATTATATTGAGCTTCTCTATCACATCTTTCCACAGATGTAGTTGATTTGATTCCTGTGTATTCCATCTGGTGAGATCTACATATATAGTCTCTGATCATGTTGTTCAAAAAAGGTATTTGCAATGAATAAGTCGTTGGTCTTGCAAAATTCTATCATGAGATCTATGACATATTTTCTATCACCAAGGTTATATTTTCCAACTACCATAGCTTCTTCTTTGTTTCCAATTTTTGCATTCCAATCACCAGTAATTATAAATGCATATTGATCACATATTTGGTCAATTTCAGACTGCAGAAGTTGGTAGGAATCTTCAATTTCTTCATCTTTGGCTTTAGTGGTTGGTGCATAAATTTAAATAATAGTAGTATTGACTGGTCTCCTGGTAGGTGTATGGATATTATCCTATCACTGACAGCATTGTACTGTAGCATAGATCTTGAAATGTTCTTTTTGATGATGAATGCAATGCCATTCCTCTTCAATTTGTCATTCTCGACATAGTATACCATATGATTTTCTGATTTAAAATGACCAGCAATGCCAGTCCATTTCAGCTCACTAATGCCTAATATATCAATCTTTGTTTCTTCCATTTAACTTTTGACAGCTTCCAATTTTCTTAGATTCATACTTCATACATTCCATGTTCTAATTACTAGTGGATGGTGACAGCTGCTCTGGTGGCATAGTGCCTATAGCATTTGACTGCTAATCAGAAAGCTGGCAGTTCAAATCCACCAGTCATTCTTTGGAATCTACTTTGGCAATCTACTTCTGTAGAGATACCGCCTCAGAAACCTAAAGAGGGGTCACTATGACACTATGAGTCAGGACTGACTCAATGGCAGTGAGCTCTTTTTTTCCCCCATCAGCAAATGATGAAATAAAAGCTTTTCTCCATTCACATCAGTAAAGTTGACTCTACTCCTTGAAAGGAAGATGGGGCAATCTACTTCCACAGTGATACTGCCTTGGAAACCCAAGGAGGGATTGCTATGAGTTGGGTCCAACTCCATGGCACATGACAACAACAACAACTACTTTAAGGAGGAACTCTTCCCCCTTTGCATTTTGAGTGCCTTGCAACATGAGGGGCTTGTCTTCCAGCACTATATCTGACAGCGTTTCACTATTATTCATAGAATTATCAGTGACTAATTTTTTTTTTTCAGAAGTGGACCATCTCTTCCTTCTTCCTAGTCTGTCTTAGTTTGGAAGCTCCATTGAAACACATCTACTATGCATGACCTTGGTGGTATTTGAAATACTGGTGGCATAGCTTCCTGCATCACAGCAATATGCAAGCCACCATAGTATGATAAACTGACAGACTTGTAGTGGGTTTGAGCTATACATATAGATATTCTAGCTCTATGTATGCAGCTATACACACACATACACACACAGTAGCAGTATGCTTTGGTGTCAGCTCAGCCAGTTAAGCCCATATGAATGGCATACAAGTCCCACTGTTACTTGAAAGGAAAACTGTAGAAATAGGCAGTAGTATAGTTTAGAAAGAATGTAAAGAGCTGCTTGGGAGCATGCAAGCTATCTTTAGACCTATCCAAACCACTATATATCTCTCAGAAATGGATGCAATTTCTGTCAGCCACTATCTTGTAGCTAACTTGTTTCTTAGATTTTCTTGTGGGAAAAATGTCCTGTATTTCCTTTCGGCAAATCTTCTCTGACTCTCCTTTTCAATTTTGGAGACTTTGTCTTTAAACCCACTAAATACAAAGAAACAACGGACGTCTTTCTTAGCTTCTTGTAAAAGGTCATATGGAAAATGAACATTGGCAGAGTGGTTCCAGCTAGACAGGCAAGTACATGTAACAATGAACACATTAAGCACATTGTATATCAGTGTTAACCATTTGATTACAGAGCAAAAAGAGACACTTTATATCTTCAGATCGTTTTGAATTGAACTCACAGAGAACGGGCTTGATCCAAAAATAGGGAATTTTCTGTTCACTTCTTCAGGTCAATAAGAAGTGCATGAGATCATTTACAGACCTCTAGCACTTTATTCTGTAGTGATACTGCCATGGAAACCCAAGGAAGGGTCCCTATGAGTCGGGTTCAACTCAACAGCAGTGAGTTTAGCACTATAAAGATTATGCTTCAGATTACAAGTCAAAATAAAAATTATAATAAAATATAAGTAAGTGAAAGACAATTCAGTTACTTTCTGAAATCTTTCATTCTTCTTTTGAAGATTTTTTTTTTCCCCTCATAATTTAGTGGCCTGGCTTTATTTTGAGTCTAAATATATGCATGACTTTGGGACAATATAGCCCTGGCTTAGATCCATTTTCTCAGGAAGTTGAAATAATTACTTGTCAAGAAACTGGGTAGGGTGATCTACTCTTCAAGGTAGTTTATTGACTGATACTTTTGGTGGCATAGTGCCTAAGGCACTTGACTGCTAACCAGAAGGCTGGTGGTTCAAACCCACCAGCCACTCCTTGGGAGGAAGATGGGGCAATCTACTTCCGTAGTGATACTGCCTCGGAAACCCAAGGAGGGGTCACTATGAGTCAGGTCTGACTAGATAGCACATAACAACAACAACAAGAGTGCTATTTACCTCTGGTCGAAATATGGTTGCTTTTGTGAGAAACCGGTGAGGTTAGATCATCCTCAGACTTCTGGAAAATATTTTATTAAAATAGACCTAGCCATGAATGGGAGGATTATACTTCATAGATCATCTAGGGGAAAAATAAAACTAGTCTTCATTGGCACTCTCGCCAACAGCAAATATAAATGTACTGTTCTCCATTTCTAAGTTTGTAAATTTCTGTTATATGATTGTCCTGTGTAAACAAAAAAGGATTTGAATGTACCCTCTAGTACAAGAAACTCTTTCGTAAACCTGTAAACAAACACTTCCTGTAGTTTTGTTTCAATCACACATGCAAAAAGTGGGTTTGCTTCACCCTAAGGGACACAAGTAAATTCAAGCCCTCTGACCTATTTGTAAGATGCATGCATGAGAATAATTACCAATAATATACCAATTATGCATGTACAGAAGGGCAGTATTAGTGCAGGAAGATAGCTCAGGGTGCAGGGACACATAGGAAAGAAGGACACAGGGAAGAGGTAACTATAGGGACCAGATGTGAAGAAAGCTATTACATTGTAGGGAATTACAGTCAATGTCTTAAAACAAAATATGTATGAATTGCTGTATGGAAAATGAATTTTTTCTGTAAGCTTTCACCCAAATCACAATACTTTTTTTAAAGACATAGTTTATATATATATATATATATATATATATATGTATATATATACACACACACACACACACACATATATATATATTTATATTTATATATGAAGTTCAATAGCAAATGGAGTCTGAAAAGATTGTGAGCAGCCATCTAAGGTGAAAGTATTGATCTCTCCTGTCCAGAACAAAGAGGAGTGAAGAAAAATCAAAGACACAGGAAACAATTAGTCCAAAGGACTCAAGGGCCACATGAACCCCAGTGTCCATGATCCTGAGACCAGAAGAACTAGAAGGTACCTGTCTCCCACTGCCAACTTCTCTGAAAGGGCTCAAAATTTGAGGTGCTGAAGAGTGGGACAAAAATGTTGAACAAAACTCATAATAATAAGAAGACAAGGCTTATTGGTCTGACAGAGACTGGTGGAAGCCCTTAGGCTATGACCCTTAGACACCCTGCAAGCCTGGACAAGAACTCACCCCCACAGCTCAATTTTCAGCCAAACAATAGACAGGCTTTTAAGGTGAACAATAACACCAGGGAGGTACATAGTCCTCAGAACAATCAACCATAGGAGATCAAACACACAGCATTTGCACAGGAATAAAACTCAGAAAGCAGGAAAGGATAGGAAAGAAGGCTGAAGAGAAATGGCAAACCTAGGGAGCAAATGGGAAGAGTGCTATTATCTTGTGGGGATTACAATCAGTGTCAAAACAACACGTGTATGAATTGTTGAATGGAAAACCAATTTGCTCTGTAAACTTTCAAATCACAATAAAATGTTACATTTA
>NW_006921721.1:1591109-1595792 GCF_000298275.1 Orycteropus afer afer
AAACTCCACCATGTCTTTCTACCTGGATAAAGCAAGGGAGTAAACATGCCTTGTACATAAACAATGCTAAGGACTGAGAACTTGCACAATCTGAATTAAATTTTAGGACAATTAGCTAGAGTTGATTTCATTTCAAGAATACATTTTTCTGCTTATATTCTTTTTCTCCTCTTTTCTTTCCTTCCCTCCCTCTCCTATCATCTCTCCTCCCTACTTCTAAAAGAAGAGAATATTGTTCTCAGAACTCTCTTAGGCTTTCTTAATTGAAAGCAATGATTCTGCATCACTCCATTATATTAAGTGAAATACTCTTGTATGGATCTCCAGGGATGAAGTGATTAGCCCAGCAAGAAACCTGTGGACTCCAATTGTCTCTGCAAATAGTGGAAAGAATTAAATGCAATTTTGCAAAGATAACACTGTAAGAGTGGTGTTTTCTTTCAAAACATGTCCCTCTCTGAAACATCAGTGCAGACATATGTCGAGATAGAAACTGGATCATATTTCTAACAGTCCAAAGATTCAGATTTCATCCAGAAAGGCTGTTTGTTCTCTTGCCCAAACTGTATCCTACCCTGTCCTGTTGTCTGGACTATAATGGAATCTAACATTAACTTTGGACAGTGGAGGTTGAGTGGGTGCCAACCCTGCTAATGAACATGTGGTTTCAATAATAATGTGGCTACTTGCATGTTGGGTGGCAAGTTGCCAGATACTTAATGTCCAGGGGGCAACTGATGGCAAAAAATACTATCTCCTGATATGATTGCATTTCCAAAAATGCTCTGGGCCCATAATGAAACTCAGCAACTCAGGGAGTGTCCCTCAGCATCAGATGAGAAGCCCTGCAGACTCCATGCACCCACTCTGAGAGCATGACACATCCCAGAGTCTTGGTGATGATGAAATGGATAATACTGCACTGTGGAAAAACTCATGCTGGTCCAGAAGGCTGGTGAGAGGGGGAAGGATTAGGATCATTCCTTGCATCACGTTCCTGGTATTCTTGACTCTGGGACTTGAGGGTCTAAAAGCTAGAAGACAGTGAAATGAATTACAGCTTAATGATATTCCCACTACACTGACAAAATGGATTCAATTACATAATGGTAGCATTAAATGTTATTAAGAAGGGATCCAAAGTCTTGAGGCTAGACTTTCAGAAGATCATGATAAGCTGCTTAAAACAGCTGAAATAGCACACTTCTAGGCTTTCCAGCCCTAGATTTGTTGAAGGGGAAAAGAGCTGTCGCATTTGTTCCACCATTCTGCAGTCCTCCTCTGTTATCAGGGGCTTAGTACTTGGACAGGGGAGGTGTCAGGATATATCTGATTTGATTATTCTATCTTAGAGTGCACTCTAATATTTTTTGTGAAGGGCAGAGCTAAATAGCCTTGATGAGCTGTGATGACTGGTAGGGCTGTTTTTTTCCTGGAAACAGGACCCTTTCTGTAGAGAGATGAAGTTCATAGAGGATGGGCTTTTTCTCCAATTCTACCTTCACCTTTGCTTGAAGGAACTTTCATTTTTGTTTTAGTTCTTAGTTAAGATATGTATAATTCTCTCTTTATGGTGTGCAGTCTTGACTAATGCATAAAGTGTGTATTCATCACCAAAATCAACCTAAAGTGAGTTCTGCTACTTTGAAAACTGTCTTCATATTGCATGTTTGTAGTCAACCTCTCTTTCTACCTCCAACCCTTGGCACCCACTGATCTGTTCCCCATCCCTATCCCCAGTTGCTATTAAGTCAATTCCAACTCACGGTGATGCTGGGTACATTAGTGTAGAATTGTATTCCATAGGACGTTAAATGATTTTTCTGAAATACATCACCAGGTCTTCTGAAGCACCCTGGCTGGACTTGAAAAAACGAGTCAACTGTTTGCACCACCCAGGGACATTGGCATCCCTATGGCTACTGAGTATTATATAAAAGGAATCTATAGTATATAGCATTTGGGACTGACATCTTTCACTTAGCAACATGCATTTAAGATTCCTCAATGCAGTTGCATCTATCAATAATTTATTCATTTTATCTTCAAAGGGTATTTCATTGTATGGATGTCCCACAGTTTGTTTAACCATTCACTATGGAAGGGTATTTGTGTGCTTTCTAGTCTTTGGTGATTGTGAATTAAGCTTCTATAAACATTCACATTGGTTTTTATTTCTCTTGTGTAAAATGCTAGGAGTAGGATTGCTGGATTATATTATAAGTATGGGCTTGACTTTACAAGAAACTGTCAACTTGTTATCCAAAGGGAAAGTAACTTTTGCATTCCCACCAGCAGTATATGAGAGTTCCAGTTGCTCTGCATCTTTGTCAACTCTTGCTATTGTCAGGTTTGTTGTTGTTTTTAATAAGTCATTTTGGTAGTTAAGTAAGTAGTGGTGTCTCATTTTGTTCTTGATTTGGATTTCTGGAGCTCTGGTAGTGTAGTGCCTAAAGCAACTGACTGCTAACCAGAAGGCTGGTGGTTCAAACCCACCAGCCACTCCTCGGAAGGAAGGTTGGGCAATCTACTTCCATAGTGATACTGCCTTGGAAATCCAAGGAGGGGTTGCTATGAGTTGTTATGACTTGATGGCACATAACAACAACAACAGTGATTAATGATGTGCTTCTTTGACATTTGTGTATGTGTGTGTATATGTATATATATACATATACACACATATACATGCACACATATATATGTGTGTGTGTGTGTATATATATATATATATAATTATACATATATGTAATGTAATCACCTTCATGATGACATGTACTATGAGCAGCCAATCAGTTGAAAGAGACTTTCCTCAGGAATGTGGCCTGCTTCTAATACATTTATGACATTCTGGCAAAGTTCTCTGAATTTCTTCTGGAATTTCTGCTGGATCTGGATCTTGTAGCTGGCTCATCATCATCTCCAGTTCCTGGACTTGCACCAGTGGTCTGCTGTATTGCCTGTCGATCTTGGAATCATTGCCTTCATAGCCTGTGAACTAACAATCTGCCATTTTACCTGCTGATCTAGGAATTGTCAGCCTATACCACTGCATGAGTCATTTCATTGAGATAAATTTCTCTCTTTCTCTAAGCTTCACTGGTTTTGCTTCTCTGAAGAACCCAGCCTAAGACACCTATTCCCAATATGTTAAGCACTTTTTATTATAAATAGATGTTGATATTTGTAAAATGCTTTTTGTGCATCGATTGAAGTAATGTTATTTTCTCTTTATAATAGAGTGAATTACATTGATTGACTTTTAAATCTCAAACCAGCCTTACATTCCTGGGATAAATCCTACTTAACTGGGATTTATTATCTTTTTTATATATTGCCACATTAAAGTTGTTAATATTTGTTCACTATTTTTGTGACTATGCTCATGAAGGATATTGGTTTGCAATTTCCCTTCTTTGAAATAACTTGTCTGATTTTGGTGTCAGGGTAATTCTAGACTCAAAAAATGAGTTGTGAAGTATTCCTTTATCTTCTGTGTTTTAGAAGAGACTGTGTAAAATTGGTATTATTTCTTTCTTGAAAATGTGGTAGAATTCTCCTGTAGAGCCATTTTGGCCTGGAATTTTCTTTGTTGGAAGGTTTTCAACTATTAATTCAATTTCTTTCATGGAAATAGGACTATTTAGGTTATACATTTCTTCTTGAATCAGCTTTGATGGTTCTATCTTTCAAGGAATTTGTCCATTTCATCCAAATTGTCAAATTTGTGCACATAGAGTTGTTTGGGGGCATCCTCTTATTAATGCCAGTGGGGATCTGCAGTGGTGCTCATCGTGTTCCTTTTTTGACACTGGAAATGTGTGCTCTTATTTTATTGGCCTTGATCAGCCTGACTTAAAAAAAAAAAAAAAAATTATCATAGAGTTGACTCCAACTTCCCTTGTGTTATAGAGACAACTATTCCATAGAGTTTTCTTGATTGTAACCTTTATAGAAACAGATTGCCAGGCCTTCCTTCCATGACACCCTTCAACAGATTTGAACTGCCAACCTTTAGATTAGAGGATGAGCCCAAAGTGCTTGCTTCACCCAGGGATCTTGTTATTAATTAATTAATTTATTTTTAAGAACAAACTTTGAGTTCATTTTCAATTAGTTATCTGATTTCCATTTCATTTGATCTGTATCATTTATTTCCTCCTTCTCTATATCATTTATTTCCTTGGGTTTAATTTAGTCTTTTTATTATAGTTTCTTAAGGTGGGAGGTGACATCATTAATTTTTGTCTACCTGAGGACTTAATGCTAAAATTTTTCTCTAGCACTGCTTTAAATGCAGCTCATAAATTTTGATATATTTTCATTTTTTAAATTATTTATCATATTACTTCAAAAATTAAAAAAAAAATTCCTTAGCTTTATCTTTGACTAATGTGTTATTTGAAAGTGATATACTTGATTTCCAAATATTTGGGGATTTGCAGATATCCTTCTGTTATTGATTATTAATTTAATATTCATATGGTCATATAACATTCTTAGTATGATTTCCAGCCTTTTACATTTAGTAGGTTTTATGAACGAAAATATGATCTATCTTTATGAATATTACAAATGCACTTGAAATGAACATGTATTCTGTTGTTGTGGGGTATAATGTTCTACAAATGCCAGTTAGGTGAGGTTGGTTGATAATAATGACCAAGTCTTCTGCCTATTTGT
>NW_006921721.1:1601802-1603151 GCF_000298275.1 Orycteropus afer afer
TTCAAGGCTCAGGGGTCCAAGATTATCTTCTGTGTCTGTGTTAATTGGTTTCCCTTTTCTTTGTTGAAGAGGGTCTGTGCAATCCTTCTGCCTAGTCTGCCATCTTGCCCCGCCTCTCTGTTCTGTGAATTATTGATGGAGGAATGCTGAAATCACCAACTATAAATGTGGATTTTTATTTCTTTTTTAAGTTCTATCAGTTTTTACTTCAAGAATTTTGAAACCCTGTTGTTAAGTGAACACACATGTAGGATTGTTGACTCTTCTTGGGGAATTTACCCCTTTGTCAATATTTTATATTTCTCTTTATCCCTGGTAAAATTCATTGCTCTACAGTGTTCTTGGCTTTGTACTAATATGACTATACTAGCTTTCTTCTGATCAGAGTTTATGATATATATTTTTCTACCCTTTTACTTTTCAAATACCTCTATTTTGGTGCATCTCTGTCTTTATATTTTATGTCAGTTTCTTGTAGTAGGCATATAGTTGAATCTTGCTTTTCCCCCTAACTTGACAATCTCTTTCTATTAACTAATGTGTTAATATTGTTTATATTTAATGTTGTTACTGATATTATTGAATTAAAATCTGTCAACTTGCTAGCTATTTTCCATCTGTTGTTTATTTTTGTCTTTGTCTGCCTTTTTCTGTAATGATTGTATTATTTATACTTTTATTTTATCTTTATTATTGGTTTATTAATTATACTTTATATTTTTCATTTTAATTGTTCCCTTAGAGTTACAATATATATCTTTAATTAACTGAATGTAACTGGAAATAATGTTATCTTGCTTTACATGTAATATAAAGTTGTTTTTTTTATGTTGTTATGTGCTATTGAGTGGTATCCAACTCACAGAAACCCCTCCTTGGGTTTCCGAGGTGGTATCCCTATGGCAGTAGATTGCGTAACCTTTTTTCCGAGTAGTGCCTGGTGGGTTTTAACCCCAGCCTTCTTTTTAGCAGTCAAGTGCCTTAGGTACTAAGTTACCAGAGATTCTTGTAGTATAAAGACTGCAGTATAATCCTAATTCTTCCTTCCACCACGTCATTCGTACTATTTTTGTTATGCATGTAAATATCATATATGCTATACGAATAGTTGTGTTGTTTTTGCTTTATAGTTATTTATTGTTTAGAGCACTTAAGATAAGAAAAAATGCCTTTTAAATCTTCATTTATTCCTTTTCCAACATTCTTCATTTGTTTGTGTAGGTCCAAGTTTCTGTCCTGTATCATATTCCTTCTGTACCAAAAAGAACTGATCGATCTTCATCCATTTCAGGAATGATCTAGAACCAATGGTAATGAAGGAAGAAGTCAAAGCTGCAATGAAAGAACTG
>NW_006921721.1:1604481-1639692 GCF_000298275.1 Orycteropus afer afer
GATGATGGGCTCGAGTATAGCAGGGATTGTGGGGCTGGTGCGGGATCGGGCAGTGTTTCGTTCTGCTGTGCATGGGGTCGCTATGAGTCGGAAACGACTGGACGGCACTTAACAACAACAACAACAAAGAATTTCCTTAAACATTTCTTATAGTGCAAGTTTACTGACAATGAATTCTCTCAATATTTGTCTGAGAAGTCTTTATGTCTCTCTCTTTTTTTTTTAAATAGACTTGATTTTTTTAGAGCAGTTTTATATTTATAGAAAACTTTGGCAGAAAGTACAGAGAGTTCACAAATACACCCTCTACCCCTGCCCACATTTTACCTCTTTACCATCTTGCAACTCCTTCATCTTTATATTCCCCTGGGTACAGAATTCTAGGTTGAGTTTTTTTTATCTGCACTTTCAATATGTTCTCCATTTTCTTCTGGTTTGTATAATTTCTGATGATAAAGTTGCTATTATGCTTTCTTTTTCTGCATGTGATGTGTCTTTTTTCTCTTTTAATATTTTTTTAACCACTTAAGATTTGCAAAAAAAAATTAGGAAGGTAGTATAAAGAGTTCCCACATACCTTTCACTGATAATATTAACACCTTACATTTGTATGATACATTTATCACAATTAATGGACTAATAGTGATACATTAATAACTGAAGTCTATACTTTATTAATGTACGTATTTTAGTTATTATGTAAGGTTCTGTTTATGTTCTAGAATCCTATCCAGGATTCCATATCACATTTTGTTGTCTTGTCTTTATAGGTTCCTCTTGATTGTGACTGTTTCTCAGACTTGCCTGTTTTTTGATGGCATATTCGGCAGCAATTTCGTAAGATATCCTCCCACTGATATTTGTCTGATGTTTTTCTTATCATAAGATTGGGGTTATGAAATTCTGGGAGGAAGACCACAGAGGTAAAGTGTATTTTTATGACACCATATCAAAGCTACATATAATCAACAAGACTTGTCACAGTTGATGTTGACCTTGATTACTTGGCTGATGTAGTGTTTGTCAGGTTTCTCCACAAGTTATTGTTTCTCCTATCGCCACCCTCTCCATACTTTACTCTTTGAAAGAGAGTCATTATGAGTAATCCATACTTAAGGAGAAGTCGTCTCTTCCAAGAATTCATCTAAGAACTTACATCTCAGCATTTTCTCCAGAAAACATTGGGCCCCACAGAATTCACAAACCTCCAATGTCTAGGCCATGTGTGTCCATCTGGTACATTCAACCACCAAACTGGAATATGATATTCTCTTTCCTGAGTAGAATTAAGAGTAAGTTTTCTTAGGCCCAATTGGCCCCTGCAATCAAGGGAAAAAGGGCTGTAATTGAAATGCCACTCAATGAACATGCCAAGAATAATGGAAACTGAGATGACTACCTTGCCTTGTGGTGAGTGCCCTCTTTTGGGCACTATGGTCAGAGGGATGGGCAGAAGCATCTCTAGACCTCTTAGTCCTGCTCTTTCCTTCCATGTATAATCCAGTTTGTTTTAAGAACTGAACACTGATCAGTAAAGTAAATCCCTCTCCAGTCACTTAAGTAAGAAATTGTGTCTGTCATTTCAGAAAAGCAGAGCTAAGATTGGGAAATCATCTTCAGAAGAGTTTAATTAATATCCTAGGGTACAGGTTCAAAGCAACAACTTGAGTAGCTTACAAAATTGTTCTTGAATACCTCACAAATTCTTGCAATTTGACAACATTCTTATATTTACTAAAATAATTTCCTCTCCTACTCAAGTCTATAGACTGCTCCCATCTCCTGGTACTGAAAGAATTCTGCAATCTGCCTATGGCATGCACACATACCCAATATCAAAAAAACCCACTGCCATCAAGTTAATTCTAACTCATAGTGACCCTTTAACAGAGTAGAACTGCCCCATTGGGACATATATAGCCTGGCTAAACAAGAGCAGGGAAAGAAGCAGCAGAGTCCATTGCCCATAGATGGATGTTGTTTTTAGATGGCTTGAATTTTTCTGACTTTGAGCACAGTGCACAGACAAATGAGAAAACCACTCTTCAGAAGGATACAGTGGCCAATACTGATATTCTTGGAGGAGCTAGACACCCTCACAAGTATAAGTGATAAAAATTCCATAGACTACAATCATATTTTTTCTGTAGCAAAACGTATCTCAAAGGGAAGACCTGAGACTGCACCTTATTTCTTCATTCTGTATCTCCTGTCTGTCATTCATTGTTTGTTGCTTTTGAGTTGGCTCTGACTCGCAGTGACCCTATGTATAACAGAGTGAAACATTGCCTGGTCCTGTGCCGTCTTCCTGATCATTGCTATTTTTGATCTATTCGTTGTGACCATTGTGTTAGTCCATCTCATTGAGGGTTTCCCTTGTTTTCTCTGATGTCTCCCTTACCAGATATGATGTCCTTTTCTGGGGACTGATCTTTCCTGATGACGTGCCCAAAGTAAGCAAGATGAAATTTCACCATGGTTTTGGTTACTTTGTGCTACTCTAACACCACAGGTGGGTAGCTTTAACAAACAGGATTTTATTCTCTTATTGTTTGGAGGCTAGAAGTCTGAGTTCAAAGTGCCAGCTCAATGGGCTGGGTAAAAGCCCCTTGACCTTGGGCTTCAGCTCTGCATCTTGCTTCAGGCTCACTGAAGCTGGAGACTTTCTTCAGTCAGGTAGCTGCTGGATGCTGAGGCTAACAACTCAAGATTGATGAGTAAAAAGGCACAGACCCAATATCACCAAACCACATGGCAGTCCACTGATTCAAGTCCATTTAAAAGTCCAAGGTTGGCAGACAACATGGCAAGCTGCTGAACAAAGACTTGGCTACATGCAGGATTCAAGCATGCCAAAAGCTACAGACCATTCCAAAAGCTTTTCCTTGTATTCTGGAAGCAGACCACATCCCTAAAGCAGCTACTCAGCTGCTCTTGGCAGATTCTGCCGTGGAGTTGATTGCCAGTTTCATCATGGAGAATAACTACCACCAGCTGCCCAGCCACTCAAAACCAGGCTCAACCAAGTTGACACAACCTTAAATACCACAACCATCCTCACTCCTAAGGAACATATAAATCAGCATTTTTCAACTATTTCTCAATTTCAATTAATTTCTAAACTCTACAAAAATACAAAAAATAGCCAAAGTGGTCAACCATTTGAAGCTACTGCTTGTAAAAAACTGACACAGAAACATGTCACAATTGTGAGAGTGTGAGGAACTACAAAGGAAGAAGATAACCTCACATCTGTTATATTATTTTTCTTTAATTATAAAAATAATACACAGTACATGAGATTTTAAAATTAAGAATAAATCATAAAAAATAAATTAAAGTTATCTACAGTCTTACCTTCCAGAGATAATTAATATTAATATTTTGTTGCATAGTCTGTTCTGCTATAACATGAGTTTATTTTATGCCAGTTAATTCAGATGAGATTGATAACTAAGTGAATAATGTCCATACAAGGGTCAGAGTCAAGTTGGTTGATATGTGATTTTTTTCCCCAGCATGTTAATGTTTTGAAGTGAAGAACAATCTTTCTTACAATGAAAAAAAAAAAAAAAAAAAAAAGTCTTATCAATATATTTCAATAAACAAAGCTGCAGTAAACATATGCAGCTAAAATAAACTATTTGGCACTTTCAATGTTCTGTCTAGAAATCTCTCTAGCTAAATTCACTAGTTCATGGGAGTGCCCCAGTTCATTATGAATATTTTGTATTTTACACATTACTGTGGCCAATATATTATCAAACTTTTCACCATTACATTAATATCAGTTTTCTTCCTTCCAGCTTCCAATAACAGTATTCTCATTGTCCTTCCAGCCTCAATTAAGAGTCTCCCCTGGCCTCTGTCTACTGCCTGGTCCAATGGCAATGTCATATATTTAGGTTGTTATGTTAGCACTCCAGTTACAGTTACAAATTTCTGTTGTGTTTATCTGTAGCTGTATAACCATCCACTGAAAAACTTGGTGACATAAAATAACTATTTTGTCCCTCACGGTTCTGTACATTGACTCAGCTCAGCTGTGTGGTTCTCAGTTGAAGTCACTCATGAGATTGCAGGAAGTTCTCAGGCCATTTGAATTAGTTACATGACAGTGGGCTTCCCCCAGAGCATATATTCCCAGTGACCAGCATGGAATCTGCAAGACTTCTTAATACCAATCCATTTATTCAATATGAGAGGATACTAGACAAGAGCAGGAATTCTAAGAGCTATTGGAGGGGCTATCTTGGAACTATGGATTATTGAAGGAACATGATTTCAAGGACTAAGGTCTATTGGAGACTAGGAGCTTTGGTAGCGTAGTGCCTAAGGCACTTGACTGCTAATCAGAAGACTGGCAGTTCAAACCCACCAGCCACTCCTTGGAAGGAAAGTTGGGCAATCTACTTCCATAGTGATACTGCCTTGGAAACCCAAGGAGGGGTCACTATGAATTGGGTCCAACTCGACAGCACATAACAACAATAACAACAACAGTTACCAACATGAGGATTTATCATAATTTATGTAACCATTTTTCTATTGAGTGATAACTTCTGGTTATTTCAAATTTGTTACTATTATAAACTTTACTGCAGAAAACATCCTTTTCATGTGTTTTGTCAGGCCCTCTCAAATATATAAACAAACATAATGTTATTTCAGTTGAATATATATGAGACTTTTTAAGAATCTCTATTGATTGTCTATAAAACTATGGAAGAAAAAGTGTATACGACTTGTCAATAATTTTTATTTATTTATTAACATTTAATTGTGATTTAGGTGAAAGTTTACAGGGCAAATTGGTTTTCCATTCAACAATTCATACACATTTTGTTTTATGACACTGATTGTGATCCCCACAATGTAACAATACTCTTCCCACTTCTTTCCTGTGTTTACCATTTCCATTTGTTCTTCTTTCCAATTCCTTCTGACCTTCTGAGTTTTATTACTGGACAAGTGCTGTCCTTCGTATGATTGGTCATTCTAAGGCCTGCCTATTGTTTGGCTAATAGTTGAGCTACAGGGGTGAGTGTAGTTCCTGGCTTGAAGGGTCATTAAGGGCCATACTCTCAGAATTCTACTAGTCTCTAATCAGATCAGAAAGCCTGATTGTTTTCTTCTATTATTTTGAATTTTTTCTACAAATTTTCTTCCATTTTACCCAGGATTTCAAATTGTGATCCCTTTCAAAGCAGTCTGCAGCGGTAGCCAGGCACCATCTAGTTCTTGTGGTCTCAGGGTCATGGAGACTGGGATTCATCTGGTCCATCAGTTCTGTGGACTAATGGTCTCCTTGCATGTTTTGTTTTCTTCACTCTTCTTTGCTCTGGATGAGAGAGACCAATAGTGTACCTTAGATGTTGCTCATAAGCTTTTAAGACCCCAGTCACTACTCAGCAAGGCAAGATGTAGAACATGATCTTTGTGCACTATGTTATACCAATTGACCTTCATGTTCCCTGAGATTGTGGTCCTGAGCTCCCATGCCCAGCAATTAATTCCTTCAAGGTTTTTGGTTTTGGCTAAGAAGTTTTCATGACTTTGCTCCCTGTATGCTCTACTATATTCATGGATATATTTGCAGCACATGTAGATATATATGTAGAAATACCCTCTGTCAAACTTACATTTATTAGTGTGTGTATTCCCATTTGCCTTCCTACCCTGTTCAGCTTGTCTATCTATGTATCCTCTTATAGATTATTATTATTGTTATTTCAAGATTGTGTATGTAATATTTATATTTGTTGTCTTTAAATCTAGTGCTCCTCCTGATATCTTCCTTTGTGATGATCATTTTATGCTGACCCTTCCTCATTGTATACTGCCTTCTCTTTCACAAAGCCTGGGACCAGCAGAAGGCAAGTGTTTGCATGAGTCAGGGAACCCTGGGGGCAAGGCCACAGTAAGCCAGTCTGGGACCAGAACAAGGTGGGTGTTTGCATGCATAGACCACCCCAGGCCAGGTTGGGTAAGTGAGCAGGGCATGGGAGACCAGGAAATGAGCAGAGCAGTTTGGAACAGCTAAGGGAGACATACTTGTCTGTAATTTTGTTGTATGGTGGTGGCTTAAGTGTTGCTGTGAGGCTGGAGGCTATGCCACCAGTGTTTCAAATCCCAGCAGGGTTACTCATAGTGGACAGGTTTCAGTGGCACTTCCAGACTAAGACAGACCTGGAAGAAGGAAGAGACCATCCATGTCTCAAAGAATAGACCAGTGAAAACCTTATGAATAGCAGTGGAACACTGTCTGATATATTACTTGCTGGAAAATTTTATGAATACACCTTAAACATTGTCCAAATTAGTGCTGGAAGATGAGTCCCTCAGGTCAGAAGGCACTCAAAATATGACTGGAGAAGAACTGCCTTCTTATAGTAGAGGTGACCTCAATGATGTGGATAGAGTAAAGCTTTCAGGAGCTCCATTTGCTGATGTGGCACATCTAGGAATGGGCTGAAACAGCCACAAACATTCATTAATAACATACATATAATGCATAAAATATGAATCTAGGAAAATTGGAAGTTGTCAAAAATGAAATGGAATGCATAAAGATCAATATTCTAGGCATTAGTGAGCTGAAATGGATTAGTTTTGGCCATTTTGAATCAGATGATCATATCATCTATTGTGCCTGGAATGACAAATTGAAGAAGAATGGCATGACGTTCATCATCACAAAGAATGTATCAAGATCTATCCTGAAATACAATGCTGTCAGTGATAGGATAATACCATATGCCTATGAGGAAGAACAGTTAATACTGCTATTATTCAAATTTACTTACCAACCACCAAAGCCAAAGATGAGGAAATTGAAGGTTTTTTACCAAATTCTGCAGTCTGAAATTAACCAAACTTGCAATCAAGATATGTTAATTATCACTGGTGATTGGAGTGGAAAAGTTGGAAACAAAGAACAATAACCAGTAGTTGGAAAATATAGCCTTGGTGGTAGAAATGATGCTGGAGATTGCATGATAGAATTTTGCAAGACCAATGACTTGTTTATTACAAATACCTTTTTTTCAACAACACAAATGGTGGCTATATATCTGGACTTTGCCAGATGGAGTACACAGGAATCAGATTGACTACATCTGTGCAAAGAGGCAATGGACAAGCTCAATATGTTCAGCCAAAACAAGGCCAGGAGCTCACTGTGGAATAGACCATCAACTGCTCATATGTGAGTTCAAGTTGAAGCTGAAGACAACTAAAATCAGTCACAAGACCAAAATATGATCTTGATTATATCCCTCCTGAGTTTAGAGACCATATAAAGAATACATTTGATGCTTTGGACACCAATGACCAAAAACCAGAGGAATTGTGGGATGACATCAAGAACATCATCCATGAAGAAGCAAAAGGTCATTAAAAAGACAGGAAAGGAAGAAAAGACCAAAAGGGATGTGAGAAGAGACTCTTAAACTTGCCCTTGAACAAAGAGTGGCTAAAGTAAATGGAAGAATCGACAAGATAAAAGAGCTGAACAGAAGATTTCAAAGAGTAGCTCAAGGAAACAAAGTCAATTATTATAGTGAAACATTCAAAGACCTGGAGTTAGAAAACCAAAAGGGAAGAACAAGCTCAGTATTTCTCAAACTGAAAGAACTGAGGAGAAAATTTAAGCCTCAAATTGCAATACTGAAAGATTCCCTAGGCAGTATGTTGCATGATGCAGGGAACATCAAAAGAAGATGGAAGGAATACACAGAGTCACTACCAAAAAGAACTGGTAGATGATCACCTATTTCAGGAGGTGGCATATGATCAAGGACCAATGACATTTAAGGAAGAAGTCGAAGTCACACTGAAGGAATTAGTGGAAAAACAAGGTTCCAAGAATTGACAGAATACCCATTGAGATGTTTCAACAAACAGTGCTGGAGGCACCCATGCAGCTATGCCAAAAAATTTGGAAGGCAAGTACCTGGCCAAATGACTGGAAGAGATCCATATTTGTACCCATCCCAAAGGAAGGTGATCCCGCAGAGTGTGGAAATTATTGAACAATATCATTGATATCACACACAAATAAAATCTTACTGAAGATAATTCAGAAATGGTTGCAGCAGCACATTGACAAAGAATTTCCGGTAATGCAAGGTGGATTCGCAAGGGAACATGGAATGAGGAATATCATAGCTGATGTCAGATGGATCTTGACTGATAGCAAAGAATACCAGAAAGATGATTACTTGTGTTTTATTGACTATGCAAAGATATTCAATTGTGTGGATCATAACAAATTACAGGTAACTTTGATAAGAATGGGAATTCCGGAAAACTCGATAGTACTCATGAGGAATCTGTACATAGAACCGAAGGCTGTCATTCGAACAGAACAAGGGATACTGCATGGTTTAAATTCAGGAAGAGAGTGTGTCAGAGTTGTATACTTTCACCATACTTATTCAATCTGTATGTTGAGCAAATAATCCGAGAAGCTGGACTATACGAAGATGAACATGGCATCAGGATTGGAGGAAGGCTCATTAACAATCTGAGATACACAAATGACACAACTTTGCTTGCTGAAAGTGAGGATAACTTGGAGCGTTACTGATGAAGACTAACTAAAGACTACAGTCTGCAACATGGATTACAACTCAATATAAAGAAAACAAAAATCCTCACAACTGGACTAGTAAGTAGCATCACAATGGAGAAAAGATTGATGTTGTCAGACTTCATATTACTTGTTTCTATAATCAACAACAATGGAAGCAGCACTCAAGACATCAAAAGATGTTTTATATTGGGTAAATGATTTACAAAAGGCCTCTTCCAAGTGCTGAAGAGCAAAAATGTCTCCTTGAAGACTAAGATGCAACTAACCCAAGCCTTGGTATTTTCAATCACCTAATACGCATGTGAGAGCAGACAATAAATAAAGATGACCAAAGAAGAACTGAAGCTTTTGAATTGTGGTGTTGGCAAAGAATGGTGAAAATACCATGGACTGCTAAAAGAACTAACAAATCTGTCCTGGAAGAAGTGCAACTGGAATGCTCATTGGAAGTGAGAATGGCCAGACGTCATTTCACCTACCATTCTCTGGAGAAGGATGTCATGCTTGGTAAAGTGGATGATCAATGAAAAAGGGGAAGAACCTCAGCAAGGTGGATTCACATAGCGACTGCAGTGATGGTCTCAGATATAGTAGGGATCATGAGGCTGGCACAGGACCCGGCAGTGTTTCGTTCTGCTGTACATAAGTTTGCTATGAGTCAGAGATAACTCGGCAGCACATAACAACAACCACAACAACAACCTTCTCACAAGTTAATATTTATCTATCATCTAGTTCATTATTTACCCTCTCTTCCCCTTCACCCCTTCAGAGAATGTTTCTTTCTGTGTGTAAATATTTCTTGATTTTTACAGTAATAGTCTGATACAATATTTACCCTTTTGTGATTGACTAATTTCACTCAGCAAAATGTCCTCCAGGATTATCCATATTATGAGGTGTTTCACAGATGCATTGTTCTTCTTTAATATTGCATATTATTCCTTTGTGTGTATGTATCATAGTTTGTTTATCAGTTCATCTGTTGATGGGCTGTTAGGTGGTTTACATCTTTTTGCTATTATGAACAATGCTGTGATGAACATGGAAGTACATATATCAGTTTGTATCATAGCTCTTATTTCTCTAGGTTGTATACCTAGTGGTGGGATTGCTGGATCATAAAGTATTTCTATTTCTAACATTGCAGGGAAGCACCATACTATATCCCAGTGGTTGCACCATTTTACAGTCTCACCTACAGTGTATGAGGTTTCCAGTCTCACTACACACTCTCCAGCATTTGTTGTTTTCTGTCTTTGAACTTTGCTATTAATCCTGGGGTGAAATGATATTCTTTTGTTTTTATTTGCATCTCTCTGATGGTTGATGGTTGCTAGCATTTCTTCATGTGTGTGTTGGCCATCTGAATGTCCTTTTTGGTGAAGTGTCTGTTCATGTCCTCTGCCCATTTTTCAATTGGATTATTTATCTTTTTTTGGTGATTTGTTGGATTTTTCTGTAAATTTTAAAGATTAGTGCCTTGTCTGATGTGTCACTGCCAATTCTTTCTTCCCCAGTTTGTGAGTTCCTTTTACTCTTTTGGTGAAGTCTTTTGATGTGTATAAATGTTTAATTTCTAAGATGTTCTAGTCATCTAGTTTGTCTTCTGCTGTTTATGCATTATTAGTCATGCTTGATATTGTAATTATGTCATGTATTAGGGCCCTTAAGTTTTCCCCTATTTTTTCCTTGATGATATTTATATTACTATGTTTTACATTTAGGTCTTTGATCCATCTTTAATTAGTTTCTGTATATGATGAGAGATATGGATCCTGCTTCATTTTTCTGCAACAAGCTATCCAGCATTATTTGTTAAAGAGATTATCTCTACCTCATTGAATGGGTTTCAGCCTTTGTCAAAGACCAACTGTCCAAAGATGTATGGATTTACTTCTGGATTCTCAATTCTGTTCCATTGGTTAATGTGTCTGTCATTGTACCAATAGGTTTTAAGATCAGAGAGTGTGAGGCTTCCTGTTCCATTTATGTAGGTCTCAGTTACTTTCTTTTGGTAGTGTTCTATAGGTTTTTTTTTTTTTTTTTTTAAGGTCTTTTGTATCTCTGGTTAGATTTATTCCTAAATTCATTTTTATTATAAATGATATTTTCCCCTTATTTCCTTTCAGACTCCTCTTTGTTAGTGTAGAGAAATCCAACTGATGGTTGTATGTTGATCTTGTACCCTGCCACATTGCTGAATCCTTCTATTAGTTCCAATAGTTTTCTTGTTGAGTCTCTGGAATTTTTATGTACAGGATAATAACATCTGCAAATAGAGATAATTTTACTTCTTCTTTGCCTATTTGGATGTCGTTTACTTCCTTTTATTACCTTATTGCTTTGGCTAGGAATTCAAGTATAATATTTAACAAAGTGGTGATAAAGAGGATCCTTGTCTGATTCCTGTTCAGAAAGGGAATATTTTCAGTCTCTTTCCATTGAGATTAATTTTGGTTGCCCTTAATTATGTTGAGGAATTTCCTTTCTATTCCTATTTTGCTCAGCATTTTTATAAAAAATAACTGTTGCATTTTGTCAAATGTCTTTTCTGCATCAATTGATGGGTTCCTTTCCATTGTTTTATTTGTTTGGTGGATTGCATTGATTGCTTCCCTAACGTTGAATCATCCTTTCATACCTCAGATGAATCCCACTTGGTCATGATATATTATTTTTTGATCTGCTGTTGGATTCTATTGGCTAAGATTTTGTTGATAATTTGTGCATCTATGTTCATGGGGATATTGGTCTATAATTTTCATTTTTATTGGTGTCTTTGTGTGATTTTAGTATCAGAGTTTTTCTTGCTTCATTGATGAATTTAAGAATATTCCATCCTTTTCTATGTTCTGGAATAGTTTGAGTAGAATTGGTGTCAGTCGTTCTCTAAATATTTGGTAGAATTCACGAGTGAAGCAATTTGGTCCAGCATGTTTTTGTTAGGACTTTCTTCTTTTGTTATGAGTCTGTGCAAATTTTCTACCCAACCTTAGTTTAGGTTAGTAGTGTGTTTCTAGAAATTTGTCCATTTTTTTCTAGGTTTTCAAATTTGTTGGAGTACAGTTCTTTATTGCTGTTGTTGTTCTCATGTGCCATTGAGTCAGACCCGAGTCATAGTTCTTTATAGTATTCTGTTATTATCCTTTTTATTTCTATTGGTTCTGTTGTGATATTACCTGTCTCATTTCATATTTGTGTTATTTGCATCTTCTCCTTTTCCTTTTTAAATTTGCCAGTGGTTTGTCAATTCTATTAATCCTTTCAAAGAACAAGTTCTAGACTTGTTGATTCTTCTATTGTTATATTTTTTTTCTCAGTCATTCATTTCTTCTCAAATCTTTATTATTTCCTTTTTTCTGGTGATTATAGGCTTTTTCTTCTGTCTTTTTTCTTGTGCTGTTCTTTTTCTAATTGTTGAAGACATTTGATTACAGTGTTGATTTTGACTTTTTATTTTTTGATGTGTGCATTAATTTGTATAAAGTACCACTATTTTTGCTGTGTCCCAATAGTTTTGATATGTTGTGTTTTTGTTGTTTGATTCAAGGAAATTTTTTGTTTCATTTCTGATTTCATCTATCACCCAGTAGGTTTTAAATAGTGTGTTATTCATTTTCCATGTATTTGATTTCTTTTCTTCAGTCTTCCTATTGTTGATTTCTAATTTTATAGTATGCCTATAAATTTTTGAAAAAGAATAGTGTAAAAAGATTTGCCCAGGTATTTCATTATGTTCTAAAGCTAATATAATAAAAGTTAAATCCTACTTGCAGAGGAAAAGACAAATAAATTAGTGAAACAAAGAATAATCTAGAAACAGACTCAACTATATATGTGAGTTTAATGATGACTTTTCAATTCAGTGAAATAATAATGTATTATTTATTTACAAAAATAAGACTAATATTTTTCATTGTAAAAATAATTCATATTCACTATAGGAAATATCAATACTGTCTTTAGTATTGCCATCCCAAAATAATAATACCTTAGTGTCCTTTCTTCCAATCTTTTTCTCTTTACAGTTATTGTTCATTTTATAAATTGAGATCTTGCCAGATACAGAATTTTTTTTAAATAATAGTTTATTGTATTTCTGGTGGAGGTTTACACAGCTGTTCAGGTTCCCATTTAACAATTTCTACACAAATTGTTCACTGACATCATTGGTTACATTCTTTACAAAGCATGAACATTCTCATTATTTCTGGTTTGGTTGTTCCATTTCCATTCTTCTAGTTTCCTGGCTCCCTTACATTCTTACCTTTCTTTTAAAGTAATTGTTGACCATTTGGTTTCATATAAATTATATATATATATTTTTTTTTTTACAGAAGCATAGTACTCACACATGAAATTCTTTATTTCATGAGCCAATCTGTTATTTAGCTAAAAGGGAATATTCAGGGGCTAGTTTTGCTTCAAAGTTTAAAGAATGTCTCAGGACAATAGTCTTGGAGAGTCCTCGAATTTTATCCAGTAACTCTGGTTTTTAAAATAATTGGAGGTTCTGTTACACATTTTTTTTTCTCCCATTCCATCAGGATATGTCCATCCAGATAGAGAATTAAATATTCTACTATGTTTATGTACTGTAAGATGAATGTTTCTTCATATCATCATTATTTAACCATCTTATACTGGAAAAATAATATCCTTCACTATTAAATCTTTTGAAAACCAGTTTCATTTTTCATATTTCATATTTAATTTCACAGCAGCAAGTAGTGAGGTTGGAGGCAAACCAGGAAAGTGTGATATCCTGGAAGATAAGTGAAGAAATTCATCAAGCAGGAAAGAGAGATCAATTGTTAAATGTCACTGATAGGTCAAGTAAGATAAAGGCTGAAAATTGACTTCTAGGTTTTTCAAAATGGGGCAATTGTAGACATTGACAAGACTAAAGTAGTGAAGGGAAAAGCCTGAAAAAAGTGGGTTGAAGAGAAGACAAGAGGAGGTTCCATAAAATGACAGAATAGACATACAAACTACACAGACCCTCTTCAACAAAGAAAAAAGGAACCAATTAACACAGATACAGGAGATAATTTTGGAGCCTTGAGCACTGGAAGGAAGGATACAGAAGTGGACTAAACTCCAACTTCTAGAAAAACCTGCATGAAAACACCAAAAAAGGAGACGTATGGAGCTGTGGACTGTCAGCAATCCTGATGGTATGGACAGATGGGATACAGCCAAGTGGTGTTAGGACCTGAGAATTAATCTAAAAATTGTTCCTGCTAGCCAGGGCTGCATGGAGGACTACACTGGTGGCTGGTGAATAAAAGGGGAAGCAGTCAAGTGGGATATTGGCTGAGCTGTGGTCTTCTGGCTGTCCAGAGTGCACAGCCATTTTGAATGTTTACAAGCTGTTCAACCATTCTGGATATTTAAAGCAACAGCATTATCTCAGATTCCAGAGACATAAGAATAGGCTCTACTTGCTGGAGACCACAAGGATAAACCTGACACCAAGGACTGGAAAGGTGCGACATTCCCCTTGTTACTCTTACACCCCACACCATTGTGGTGAATGGAAGTGAGGCCATCCCTCACCCCCATCTACTTGTGGGCCAGTAGGAATTCCATCCCAGTCTGTATGCTTTGATGGAGCCTGGATGTCCTCCATCCAGATTTTTTTTTTTTCATTAGTTTGTTCGCTTTTGTCTCTTTTAAAATTATTATCATTATTTTGTCCTTATTATTATTATTCTTTCTTCTTCCCTTCCCAGGTTTTAGTTTTCATCTTTTTCTCTCTTCCCTTTTTCTAGTTCCCTTTTTTTTTCTTTCTTGTGGTTCTACCCATTCCTTGTTTTTCTTGTTGCGTTTTTTCCCATTTTTTTTCTTCATTATTCTCCTACTCTACCTCTTTTCCCTTATTCCTCTCTCCTGAGATATTGCATCCCCCCACCTTTTTCTATTGCTATTTCTTTTGGCTTTTGAAAGTATTTCTTTAAATATTTTCTCTCATTTATTGCCATCCCTCTTTTTTTTTTTTTTTTTTTCTATTTCTCTTCTTGGTGATTCTTCTTGTGTGTTTATGTGGTGTGTGTTTTTTGTCCTCTTGCTTTTACTTCTTTAATGGTCTTTTGATTGTTGTTTTCTCTGAGTGGGAGATAACAACCATGACCATACAACCCAACCACACCCCCATCTCCTGCAGCTCTACAAACAGAATGAGGGCCACCACTTCCTTCTGCACCAACTGCCCAATGGTACAAGACCACCAAATGCCTGACACACCCTTAACTGTTCTTTACAAACAGTTAACAGAGATCTGTGCAGCCATTCTCATTCTCTATCACACCCACCAGGAGACAGGTGGTGAGTGCATAAGTGTTGCCAAATAGTGAATAGAGGAGCAGAGTACCCTACTTACTCAGATATATTAAAAAAAAAAAAAAAAAAATCTTGGGTGAATCACTCCAACATACAATCACCAACTAAATATAAATACAACAAAGTCACATTGTCTTGGAGACAACAAACCATCAGATTCCACACAAAGAAGCAAGATAAAGCAGTAGAAACAAGGAAAAAGGATACAGACCCAGAACACACACCTGAGGAAGAAGGAGCATTCAATCTCCCTGATAAGGAATTCAAAACAATTATATTTTGGTACATTCAATAGATTGAAAAACAGATCAAGGAAAACACTGACAAAAATTGAGGAAAACACAGAGAAAACCCTATACCAATTTTGGAATACAATACAAGAACAAAATGACAAAATAAATGAAAAATTAGAAATAATACAAAATCTACAGATAGAAATTCAGAAGATTAATACTAAATTTTCAGAAATAGGTAACACACTAAAAGGGTAAAGAGTAGAAATAAATCAATGGAAGACAGAATTAATGAGATGGAAGTATTCAATACCTGAATACCCAAATACTTCTTTGGAAAGGGATCAGTCAGAAATAAAATCAAAACAGAATGAAGAAAGCCTAAGATTTATGTGGCATACCATCAAGTGGAATTATTTTATGTGTAATCAGAATTCCAGAACAGAAAGAGAAAAAGAAAACCACTGAGAAAATTGTCAAAGATTTGTTGGAAGAGAATTTCCCTGATATGATGAAAGATGAGAATATATTCATTCAGGAAGTCCAAAGAACCCCAAAGAGGATAGACCCCAAAAGAAAATCACAACATATCATCATCAAACTCATCAAAACCAAAGACAAAGAAAGAATCCTGAAAGTAGTACAGGAAAAATGAAAAATTAGCCACAAAAGGCAACCAATAAGAGTAAGCTCTGAATTCTCAGGAAAAACTATGCACCTGAGAAGGCAATGGTATGACATATATATAAAACCCTGAAAGAGAACAATTTCCAACTAAGAATTATATATCCAACAAAATTGTCCCTCAAATATGATGGTGAAATTAGGAGATTTCTAGAGAAGCAGAAATTAAGGGAACTTGTAAAACTTATAAAACCTTAGAAGAGATACTAAAGGGAATCCTTTAGACAGAAAACCAATAATAGCAAACAACAACTGATCACTGATACACATGATCACATAACCCAGAAACCAACCCAGTTATGGAGTATCCAAAGTAAAATAAGCCTACAAGATTGTAAACAGGGAACCAGAGACACTGATTGGCAAATGAGGACAACTAAAAACCAAGAAGAAGAAAAAAATAGTGTAGTTACAGAACTTCTAAATGGTGAAGAACCCAAGAGAGTTGCAAGATAGAATGGATGGTTCTAAACTCAGGGAGAAAATTACAAATACAGTGTAACCTCAAAGAAACTTCAACCACAATAAAAAAGAGGACAAGCACAAATATTTAGCAAATACTAAAACAACAGTAATGAAGGAAATGATAACATGATTTGTAAACAAACTGAGCTCAGTACAGAAAATTATATGGAAGAAAGAAACCAGGAACACCACAAAAAGGCACATAACTAAATGACAGCAACAAATTCATACTTGTCAATAATTATACTGAATGTCAATGGATTAAATGCACCACTCAAGAAACAGAGAGTTGCAGACTGAATAAGAAAACATAACCCATCAACAGGCTGTCTACAAGAGAGACATCTTAGAGAGAAAGACAAAAATAGACTAAAAATCAAAGGCTAGAAAAAGATATATCAAGCAAATGGCAACCAAAAAGGAGTAGAAGGGGAAATATTAATTTCTGATCAATTTCACTTTAAGACAAAAACCACCATACAAGACAAGGAAGGACATTATATAATGATTAAAGGATCAATCAAACAAGAAGATATAACCATAATAAATATCTATAGACCCAATGAAAGAGCCTCAAAATACACAAATAAGACTTTAACAGAAGTGAAAAGACAAATAGATGACTCTACAGTCATAGAAGGAAACTTTAATACACCACTTTCAATTAAAGGTAGAACTGGAAAGAAACTCAACAAAGACACAGAAGAGCTAAACAATACAATCCACCAACTTGACCTTACAGACATCTACAGAGCCCTTCACCCAACAACATCACAATATACACTCTTTTCCAGTGCACATGGAATATTCCCCAGGATAGACCATATGTTAGCCCATAAAGCAAGCCTTAATAAATTTAAAAACACTGAAATACTGCAAAGTATCTTCTCAGATCACAATGCTATCAAATTAGATATCAACAATAAGAATATTAACAGAAAAAGAGCAAACACATGGGAACTGAACAACACCCTCCTTAAGAATGACTGGGTAATAGGTGAAATAGAAAATGAAATAAAAAAATTCCTTGGATCAAACAAGAATGAATACCTTTGAGACACATCAAAAGCAGTGATCAGAGGCCAATTTGCAGCAATAAATGCACACACCAAAAAGAAGAAAGAGCCAAAATCAATATCTGAAACCAACATCTCCAACAATTAGGAAAAAAACAAAGCAAGAAAAGCCTACAATCACCAGAAGAAAAGAAAGATTTGAGCAGAAATAAATGAAACAGAAAATAGAAAGACAATAGAAAAATCAACAAGACTAGAAGTTGGCTTTTTGAAAAGATTAATAAAATTGACAAACTACTGGCAAATTTAAAAAAGGAAAATAGGGAGAGAATATGAGTAACATGAATAAGAAACGAAATGGGCGACATCACAACAGAACCAATTGAAATAAAAAGGACAGTATCAGGATACTATGAAGAACTGTACTCCAACAATTTGAAAATCTGGAAGAAATGGACAGATTTCTAGAAACACCCCACTTACCGAAACTAAGACTGAGGTGAAAAAGTTGAACAGACATATAACAAAAGAAGAAACTGGAAAGGTCATAAAAAATTACCAACAAAAAAAAAAGTCCTGGCCCAGACAGTTTCACCAGAGAATTCTACCAAACATTCAGAGTAGAACTGACACCAATCCTACTTAAACTATTGCAGAACATAGAAAAGTATGGAATCCTTCCAAATTATTTTTATGAAGGAAGCATAACCTTGATACCAAAATCAGACAACGACATGTCTAAAAAGGAAAACTACAGACTAATATCCCTCATGAATACAGATGCAAAAATCTTCAACAAAATCCTAGACAATAGACTCCAACAACATATCAAAAAAACAATACATTATGACCAAGTGGGATTCATATCAGGTATGCAAGGATGATTCAACATTAGAAAAACAATCAACATCATCCATCACATAAATAAAACAAAGAGATAAAAATACCTGATCATCTCAATCGATGCAGAAAAAGTATTTGATAAAATCCAACACCCATTCCTGATAAAAACTCTCAGCAGAATAGGAATAGAAAGGACATTCCTCAACATACTCAAGGGCATATATCCCAAATCAACAGCCAACATTATTCTCAATGGAGAGAGACTGAAACCATTCTCCTTGCAAACAGGAAACAGACAAGGATGCCCCTCTATCTCCATTTCTATTCAACATTGTTTTGGATGTCCTAGCCAGGGCAACAAGGCAAGAAAGAGAAGTCAAAGGCATCCAAAGTGGTAAGGAAGAAGTCAAACTATCTCTATTTGCTGATGTTATGACCCTATATATAGAAAACCCAAGAGACTAAGTAAAAAAAAAAAAAAAACTACTGGAACTAATTGAGAGATTTGGCATAGAGATATAAGATCAACATGCAAAAAACAGTTGGATTCCTCTACACCAGGAGAGATTGTTGAAAAGGAAATAAGGAAATCAATAGCATTTACCATGTTGTTGTTGTTATATGCCATCGAGTCAGACCCAACTCATAGCGACCCCTCCTTCAGTTTCTATGGAAGCAGATTGCCCCATCTTCCTTCCGAGGGGTGGCTGATGGGTTTGACCGCCAGCCTTCTGGTTAGCACTCAAGCGTTTTAGGCACTATGCTACCAGAGCTCCTTATATAGACATAGTAGTCTAAAATGTTTCATATTGGTAAATGACAGATATATAGACCAATGGAATACAATTGAGAACCCAGAAATAGATCCATTGACCCATGGTCAGCTAATCTTTGATGAAGGGCTGAAATCCACTCAATGGGGAAGAGATGGTCTGTTTAACAAATGAGGCTGGCAAAACTGGATATACATTTACCACACAATATGCAGAAAAACTAACTCCAGATGGATCAAAGACCTAAATGTGAAACCAAAAACTATAAATTTCCTGAAGGAAAAATAGGAGCAAATTTAGGGGCCCTAAAATATGGCATAAATATACTAGCAAGCATAACCCAAAGTGCACAAAAAGCAGAGCAACTAGATGAATGAGATCTTCTAAAAATTTAATTTGTATGTGCTTTCAAAGACTTCTCCAAAAGAGTCAAAAGAGAACCTACAGATTGGGAAAAACATATTTGTCAATGACATATCTGATAAGGGACTTATCTCTAAAATTTATAGAAAACTCCAACACCTCAAAAGCAAAAAGATGAATGATCCAATTAAGAAATGGGCAGAAGACATGAATAGACACTTCACCAAAGAGCATATTCAGGTGGCCAACAAACACTTGAAAAAATGCTCACAGTCATTAGCCCTTAGAGAGATGCAAATCAAAACAATGAGATACCATCTTGCCCCAGCACTAGTACCAAAGTTCAACAAGACAGAAAATAAAAAATCCTGGCAAGGATGTGGAGAGATTGGGACTTCATACACTGCTGGTGGGACTGTAAAATGATACAACCACTGTGGAAAGCAATAAAAAAAAATAAAATTAAAAAAAAAAACAAAAAAAAACCTCACTACCATTGAGTTGATTCAACTGATAGTGACCCCTCCTTGGATTTTCGAGGCTGTATCTCTATGGCTGTAGATTACCCATTCTTCCTTCCAAGGAGCGGCTAGTGGAAAGCAATTTGCCAATTGCTTAAAAAGTTGGAATTAGAAATACTATTTGACCCAACAATTCCATTACTAGGTATATATCCTAAAGAAGTGAGAGCCAGGACAAGAACAGATATATGCATACCCGTGTTCATCACAGCACTATTTACAAAACAAAAAGAAGGAAACAACCTAGGTGCCCATCAACAAAAGAATGGATAACTAAACTGTGGTACATACATACAATGGAATACTATACAAACCTAAAGAATAATGTAGAATCTGCAAAACACCACATAACGTGGATGAACTTGGAGGACATTATGCTGAGTGAGATAAGTCAGTCACAGAAGTACAAATATTGTATTAGTCTGTTATTGTAAAGAGTCAAGGAAAAAGATTTTTCTTGTTGGTTACCAGGGGTGGGAAGGGAGGGGAGGGAACAATGCTAGATAGGTAGAGACAATTATTGATTTGGGTGAAGGGAATGGCAATGTACCAAATGTGAGTGATCAACATGGTGGCATCGAAGAAGAAGACATAGAAAGATGCATGGGAGGCACAGACAACAGAGATGAACGCTTTTGCATGTACAGTACATGTTGTCAGTGATGGCAAACATTGATCTACAGATTGATAGATAGGTGGACAGAGTGAACTATTAGGTATGTCTATGCAGGAGGGAGTGTGCCCATGACCATGTATAGGGTTGGCAGACAATATTTCTCCAGTATATTTGTATATTCTATAATAATGTCCAGGTATATAGTAGAGCTAACAAAGGACAACATTGTAGTCACATCTTGGTCACAGTCAGCTACCCAGAGGGAGTGAGTAATTTGACCTGTGGGCACAGGACCATGGTTGCAGAGGATATCAAGCTCAATTGGCATAATATGCTACACAAAAACATTGTTCCACATCCCACTTTGGTGAGTAGCGACTTGGATCTTAAAAACTTGCAAGTGGCCATCTATATACAACGATGGGTCTCTCCTCGTCTAGAGCCAAGAAGAATGAAGAAAATCAAAGATGCATGGAAAAAATTAGCCCAAGGACTGGTACACCAGGTGATCCTTAGCCTATGTGACTATGAGACCAGAAGAACAAGATGGTTCCTGGCTACCACTGTCAACCACTCAGAGAGGGATCTCCATAGGAGATCCTGATAGAGTGGGAGAACAATGTGGAACAAAACTCTAAATCATTAAAAAAGAAAAGAAAGACCAAGTTTGCTGGTCTGATAGAGCCTGGTGGAACCCCTGAGACTATGGCCCCTAGTTGCCCTTCAGGTCTGGAATTGAACTCCTGTGGCTTCCAGACAAACAAAAGATAGGCATATGAGCTGAACATTTATGTTAGGTAAATACACTCTTTGGAGAGAACAATCATGGGAGAATAGAAGGGCTGTGTATACACAGGGAGACAACTCATGGGGCAGGAGTGCCTGGGAGGGAAGGACACAGGGGAAGTGGGAGGAGAGCTGTTGCGTTGTTGGAAATTGTAGTCAATGTCATGAGGCAAAGTGTATGTGAACTGCTGTATGAAAAAACAAATTTGCTCTGTAAACTTTCACCAAATCAGAATAAAAATTAAGAGAGGGACAGAGAGAGAGAGAGAGAGAGAGAGAGGGAAGACAAGAGGAAAAACTGGGACAGTACAGACTTATATTGTCCAATATGGGAGCCAGTAGAAACATGTTGCTACTCTTAAATGAAATGTGCTACAAGTATAGGATATGCATGTAATTAGTATAAATTTTTTTTTTTAAATTTCCTTAATAGCTTTTCATAATGATTGTATTTTTAGTGGTAGTATTTTGGAACTGTTAGGTTAAATTAACTATAGCAATAGCATTTCACTTGCTTCCCTTTACCTTTTCAGTGTGGCTACCTGAAAGATTAAATTTACAGATGTGACTTGCATTATGTATCTACTGGACAGCACTGGCATAAAAACAATTTTTTCAAGGAATTCTGTTGCAAAGGGGAACAGATATATGGGGTGGTCTCTGGTGGTGGAGTTAAGGAGAGATTTTTTTCTGAAATGGGAGAATTTGCAACAATTTGTATGTAGCAATATTATTGTTGTTGTTAATTGCTGCTGCGTGGGCTCTGACTCAGAACAAAATTATTATACTTCTGCATAATCATGACTAGCCCTCATGATTATTAGTATGTTTGAGTCTACTATTGTGGCTATTACGTCCATCCATCTCAGTGACTGTTTCCCTAATTTTCGCTCATGCTCTTCTTTACCAAACACGCTGTGCTTTTCTAGCCACTGGTCTTTCGGAGACATGCCCAAAGCAAGCCAGCCACAGTTTCATCGTCTTCACTTTTAAGGAGCATTTTGGTTGTATTTCTTCTAAGACTGATTTGTTCGTTCTCTGACTGTCCATGGTATATTCGATATGTTTGGAAAGACCACAGTTCAAATATATCACTTCTTCTTTCTTATTTTCAGTTAAAAAGGGAAGACAGAAGGTTTACTGTAGTAGAGTAAAAGTTGATGCAGTAGACAGGGGTGAATACTCTTCCATACACTGTCCTGCAATAACAGTAATAACAATTTCAAGAGTAGATGCACAAATAGGCACTCAAGCTGACTAGGGATGGGAAAGGGAATGGGACTACACTCCCCCAAGAAAAAAAGAGCCACCTTTGGCCCCTCAGTTTGCTTCGTGTTCAGCATTGTTCTACCTCACTGCAGATTGCTGACTCCTCACGATTTCCTTGTCACAAAAGTAATTTAATCCAGCAATAATTGTGGCACAACAGGAAAAATGTCATCAATGTCCCCGAGCTGTAAATGTGGAAGTTGTTATGCTGACAAATGTCTCGTTGTGTTATGTTTTCACCAGAATAAAGTTTAAAAAAAAAAAGTATTTGAATTCAGAGTCTAAAATTCCCAACTGAACCTTTTGTATTTCTTGTTTTCTCCTTTTTGTCTGCCTTCAGGAAAGCAGCAAGAGGACACCACTTTCTCCAACACTCTGAGAGAGGCCGGGGGCTGGGGGGGCAGCCTCCCCTGCATCTGGCTGCCCTTGGACTCACAACAGCCAAGCTTCAAAGAGAAACCACCACTTCCTTTCCCTGGTCCCAGTGCCAGCTCCAGAGGCAGCTGGGCCACTTTAAACATTTAAGTTGCACTTCGGGCTACTTTAAACATTTGCTTTATTCCAAAAAACTAAAGTGGGAATTATTTTCACATATCCCATAGGGATATAAGCCATTTCTATGCCCTAGTATATTGGTGGTTTGGAAATCTTTCTCCATGCTATTAGCTGCAACTCTAAATGGTCAAAACTAATGTTTAAATAAAATCCTTTCACAGATCCTTGGGCTGCCTAGATGTGACACTGGACAGCATCAAGACTACTGGACAGCCAGCTACTCTGTGTCAACAGGGGCATTGAGAGTGGGGACTTTTAGAGTCTCAGGATGATTATATTCTGGTGAGGAGAAACGTGAAAGGGGGCTGAGTTTAGAACATAGAGCTGATTGGGAGTTTGGCTGGGATCAGCCTTTAAAAAATGGTCAGTGTGCTGAGTTCTTTTTGCTTAGCCTTCCTATCTCAGAAGGAGTTCTGGTGGTGTAGTGGTTAAGGCATTTGGCTGCTAAACAAAAGGTATGGGTTAGAACCCACCAACCACTCTACAGAAGAAAGATGAGGCAGTCTGCTTACATAAATATATGTGACCTTGGAAACCCAATGGAGGTTGCTATGAGTTGGAATCAATTTGATGGCAGTGAGTTTGGTTTGAGCTTTGCTGTCTTAGAGCTATGAACATGTAAAAATGCTCTGAGTTTATGTTCTGTAAAATATTTGTGCTTCTGAGCTGATGATCATCTGCACCTAAAAGACCATAAAAAATAGAAGAGTTTACAACTCAGTTGTGAGTTGGCACAGCCAGGCAGGGGAAGAGAAAGTGCTCAGGCAAGTAAATATTTTACAGCACCTAGATTTCCCGAGTAGGGCTGCCTCAGACAGCAGCCCCTTCTCTCCTGCCTGGCTTGCGTCACTTCTCCTTCCCTTCCTTTCACTTCCTTTCTTTCTGTTCTTTTTTTTTTTTCCCCTCTCAACATTATTAATATTACTATTATTATTTCATTTAATTCTATCTGCTTCTTTCACTAGTTAACTAGTTAGTCAGTTGTTTAAACATTTCTAGATTTCTCTGAGCTTGTGGTCATCATTTCCTTGGCTGAACATTCTGTAGTCCCTCCATGGATAGAGACAGTCAGTCTGACCTAGAAAGATGGGAACCTTAAAGTGCAATGAGCTGGGTTCCACCTGTGGCTATAAAGCCAGGATTTATGAAAAGCAAAAACAAACAAACACAACAACATACACCACAGCAAGCAGCCAGCCTGACTAAGCAGCATGCTTCTTTCTCTGACTATCGTCATCTCCTTGTTGTTGTTGTTATGTGTCGTCGAGTTGGACCCGACTCATAGCGACCCCTCCTTGGGTTTCTGAGGCAGTATCACTACGGAGTAGATTGACCCATCTTCCTTCCGAGAAGTGGCTGGTGGGTTTGAACCGTCAGCCTTCTGGTTAGCAGTCAAGTGCCTTAGGCACTACGCTACCAGAGCTCATCTCCTTAGTGTGTGAAATTTGGGGTTTGGAAGGAATATCTGGACTATAACCACCTCCTCAAGTCTCAACCAGTTTACAGTGTAGTAAATTGTACTAACAGGTGGTGCCTAAGAAAAAAAGAATGACTTATTTCAGCTTTCAGGGGCATTTGAATTTTGAGTTTCTTTCAATAAATACTCTTTTTCACAATGCAAGATTGAATGGGGCCAAGCACGTTTCTCTAGACATTATCAGTTTTCTGTTTCCAAAGTAGGATTGAGGTTTGTTGTTGCTGTTAGGTGTCATCAAGTTGATTAAGGTTGAGGGTTAGAGTTCATTAAATGTCTTTGCAAATGAATGAATTTTTCTGGTTTAAAAATGCTTAAAAATTAATGACCTGTCTGTAGAATACTCTGCCTGTTTGGATGAAATACAAGGCATTGAACGTCCTCCTTGGTGGAGCCCGGTGCAGTTTTTCTCTGACTCAATAAAGGATTTGGATTTTAAAATGTAAAATGTAATTGGGCTTAACAGTCCATCTTATTCATAAACTTTCCATGGCATCATGTCACTCCACCCCACCAATCAGGGAAAATTTCTACTGGTCAGGAAAGAAAAAAAAAAAGAAAGGACATATTTGTTATATTATGAAGATTTATCAAGTTTATGAGGGAATAAAAAGATTTTGTCTCTGTGTGGCAAAGATTCTTACATGAGGGCTCTCATAGTCTGCCCGAGCGTGCGGACCAGGTGGGACTGGGTCACTTCAGGCAAGAGCAAGAGCAAGTGCTTTACCTTTGGACAATAAGAAGGGTTTCCTTTGTTGTGCTTTTTATAAGAGGTCCAGTTTTTCTAAGGCCTGAAACAAAAGTGTGAGGATAATTGAGAAGAGACACAAATTTGCTTGTCAGAAAGCTGGTTCTCAAGTTTATTGAATTCTAGTTGAACACTTTTTCCCTTAAACTATTAAAGGCGAGGGCAGGAGGAGTGCTCAGAGTGCTTATACAAAGGGCAGGTAGCACTTTGCAGCTGTGAAGTCTTTTGCATTGGGTTTTTGCCAGTGTACCTTGTCCCTGGGCTCTGGCTGGCTTTTAACAGGTGTGACAGGCCCGTTGGTGGCTCAGGTAGCCAACTCTGCTGAATTGCTTGATGGTTTTTGTGATGTGGGTTAACAACTCACCACAGAGTAGATTCTGACTGGGTGGTACAAACGGTTAATGCACTTGGCTGCTAACTGAAGGGTTGGAAATTTGAATCCACCCAGAGGCACCTTGGAAGAAAGGCCTATTGATCTACTTCTGAAATATCAGTGAATGGAAACCCTATGGAGCACAGTTCTACTCTAACACACACAGGGCCACCATGAATTGGAGTCGACGAGGTGGCAACTACTTATGTGCCTTGTCGTCCACTATAGGACTTAGTTTGGTGAATGCAGAATATAGTGTTTCAAATGGTAAAAAGAAGGTTTCCTGGATTAAACATTTTGATCTCACTCTGGTAGAAGTCATGTCCTTACCTTGTGACATGTGTTTGGATTGTGATATCAACTCTGTATTTTGGAAGATACAGTGTGGTTCGAGTGGCAATGCTGTTCTATGAATATTTCTAGAATTGTCCATATCATGGTCTCGATTGTCTTGTCATATGAGGCAACTTCTATTCCCTGCCAAAAAAAACACTTTATTAATGGTAGGGGGAAGTGTCAAAAACATGAAATATGGCAAAAAGCTGTCTGCATGTCCCTTCAATATCTTATGGGAGCATTTTCTAATGCCAAAATTTGCTTTGATTCTCAGTGGGAATGACCCTTTACATGACATACTATTGATTAAGGGTCTGATTATGAAATTACATGTTCATTTGTAGATTTTTACCCAGTGGTGATGCAGGGATTTCTGTCAGACAGTAAAGATAACCCTAAAAGTTATACATTATTGCCCTTTATGATATTAATCAATTCTTTATCTAAGCCAACAATTTTATTCCAAGATTTGTTCTTCAGTGCCTAGATAAATTCACTTCTTCAAATGTTATTTATACCAGCTTTGCCATTCAGATGCATCCCTTTTTATATTAATATGTAAGCCTTATTTATAAGTTTTTAAAAAATTACACTTTGAATTTCTTCCCTGCCATATAAATAATCACATTTCTTTATTTCATTTCAGTGACGTTTTTGTTGCCAAGCTATTTAGGGGCCAGTAGTACGAAAAGAATAAGCATAGGACTTATTTTACAGTAAAGAAGGAAAAGAATTTCTGCTATATAAAACTTCAGAATTACTTTTTTTATTATTACTATTTTTTTAAAAAAGAAGATTGACTAACAACACAATAACAAATTTGGCTTATATGTGTGCCAAGCATTTAAATCTAATACAGGTGCAAAGTTAATCTGCTTGTTGACTGTTGGGCCAAGAGTTAGCAAGCTTCTGTCTATCACAACTCAATAATCAAGCCACGAAGCCAGGAAGTGGAGGAGACCTCAAAGTGTGTTCCTCAAAAGAAACAGTATGAAGCCTGGCTAAGCTGACAAGTCTGCAGTTTCAACAAAGGATATTGTTGTTCGGTGCCATCAAGTTGGTTCCGACTCATAGAGACCTTATGTACAATAGAATGAAACAATGCCCTATCCTTCCCCACCCTCACAGTTCTTGCAGCACTTGAGCCCTTCATTGCAGCGACTGTGTCAATCCATCTGATTGAAGGTCTTCCGTTTTTCACTGACCACTACTTTACCCAGCATGATAACCTTTCCTAGAGACTGGTCCCTTCTGACAACATGACCAAAGTATGAGTGATGAAGTCTGGCCATTCAACAAAGGATATTACTAAATAAAAGGCTAAAGTTCCAAAATCCCTGCATTCTCATACACACCCACAATCAAATTCCCTTCATTTGTAGATGAACCCCCTTTCTTTGAAGAGTTTAATTTGTGGCTCTGTCCTGGACCAACAACCAGTACCATACCCTTTGCTGATTCCTTTTTCTTTCCACCTAATGGAGTGTGTGTGTGTGTTTGTGTGTGTGTGAAGTGATCCACATTCAATTTATCTGGTATTTAGTGAAGTAAAAGTGATTCATTATTGAAATTTAGCCCTAACGATTATGGATTTATACTCAAGGACAGAGGGAATATCTTGGTTGCCTTTTTAATATCTGATTCCTAGAACTAGCACACATCTGTCGGTTTGTTGTACTTTGGTGGCTTGTGTGTTGCTGAGATGCAGGAAGTTATGCCATTGGTATTTCAAATGGTGGACAGGTTTCAGTAGAGCTTCCAGACAAAGACAGACTAGGAAAAAAGGCCTGGCAATCTAGTTCTGAAAATTAGCCAGTAAAAATTGTATGAATCACAGAAGAGTATTTCACCATATAGTTCTGGAAGATAAGCCCCATAGGATGGAAGGTACTCAAAATATACAATGGCTGAAACAACGGATTCATGCATACCAACAATTGTGAAGATGTCATACCAGGAAATGTTTTTTTTTTTTTTGTTTGTTTGTTTATTTTTGTTGTACATGGGTTAGCCAGAAGTTAGAGCCAACTCAGAAGAGAGACCAGAATGAATTAATCAATGACTAGTTGTATTCTGATGAAGATTAAATACTTCAGTCAGCAGTATGGACTACATCTCAACACAAGGAAAATGAAAATACTCACAACTGGACCAATAGGCAGCCTCATAATAAATGGAAAAAAGATTGGAGTTGTTAAAGATTTCATATTACTTGGTTCCACAATCAACACTAATGTAAGCAGCAGTCAAGACAACAGATGGCATATTGCATTGGGAAATCTGATGCAAAGGACCTCTTATAAGTGCTGAAGAGCACCTTGAACACTATGGTGCACCTAACCCAAGCCATAGTATTTTCAATGGCCTCATATCCAAGTGAAAGCTGGACAACGAACAAGGCAGACCAAAGAAGAGTTGATGCTTCTGAGTTGTGGTATTAGTGAAGAATGCTGAAAGTACCATGGACTTCTAAAAGAACTAACAAGTCTGTCCTGGAAGAAGTGCAGCCAGAATGCTGCTTGAAGGTGAGAATGGCCAGACTTCATCTCGCCTACTTTGGTCATGTCAGAAGGGACCATTCCCTGGAGAAGGATGTGATGCTTGGTAGGGTGGAGGGTCAGTGAAGACGGGAAGGCCCTCAATGAGATGAATTGACACAGCGGCTGCAATGATAGTCTCAGACATAGCAAGGATTGTGAGGTTGGCACAGGACCAGACAGTGTTTTGTTCCGTTGTACATAGGGTCTCTATAAGTCAACGACACCTAACAACAAAAATTGTATTCTATCCATTTTGCTTCTTCTTTTTCCTCATGGAAGAGACAATACTAAGGTAAAAGGTAGTTTCTAGGCTGAAACGTAAGAAAGAATAGAAAAGCAAATGATGTATTTCAGTGAGTTAGCACAAGGCCGCGATGAACTCTGTTAAAGGCCCCCTATACAGTTTAATCACTGTCACACAGCAGACTGTACCCTGATAAAAAGAAAAAGGACCAACTATACCCTTTCCTAATTTTCTCAGTCTATATGTGGGAGCCCTCTTCTGTGAGATCATCTGTTTGAATTTGACTCTAAATTGGACAATTAGCTAGTGCTCCATTAGAATGTGGAAGCTCTTTGGCTAAACAGGAAGGGTTGATGTTCTCACTCTGGAAATGTTCTCCTGGCACTATGACCTTACCCTGCAGAGAAAACAGGATAGCAGATAAAGAAGGTTCTCTCTGAGGTTGGTGAGGCCCCTCCATTTCTAGGAGTGCTTTTATAATTCTGGCTTCATAATTCTGTGAACCTCTGTTTAGGGTCATTCCATCTTCTTAAAACAAAATTGATATCAATCTTATTTTTCATTTATTTATTTTTTGGGGGGTAGTCTTTTGAATTTTCACTTTGATGTAATATTTCAGGAATAGCCACAAGTGATTTGGTAATTCCTCCAGATGTTTTATTTTAAACCTTAGGAAATCATGGTCAGTATCAATTAACGTTTATTGAGTGTAAGCTGGTATAAGCCTCATCCCTGGCATTTTAACAAGTCTGCTCCAAGTGGTCTGGATTTCCAAGATGTATTACGTGGTTTGGGTGTCAGATATGTCCTCATAGAGGTTTCCAAAGTTTTAAAATTATTTTAAGTTCCCAGTTTTATAGACATTACCTGCAAGACAAGAATGTCTAGTAGTTTTCATTTAAATTTCCATTTCGGAAATGGTGGAAAAGAAAAACCGCAAATCATTTGTTTAGTGCTCATTATGTGCTAGTAAGGAACCCTAGTGGCACAGTGTTTAAACCCTTGGCCGCTAATCAAAAGGCCAGCAGTTCAAACCCACTAGTTTGTCCATGGGAGAAAGATGTGGCAGTATGATTCTATAAAGAATACAGCCTCGGAAACCCTTTGGAACAGTTATACTCTGTCCTATAGGGTCTCTGTGAGTTGAAATTGACTTGATGGCAATGGATTGTGTACTAGATGGAATACTTGAGAGTGCAAATGGATAGCACATTGACTGATAATTGAAAGGTTGGAAATTTGAATCCACCTCGGAAGAAAGGCCTGGCAATCTACTTCCAGAAAATCAGTCACTGAAGATATGATGGAGTATAGTTCTACTCTGACACACATAGGGTTGCTGTGAGTAAGAGTCAACTTGACAACTACTGGCTATGTGCTAGAAACTAGTCAGTCAAGTGTTTTACATGCATTTCTAAATTTGAACCCCATACCAGCCTACTGAGTTAGGGGACTGGTTTGTTTCAGGTCGCAATCCAAATGGAGTCCAAGCTTCTCTGCTACAGCCACAGCCAGCTTGCTTTTTTGGTAGGCTTTTGTAAATTCTCATTTGGTGCCATGATATTTCAGAAATCACTCATCATTTGGTTATGCAATTGAAGCCTTATAGAACAAGGTCTGCATCAGTGAATATTTACTAAGTGTTGACTGGCTCTGTACCGAAAATTTTATACGTCTATTTTGCATGGTTTGGATTTCCAAATTATCTCACTAGCTGATTATTTTGGCCAGATACGTTCCTGAAGAGGACATTAATAGTGAAAATTATCTCAATTCTTTTAAACTCTCAGTCAGGGTATTTTTTTTTTAAATGAGAGAAGCCAGCAGTTTTTATCCCCTGAGTGTTGAAAAATGGTGGAAAAGAAAAACCCCAAATCAGTTGTTTAGTGAGTGAATCAGCAGGATTGTGCTCTTGATGGTTACTTCTAGACATTTTCTGTGTCTCCACAATCTGGGTGTAGTGCAATGGGGTGTTCTGCTGAGAAACCAGAGTTTAAAGAATAAACAAGGCCAACCGAGTAAACAGAATAAACTCTGACTGTGGGGGCAGGTTTGCAAGTAAGGCTCCTTGCAACCTCCTCTCACAAGCCTGGGCTTTTGGGAATGTGCCCAAAATGTTCCCTCTGTGAACTGGTATAAACAGCTTATTGCAGTCAGTCTGTTTGATTTGTCAGTGACTAGTACTTGACGGCACACAACAACAACAACAAGTACATGGTCCCAGGCATACAACAACAGATTGAGGCTGACCTTGAGGGAGCCTAGAAATGGGCATTGCTTGTTGAATAATCTCCCAAGCACTTGTCTAGATATGCTGAAGAGAGGAAGAGTGGGACACAACAATGTTTGCAAAACATGTTACATGTGTGTGTGTCAGTGGACACACACACACACACACACAGAATTGCCTGATGGAAAAGACAGAGATTAATTTTTGTTGGTAATTATGGCTGAGGCCTCAAGTTAAATGACATATCTTTCTCAAAATTTCCACTTTATATTTGTTAAGTACTCTCCTCTGAGCAACTTTAAAAGTACATATCAGCCCATAAGAATTGACCAATTGGCTGAGTCAAATGAGTAAATTGCTTGCTAAAGGTGAAGAGGACTTGAAATATTTACTGATGTAGATCAAGCACTACCATCTTCGGTATAGATTACACCTCAACGTAAAAGAAGGGTCATATTGTGAGATATTCAGAAATTAGATTAGAGCCATAATTATTAGAACCATCAAGTGTCCTGACAGGAGTAAGAACCTTTTTGGTGGAGCTGGTGAGGGTGGAAGCTAGATTGGAGTGGGAATTGTAATCAGTGAGCACAGGCAAATCTTTTAAGGAGTTTGTTGCAAAAGAGAGTGAGAAATGGGACGGTACAGAAAAGGTAGCCAACAGAAAGGTCTTAATTATTTATCTTGTTAAGATTTGAGAGTTGGTGTGCTGATAACGAATGATCCTGTAAAGAACATATGTTTGTGCAACCAAATGCACACAAACTGTTGGATGTAAAACAAATTCTACTCTGTAAATTTGCACCCATACACCACACATTCACACACACACACACAACATCTATTTGTTGAGAAAGGGGTGGCAGCAGTTTAGGAGGAATATTGTAGGGAGGAAATAGGCAGTCATGGAGTCTCTGCCTGTAAATTACAATGAATAAGCAAAGCAATCTACTTCCATAGTGATACCGCCTCTGAAACCCAAGGAGGGGTCGCTATGAGTCGTGTCCTACTTGATGGCACGTAACAACAACAACAAGCAAATCTGGGGTGCAGTCACCTACCCACATGCTGCCCGTGTCTTGGTGGGGGTCTGCATTGCTTGCAGAGTTCTCATGTTCAAGCCAGTTATCACAGTTATTCTGCCACATACTCACCTAAGGTCACTCAGGAAGTCAGTGTTCTTCACACACTCACTGTGAGAGTGTTCAGCAGTGGAAGTAATGAACAAATAGAACCAATTGCCACAGAGTTGATTCCAACTCATGGCAACCCATGTGTGTCAGAGTAGAACTGTGCTCCTTAGTGAAAGGAGATCACCAGGCCTTTTTTTTTGAGGCACCTCTGAGTGTTGAGTGCACTCAAACCTCTGACCTTTCAGTAGCAGCCGTTTGTACCACCTGGAGACTCCTGCTCTGCAGTGGAAGGCTCTCATCAGCAGTGCTGCCTGGGCACCTGATCCACGAGTGAGCAAACTTCCTTGCTGAGAAGAGCTGTTATCTGTGAGCAAGTCCTTAAGCCTTAATATCTGTGGTAGTTCAGTTTGTGTGCCAATTTGGCTGGGCCTGGTTGAGTGGCTGGGCAGCTGGTGGTAGTTATTCCCCATGATGAGACTGGCAATCAACTCCATGGTGGGATCTACCACAAGCAGCTGAGTAGTGGCTTGGGCTATGTGGTCTGTTTCCCGTATATAAGAAGCAGCTTTGGGCGTGGTCTCTAGTCTATGGCATGCTTGGACCCTGCATGTAGCTGTCATTGCTCAGCAGCCTGCTATGGTCTGCTGACCTTGGGGACTTAAGTTAATGGACTTAAGTTAATGGCCTGCCGTGTGGTTTGGTAACATCGGGACTGTGCCTTTTTACTTGTCAACCTTGGGGCTTCTCAGCCTCAGTAGCCAGCAGCTGTCTGAGTGAAGAAATACCTTTAGCTCCAGTAGGCTGGGAGCAGGAGGCAGAGCTGGACCCCAAGGTTGAGGGGCTTTCACCCAGGCCCTAGAGCCTGGCATTTTGAACTTGGACTTAAAGCCTCTAAATTGTAAGAATAAACTCCCATTTGTTAAGGCTATCCCATTCGTGGTATATTCCTGTCAGAGTGGCACTAGGTAAGCAGAACAATGTCCTTTTCAGTGCAACCTTGTGCTTTGATTATGTTACAGATGGTTCAGTAAGTTGTAGAACTTGTTGCTAATTTGTATAGCAGACCAGCTACATTTCAGGGCCCTGGTAGTGATGTCATACAGTTGAGTATGAGGGAGAACAGAGAGCTTGTGGTCAAAGAAAGGGACCTGGGTCTCTTTGCTGCTTTTCTTGATCTCAGGACTAACTCACACACTCTCCAGGGACACCCCTCTCCCCCAACGGACCACCAGTGTGCATTTGTAACATGAGCTTAGACAGATCTGACAGCTGCTAGGACAGTTTCAGCTTGAGTTAATAGCACATAATTCTACCCCTCACCAAATTTTCCTAGAAATGTAACCATGGACTTTGTGGATTCAGACCAGGAACCCTCTTTCTGATAGAGCAGAAATAATGTTTTTAACATTTATTCATTTGCAGTAGTTGGATGAAATGTCAATCATTGGTGTCTCTAGTTTTCTTTTTTTTTCTATTCATATATCTACACTGCTCTTCTTAGAATGGGTTTGTGAGACATAGTAGGGGTCTCGGGTTTAGGATTCTTAGCAGAAGGATTTTTCCCTGTGGTGTATGGAAGATAATCTTGATTTCTTTCTTCTTCTTCTTTTTCTTTTTTTTTTTAACTTTTTATTGTGATTTGAGTTAAAGTTTACAGAGCAAGTTAATTTTCTATCCAACTGTCCATACATGTTTTGTTTCATGACATTGAACTCAGTCCCCACAATGTAACAGCATTCTTCCCACTTCTTGCCTGTGTTTACCATCCATTCATTCGTGCCATTCAATGCCTTCTGAGTTTTCTCCCTGGGCAAATGTGCCCTTTTGATCTAGTACAGTTGGTTGTTCTAAGGAGTGTGTAATTTCCTGGTGTTATTGTTCACCTTATAAGCCTGTCATGGAGGCTGAGGTTCAAGTGGTGCATTGGTTCCTTGGACTAATTGTTTCCATGCATCTTTGATTTTCTTCACTCTTCTTTGCTGCTGACAAGGAGAGAATAGTTACATATTAGATGGCTGCTCGAAAGCCTTTAAGACTCTTGCTGCTACTTACCAAAGTAAGATGTAAAACATTGTCTTTGTGGATTATGCTATGCCAATTGACCTTGCCCTCAGACCTAGCAACTCATCCCTTCAAGGTTTTTGGTTATAGCTAAGAAATTTTCCACTGGGCAAGTTGGCTGCAAAGGACCTCTTTCAAGTGCTGTAGAGCAAGCCTGTCTCCTCAAGGACTAAGGTGCACCAGACACAAACCATGATATTTTCAATCACCTCATATACATGTGAGAGCTGGACAGTGAATAAGGAAGACCGAAGAAGAGTCCATGCTTTTGAGTTGTGGTGCTGGTGTAGAATGCTGAAAGCACCATGGACTACTAAAAGAATTAACAAATCTGTCCTGGAAGAAGTGCAGCTGGAATACTCCTTAGAAGTGAGCATGGCCAGACTCTGTCTCACCTACTTTGTTTGTATTATCAGAAGGGGCCATTCCCTAGAGAAGGATATCATGCTTGGTAAGATGGAGGGTCCACAAAAGAGGGGAAGGCCCTCAATGAGATGGATTGACACAGTGGCTGCAGCGATGAGCTCAAGTACAGCAAGAATCGTGAAGCTAGTGCGGGACCGGGCGGTGTTTCATCCTGCTGTGCATAAGCTCGCTATGAGTCAGAGATGACTCAACGGCACTTAACAACAACAACAAGAAATTTTCATAACTTTGCTCCCTACTAGCTACTATATTCATGGATATTTATACAGCACATTCAAATATGTATGGAGAAATATCATCTGCCAAACCTACATGTGATCATGGTTGTAGTCCCATTCGCCTACCCATATCTGTGCATCATGCCTCCCTGCCTATGTATCCACTTGTAAATTAATGTTTGTTGTTACTGATAATGCAGGAGTATATATGTAGTAACATTTACTTTTTTTGTATGTCACTCTTGTACACCTCTCCCTGACTTTTCCTTAGTAATGTCGTGACAGTCACCTCTTTATTGTATATTGCCCTTCCTTTCACCCAAATTAATATGTGTCTCCTATCTAGTTAGTGAGGAGGGGAAA
>NW_006921721.1:1643407-1658141 GCF_000298275.1 Orycteropus afer afer
GACGAAAGAGGGGGAGGCCTTCAACGAGATGGATTGATACAGTGGCTGCGATGATGGGCTCGAGTATAGCAGGGATTGTGGGGCTGGTGCCGGATCGGGCAGTGTTTTGTTCTGCTGTGCATGGGGTCGCTATGAGTAGGAAACGACTCGACGGCACTTAACAACAACAACAACAACATCTAGTTAGTGATTTCTTCTTCCACTACTGTCCTATCCCTACTAACCATCAAAGAATATTTCTTTCCATGTATAAACCTTCCCTTGACTTTATAATAGTGGTCTTATATACAATATTTTTCCTTTTGTGATTGAGTTATTTCACTCAGCATAATGTCCTCCAGGCTCATCCATGTGGTGAAGCAACATTCTTTAATGTTGTAGAGTATTCCATTGTGTACCATAGTTTGTTCATCCGTTGGTCTGTTGATGGGGACATAGGTTGTTTCCATATCTTTGCTAATGTGAATAATGCTGCAATGATCATAGGTGTGCATGTATCTTTTCATGTCCCAACTCTCATTTCTTTAGGATATATGTCTAGTAGTGGGATTGCTGGATGAAATGGTATTTCTATTTCCAACTTTTAAAGGAAGTGTTATACCATTTTCCACAGTGGCTGCCATTTTACAGTTCCTCTAGAAGTGTATAGGGGTTCAAGTCTCTCTACACCCTCACCAGCATTTACGCTTTTCCATCTTACTGAAATTTTCTATTATTTCTGGGATGAGGTGATATCTTCTTGTTGTTTTGATTTGCATCTCTCTAATGGCTAATGATCGCGAGCATTTTTTCATGTTTGTTGGCTCCCTGAATGTCTACTTTGGTGAAGTGTCTATTTATGTCCTCTGCCCATTTTTTAATTAGATTGTTTGTCTTTTTGTTGTTGAGGTATAGAAGTTTTCATTAAATTGTAAACATTAATCTCTTGTCAGATGTATCATTGACAATAGTTTTTTTTCCCAATCTGTGGGTTCTCTTTTCACTCTTGGAGAAGTCTTTTGGTGTGCATAAGAATATAATTTTTAGTGGCACTGAGGAAGAGGAAGACATGCAGAGGTGCATGGGTGGTACAGGCAACAAATATGAACCCTTTTGCACATACAGTACTGTGTTATCAGTGAAGTCAAACATTGATCTACAGGTTGATAGATGGGTAGATGGCTGAACTATTATGTTTGTCTATGCAGGGGGAGTGAGTGTGTCCATGACCATGTATAGGGTTGGCAGACAGTGTTTCTCCAAGTGTATTTGTATGTTCTGTAAGAATGTCTAGGTATATAGTAGAGCTGACAAGAGACACGTTTGTAGTCACTTCTTGGCCACAGCAAGCTACCCAGAGGGAGTGAGTAATTGGACCTATGGGCATGGGACCATGGTCGCAGGGGACATCAAGCTCAATTGGCATAACATACTACACAAAAACGTTGTTCCACATCTTACTTTGGTGAATAGTGACTGGGATCTTAAAAGCTTGCAAGTGACCATCTAGATGCAACAATGGGTCTGTCCTCATCCAGAGCAAAAGATGAAGAAAACCAAAGACACATGGAAACAATTAGTCCAAGCAACTGGTAAACCATTGCTATCCTCAGCCTATACCACTATGAGTCCAGAAGAACTAAATGGTGCCCAGCTACCACTGTCAACCACTTGGAGGGGGATCTCTGTAGGAGATCCTGCATAGAGTGGGAGAACAATGTGGAACAAAACTCAAAATCATAGGAAAAAAAAAAAAAAAGGGACTGGGTTTGCTGGTCTGATAGAGCCTTGTGGAACCACTGAGACTATGGCCTCTAGCTGCCCTTCATGTCTGGAATTGAACCCACTCTTGTGGCTTCCAGCCAAACAAAAGACAGGCATGTGAGCTGAACATTTACATAAGGTAGATACAACTCCTTGTAGAAACCAATCATGGGAGAATAGAAGGGCTGTGTATACACAGATAGACAGCTCGCGAGGCATGATTGCATGGGAGGGAAGGACACAGGGAAAAGGTAACATTGGGGAAGACATGGAGGGGAGCTGTTGATTGTGGCAAATTGCAGTCAATGTCATGAGACAAGATGTATGTGAACTGCTGTATGGAAAGTGAATTTGCTCTGTAAACTTTCACCCAAATCACAATAATTTTTTTTTTTAAAGAATATAATTTTTAGAAGTTCCCAGAGTCTAGTTTATCTTCTACTGTTTGTGAATTTTTGGCTATATTTGATAGTCTATTTATGCCATAACTTAGGTCCCCTAAGTTTGTCCCTATTTTTTCTTTAATAATCCTTATAGTTTTAGCTTTTACATTTAAGTCTTTGATGCATCTTCAGTTAGTTTTTGCATATAATGTGAGATACGGATCTTGTTTCATTTTTCTGCAAATGGATATCCAGTTTTGCCAATACCATTTGTCTCTTCAGACTCTCTTTTCCCCATTTTCTGGCCCTCTGTTGAAAATCAGTTGTCCATAGGTGGATAGATTTATTTCTGGGATCTCAATTCTGTTCCATTAGTCTATGTATCTGTTTTGACTGCTGTGGCCATATAGTAGGCTTTGAGATTAAAAAGTGTGAAACTTCTTACTTTGTTCTTCTTCTTCAGTCCAAACTCACTGTCACCAAGTCCATTTCAACTCATAGTGACCCCCATAGGATTTCCAAGGCTGTAAATCTTTACAGGAGCAGACATCCTCGTTTTTCTCTGATGGAGCAGCTGGTGGGTTCAAACTGCTGACCTTTTGGTTAGCAGCCAAATGCCTTACCTCAGCACCACTAAAGCTCCTTATTCCTCTTTAGTATTGCTTTTCTTATCTTTGGTCTTTTTCCTTTCCATTTAAACTTAGTGGTTGATTTTTCCATCTCCTTAAAGAATGCTGATTGAATGTAGACCATTATATCTATAGAGAGTTTTGGGTAATATTGACATTTTCACAGGTTAAGTGTTCTTATCCATGACCTTTGTTTGTTCTTCCATTTATGTAGTTCTCTTTTCATATCTTGTAGTACTGTTTTGTAGTTCTCTTTGTATAAGTCTTTTGCATCTCTGTTTAGGTTCATTCCTAAGTATTTTATCTTGTTGGTAGTTACTGTAAACAACCACTCATTTTCCTTATTTCCTTTCCAGAGTTCTCTTTGATGGTATACAGGTATCTAGCTGACTTTTCTTGTTCATCTTGTACCCTACCACTTTGCCAAGTTCCAGTAGTTTTCTTGCTGTGTCTTTGGAATTTTCTATATATAGGATTATGTCATCTGCAAATAGGAATAGTTTTACTTTCTCCTTACCAATTTGGATGTCTTTTATTGTCCTTTCTTGCCTTGTTGCCTTGGCTAGGACTTCCAGTACAATGTTGAATAGGAGTGGTGATCGAGGGCATCCTTATCTGCTTCATATTTGCAAGGGGGATGCTTTCAGTCTCTCTTCATTAAGAATAATGTTCATCATTGATTTTATGTATATGCCCAAAAATATGTTGAAGAATTCCCCTTCTCTTCTCATTTTGCTGAGAGTTTTTTTTTCTTTTTTCCTTTCAGTCAAGAATGAGTGTTGGCTCTTTGGAGAGAACAATCATGGGAGAAAGAAGGGCTGCTTATGCACAAGGAGACAGCTCAGGGGGCAGGAGTGTATGGAGGATGGACACTGGGAAGAGATAACTATGGGGAGGAAGTGGGAGGGGAGCTGTTGCATTGTAAATTTTGGTCAATGACATGAGACAAAGTATATGTGAACTGCTGTATGAAAAGTGAATTTACTCTGTAAATCTTCACCTAATTCACACACACACAAAAAAAGAATGAGTGTTGGATACTACCAAATGCATTTTTTTTTGCATTGATTAATGTGATTATATTGTTCTTTTCTTTTATTTATGTAGTGGATTGTTGTTGTTAGGTGCCGTCAAGTCAGTTCTGACTCATAGTGAACCTGTGTACAACAGAACAAAACACTGCCAGCCTCACAATAGTTGCTATATCTGAGCCCCTCATTGTAGCCAGTATGTCTATCCATCTTGTTGAGGGCCTCCTCCTTTTTCATTGACCCTCCACTTTACCAAGCATGGTAATCCTTATCCAGGCAATGGTCCCATCTGAAAATATGACCAAAGTAGGTCAAATGAAGGAAGTCTGGCCATCCTTACTTCCAACAAGCATTCTGGCTTCTTCCAGGACAGAGTTGTTAGTTCTTTTGGCAGTCCATGGTACTTTAACTATTTTTCACCAACACCACACCTCAAAAGCATCAACTCTTCTTTCCTCTTCCTTATTCATTGTCCAGCTTTCACATGCATATGAGACAATTGAAAACACCATGGCTTGGGTTAGGGCCACCTTAGTCTTCAAAGAGACATCTTTTCTCTTCAGCACTTTAAACTGGTCTTTTGCAGCAGATTTGCCCAATGCAATATGTTGTCTGATGTCTTCACTGCTACTTCCATTGGTGTTGATGTAAAATCAAGTAATACAAAATCTTTGACAACTTCAGTCTTCTCAACATTTATGGTGATGTTGCATATTGGCCCAGTTGTGAGGATTTTTGTTTTCTTTATGTTGAGATGAAATCCATACTGCAGACTGTAGTATTTAGTATTTGTCAGTAAGTACTTCAAGTCAAACTCACTTTGAGCAAACAAAGTTGTGTCATCTGTATCACGGGTTGTTAATGTGTCTTCCTCTAATCCTGATGCCATTATCTTCTTTATATAGTCCAAGAATGGGTTATTTGCTCAGAAAACAGATTGAAGAAGTATTGTGAAAGGATACAACCTTGACACACTCTTTTCTGATTTTAAACCATGCAGTATCCCCTTGTTCTGTTTGAATGGCAGCCTCGTGATCTATGTGCATGTTCCTCATGAACACAATTAAGTATTCTGGAATTCCCATTCTTCTCAATGTTATCCATAATTTGTTATGATCCACACAATTGGATGCTTTTGCATAGTCAATAATACACAAGTAAACATCTTTCTGGTATTCTTTGCTTTGAGCCAAGATCCACCTGACACTTCTCATTCCATGTCCTCTTCTGAACCCAGCTTGCATTTCTGGAAATTCTCTGTCAATATACTGTAGTGGTGGTTGTTAGGTGTCGTCAAGTCATCTCTGACTCATACTGACCCTATGCATAGCAGAATGAAACACTGCCCAATCCTGCACCAGCTCCACGATCCTTGCTATACTTGAGCCCATTGCACTGCCAGTGTTTCAATCCATCTCGTTGAGGGCCTTCCCCTCTTTCATCGACCCTCTGCCTTACCAAGCATGACATCTTTTTCCAGTGAATGGTCCCTTCTGACAACATGACCAAAGTAGGTGAGACCAAGTCTGGCCATTCTCACTTCAAGGAGCATTTCAGCTGCACTTCCTCAAGGATAGATTTGTTAGTTGTCAAAACAGTAACTGTATATTGACAACTGTTTTTGAATTATCTTCAGCAAGATCTTACTTGCATGTGATATTAATGATATTGTTCAATAATTTCTACATTCTGTGGAATCACCTTTCTTTGGAATGGGTACAAATTTGGATCTCTTCTAGTCAGTTGGCTAGATAGCTGTCTTCCAAATCTCTTGGCATGGACGAGTGAGTGCCTCTTCAGCAGGGCATCTGCTTGTTAAAACATCTCAGTGGTTATTCTGTCAATTCCTGGAGTCTTGTTCTTCACCAATTCCTTCAGTGCAGCTTTGGCTTCTTCCTTCAATACCATCAGTTCTTGATCATATACAACCTTCTGAAATGGATGAACATCAACCAATTCTTTTTGGTACAGTGGATCTGTGTATTCCTTCCATATCCTTTTGGTGTTTTCTCCATCATTTAATATTTTACCTATAGAACCTTTTGATATTGCCACTTGAGTCTTGAATTTTTTTCTTTAGTTCTTTCAGCTTGAGAAATGCCATGTGTGTTTTACCCTTTTACTTTTCTAACTCCATATCTTTGCATATTTCATTATCTTTGACTTTGTTTTCTCAACCTGCTCTTTGAAATCTTCGTTCAGATTTTTTATCTTGTCATTACCTCCATCTGCTTTAGCTACTCTCTGTTCAAGGACAAGTTTCGGAGTCTCTTCTGACATTAGTTTTAGTCTTTTCTTCCTGTCATGTCTTTTTAATGACTTTCTGCTTTCTTCATGGATGATGTTCCTGATGTCATCCCACAATTCCTCTGGATTTTGGTCACTGGTGTTCAGTGCATCAAATCCATTGTTTAGATGGTATCTAAATGCAGAAAGGATCTAATCAAGGTTGTATTTTGGCTCTTGTGGGCTTGTTTTAATTGTGCTCAGCTTCAACTTGAACTTGCATATGAGCAGCTGATGGTCTGTGCCACAGTCAGCTCTTGGCCTTGTTTTGGCTGAAGATATTGAGCTTAACTATTATCACTTGCCACAGATGTAGGCTATCTGATAACTGTGTACTCCACCTGATGAAGTCCACATGTATATCTGTCATTTAGGTCGTTAAAAAAAAAAGGTATTCACAATGAATAAGTCATTGGTCTTGCAAAATCCTATCAAGTGATCTCCAGCATTATTTCTACTACCTAGGCCATATTTTCCAACTACTGGTGATTTTTCTTTGTTTTCAGCTTTTGCTTTCCAATCACCAGTAATAATCAATACATCTTGATGGCTTGTTTGATCAGTTTCAGACTGAAGAAGTTGGTAAAAGTCTTCAATTTCCTTGTCTTTGGCTTTGTTGGTTGGTGCATAAATTTGAATAATAGTAGTTTTAACTAGTCTTCCTTGTAGAAGTATGGATATTATTATCCTATCACTGACAGCATTGTACTTCAGGATACATCTTGAAACATTCTTTGTGATCATGAATGTCACTCCTCTTCAATTTGTCATTCCTGGCATAATAGATCATATGATTGTCTGATTCAAAATGGCCAAAACCCGTTCATTTCTCCTCAATAATGCCTAGAATATTGATCTTTATGCGTTCCACTTCATTTTTGACAACTTCCAACTTTCCTAGATTCATACTTCTTATGTTGCATGTTCTGATTATTAATAGATGTTTGCAGCTATTTCTTTTCATCTTGAGACATGACACATCAGGAAATGGAGGTCCTGAAATCTTTACTCCATCTACATCATTAAGGTCAGCTTTTCCGTATGGAGGCAACCCTTCCCCAGTCATATTTTGAGTGCCTTCCAACCTGAAGGGCTCATCTTCTGGCACTATATCAGACAATGTTTTAGGGTTATTCATAAAGTTTTCCAGTAATATATTAGACAGTCTTTCACTGCAATTCATAAGGTTTTCACTGTCTAATTCTTTGAGAAGTGGATGGGCGATTCCTTCTTCTGAGTCTGTCTTAGTCTAGAAGTTCTGCTGAAACCTGTCCACCATGATAACCCTGCTGGTATTGGAAATACCAGTAACATAGCCTCCAGTCTGACAGCAATACACAAGCCACCACACTACAAACTGACAGATGAGTGGTGGAAATAGTGAATTACATAATTACTTGATTATTTTTCTAATATGGATCCATCTTTGCATACCAGGTATGATCCTTTTTGGTCAAGATGTATTATTTTTTTTATATAGTGTTGGATTCTTATGGTTAGCATTTTGTTGAGGGTCTTTGTGTCTATGTTCATGAAGAATGTTGGTCTATAATTTTGTTTTTGAGTAGTTTCTCCCTGCTTTTGGTTTCAGGGTTATGCTTTGTTCATAAAAAGAATTTTGGAGAATTCTATCTTTGTCTATATTCTGGAATATTTTAAGTAGAAATGGCCTCAGCTCCTCTGTGAATTTTTTGAATTCTCAAATGAAGCTGTCTGGACAAGAATTTTTTGTTGTTGGGAAATTTTTTATGATCTATTCATTTTCTTCTTTTGTGAATTATAGGGTAATCATAAAGAAAATTTTTGCCTCAATTTGTGTTAGTTTAGGTAGGTCATATGTTTGTTGAAATTTGTCCATTTCTTCTAGGTTTTCCAATTTGCTGGAATATAGTTTCTCATAGTTTTCTGTTATTACCATTTTTATTTTGGTTGATTCTGTTGTGATGTTGCCCATTTTATTTCTTATTTGTTATTTGCATCTTGTCTTTCCTTTTCTTAGTTAAATTTCCCAGTGGTTTGTCAATTTTGTTAATCTTTTTGAAGAACCAACTTGTAGTCTTACTTATTCCTTCTGTTGTTTTTCTATATTCTGGTTAGTTTATTTCTGCTCTAATTTTATTATTTCCTTTTGTCCAGAGACTGTAGGGTTCTTTTTTTCTTTTCTTTTTCTTTTTTTTGGATACTCCTTTACTAATTGTTAGAGTTGTTGGATCAAGGTATTGATTTTGGATCTTTCTACTTTTATGATGTGTGCATTTATTACTATAAATTGACCTCTCAGCACTGTTTTTGTTGTGCCCCAAAGGTTTTTGTGTGTTGTATTTTCGTTCTCCTTTGCTTCTAGTAATATTTTTATTTTACATTTATTTCTGCTATTACCAATACTTTTTATTCATGTTGTTATTCAGTTTTCATGTATTTATTTTTTTTCCTTGATCTTCCTATTATTGATTTCTAATTTTATAATGTTGAAATGTCTGAGGAAACTTTGGATTATTTTGATGTTTTTACATTTATTGAGGTTTGCTTTGTATATGGTCTATTCTGGGCAATGTTCCATGTGCGCTGGAAAAGAATATATATCACATTTTTGTTGTGTGGAGTTTTCTATATATGACTATGAGGTCAAATTGGTTGTGTTGTTGAGATCTTCTATATCTTTGTTGTGTTTCTTTAACTGTTCTGTTCATTGGAAGTAATATGTTAAAATCTCCTACTATTATTGTGGAGTTGTCTGTTTTTTCTATTATGTAATGTGTGCTGTTTGTATTTGGGGGCTTTTTCATTGAGTGTGTGGATAATGACTATGGTTATGTCTTCTTGCTGAATTAACCCTTTAATCATTCTATAATGTCCTTTCAAGGAGATCTGATGGCATAGTGCTTAAGGCATTTGACTGCTAACCAGAAGATTAGCGGTTCAAACCCACCAGCTACTCCTTGTAAGGAAGGTTGGGCAATCTATTTCTATAGTGATACCACCTCGGAAACCCAAGGAGGGGTCTCTATGAGTGGGACCCAACTCGATGGCAGTAAGTTTTCTTTCTTTCTTTTTTTTTTTTTAATGTCCTTTCTCATCCCTTATGCTGGTTCTTGCCTTGAAGTCTATTTATCAAAAATTAATATTATCACTTCTGCCCTGTTTTGGTTGCCGTTTGCTTGATTTATTTTTTTTCTTTCCTTTGATTTTTAATTTCTTTTTATCTTTATGTTTAAGATGAGTCTCTTGTAGGCAGCATATTAATAGGTTCTGTTTTCTTATCCATTTTGCCACTCTCTTCCTCTTGACATATATTTAATCCATTTACATTCAGTATAATTAATGATAGGAATGAATGTACTGTTTTCATTGTTTTGTGCTCTTTACTGTGGTGTTGATTTCTTCTCTGCTCTGTATATTATTCTGTGCTGAGTTCATTTTGTTATCATGTTTTCTTTTTTGGTTGATTTTGTGTTCATTAAGTCCTTATGCTCTGGTAGCATAGTGCCTAAGGCACTTGACTGCTCACCAGAAGGCTGGCAGTTCAAACCCACCAGCCACTCCTCGGAAGGAAGGTTGGGCAATCCTACTTCTGTAGTGATACTGCTTCGGAAACCCAAGGAGGGGTCGCTATGAGTCGGGGCTGACTCGACGGCAAACAACAACAACAACAAGAAGTCCTTATGATTTTCTTCTTTTTTATTTTGGTTAGAAGTTTTATTAATTTTCTTTATGATTACCCTATAATTAATTTTTTATCTTCCTAAGTTTGAGAGAGTCTTTTCTATCTTGTCATCCTGAGTTCTTCTCCATTTTGAAGTTTCATAATTATGCCATTTATTCCCTATTTCTGTTTCTTCATATATTGATACCGTTTGTTCTCTATTTTTGGTCTTGTAAGCTTATATTAACTTTGAGAATTCTTTTTCTGGACTTTTTTCTGGAAGATGTTGTCATGTGTCTTAGTCTCGGGTTATTACCTGACTTTGTTAGTTCTCTATCCAGAGGACTTCCTTTAGCATTAGTAAGGTTGGTCTAGTTTTTACAAAATCCCTGATTTTCTGTTTATCTGGAAATGTCCTGATTTTGTCTAGTTAAGGGACAGTTTTGCTGGATATACAATTCTTGGTTGGCTATTTTACTTTTTCAATGTTTTATATATGTTATCCTATTGCCTTATTCCCTGCATGGTTTCTACTGAGAAATCAGAGCTTATTCCTATTGGTTTCCTTTTGGAGGTGACATTTTGCTTTTCCTAAGCTGCTGTCAAGATTCTTTCTTTGGTTTTGGTTTTTAAAATGTTGATTATGATATGTCTTGGTGACTTTCTTTTGGGATCTATCTTGTATGGGGTTCATTGAGCTTCTTGGGTGGATATTTTGTTCATCTTTCATGATACTAGGGAAGTTTACTGTGAGCAAATCTTTGACAATTCTCTCTGAATATTGTGCTTGCCTCCCCCTGTTCTGGAATTCCAATAACAGGTAAATTTTTCCTCTTGTTGGTGTCCCACATAATTCTTACGCATTCTTCATTTTTCTTCATTCTTTTGTTTTATTTTCCTTATGCAAATTGGTCAAGGGATTTGTCTTCAATTAACTCACTTCCACTCTATTTCCCTTCCAATGTGTTATCTACCTCTGTAATTTTATTGGTAATCTTCTGAGTTTCTAAATACTGTTTTTTGTGGGGTTTTTTTTTTTTTTTTTGGTATGATTTCTAATTATTTATTTATTTCCTCATTTTTCTCTTGTATTGTTTTCCTGAAGTCTTCTAGGGTATTGTCTATGTTTTCCTTCATTTTGTTTGTGGTTCCTTGACCTCTTGGAAGGCCCTGTATCTTTGGAATTTCTTATCAGGTAGTTTTATTACCTGTTCTTTCTCAAGAAGGATTCCTGGTTCTTTATTTTTGTCACTTGCTTGCACTATTTTTTCCTGTTTCTTAGTTTGATTTGAAGTTTCTGCTTACTCTGAGACATTTTGGAATTGTTTTATTGATTGATTTATTAGGTGTTGGCTTGTTTCACCTTGATTTTTTATTTTACTTTGATTTGTTATATCCAAACAAAACATGTGGGTAGGGTGGACATGTTTCTTTGGTCACCAATTTGGCAGCACTGAGGCACTCCTCACCTATCGTCAGATAGATGGAGTAATTGGTGGGGATGTCAGCACAGGTTTTTGTTTATTGAGCATGAAAAGCAGCTATGAGCAGGGTGAGCAGATGTTATTCACCATCTGCCAGTGTTTCAGTAGTACAGGAGTGAGTAGTGACACTCACCCATTGGGTCAGGTGGTAGATGATAGGTGTGGTAGTATGGCTGACTAGTTGGGAAACAATGTCTGTCTCTGTTTAGCTGTAGAAGAAAAAAAAAATGAAAAATAAAGGGGAAGGATGAGAAAATTATGGGTAAAAATTAAAGAAGAAGAGGAAGGGGAAAACAAACAAATAAAAAGGAAGAAAAAGTATAAAAAAGAAAAGGAAAAAAGAAAAAGAAAGGGTTTTTGGTTAATAAAGTCTTGGTGCATCAGTGGTCACTCTCACACTGCAGCAACAGTGAAGTGACAACAGGCAGCTGTACTGTGATCTGTTGGCTCACATGCCCTCAGAGTTAAGAGGAACCAGGCACAAGGTCTGCATGTGTGTTCATCTCTGATGGTAGAGGCTGCAGGCAGGCATCTTGCAAACTATGAGAGAACAACCTGTCAATCACATGGGCACCAGGTACACAAAATGCATAGGTGCATGGTTCTATCTACCTGGGGTGCTGTGCGGTAAGTTGCTTTTTGTTGGGGGAGGAGGCCTGATAGAACAGGGTGTGTGGGAGGTGATAGGGGCTTGGGTGGCTCTAGCCACTAGGTTGGTGGGGGCTTGGTGAGGCTCACCCTGGGTCACTGGGAAGGTGTTGTGGGAAAGCAAGAGAAAGCACTTCTGCAGTCCCAGTTCACTGAAGTGAGCCTGCTGTACTTGTGGGCAAGCACAGCCAATTTATACAGTTCCTGCCCAGATTCAATCATGTGGGCCACCTGGAGTCCTGCATCTCCACCTGCCACCCCACAGGACTTCCCCTCCATTTGGGCACTCAATTCAAACTAGACAAGGGCTCACTAGTTGTTTCATCCTCCTTCACTGGCTCCCTCCTCACTCTGCAGTTGTTGCCTGTGTCACTGGAATTCTTATCTGTTTCCCTGTATTTTTCTGTCCCAGGTCCCACTTGTATTCTGCTCACCTGTTCCATTTCAGATCTGTCCACACCGTGTCTCTGACCCAATGAGGATTCTATGAAGTTGGTTTCTCCTTGCCTGTGTATTACGCCTTCTGTGTCTCAATGGCCACACTTTATCAGGTCCTAGCTTTCTCTCTCTCCCTAGTCACTGTTTTCACTTTTTCTCTCTTTCCTAATCCAATTCTTTATTGCCTCATTTGATTCTCAGAGTTCCAGGATTAGCATCTGTATCTGTTTCACTTGGTTTTCTGGGTCTCTGTTATAGAGGGATTGAGCAGTGTGTGTCACCAGGATGCCACCTTGTCTCCTCCCGAGCTAAAACTTAATGTCTATTAACAAGGGAACAGTTACCTGAACCCAAATAAAGTAATCCATTGCCATCTAGGTGATTCTAACTCATAGAGACCCTAAAAGATAGAGTAAGATTGCTCCACAGGGTTTCTCATGCTGTAATCTTTATGGAAACAGACTGCCACATCTTTCTTCTGCAGAATGGCTAGTGGGTTCAAACTATTACACAACTAGGGCTCCTAAAAAAGGTACAAATGGGACATAATGAAGCTCAAAGGTCAAGGCTGGGGAGAGGGTGTGGAATAGTAAGCTTTGTCCCAGCTAACTCAGAAATCTGTCGTCTTTGTTTTTAGCTGCCATTGAGTCAACACTTGATTCATGGTGACCCCATGCACAGTGGAACAACACTATCTAGTCCTGTGCTATTCCAGTGATCATTTGTGGATTGGATTCTTAGGATCCATGGAGTTTTCACTGGCTGATTTTTGTTAGTAGATTGCCAGATCTTTCTTCCTCGATTCCTTTTAAGGAGTGCATGTTCTTTTAAATAGATCTTCCAAAAAAAGCATAAGGCTTTCAGGATGACATTGGTTTTCTTATTATTGAAACCTAGAAGACTGAGGATGAAGCTATTAACAAAATGCCCTTGGAATGAAGCTCTTTTTCAAAGCATACAAGACGGAGAGGAACAGGAATGGGAACTGTTCTTTGCACCTTTTCAAGATAATTATATACGTTTTTCCTTATATTCTTATTCCTTGTTGTTGTGTTGTTGTTACGGACAACAACATCTGGAGCTCCTGGGAGCTGTAAACAGTCAACACACTCAGCTGCTAACTGAAAGTTTGGAGGTTTGAATCTACCCGGAGGCAACTTGGAAGAAAGGACTGGTGATCCACTTGTGAAAACTCAGCCACTGAAAACCCTATGGAGCATAATGTACATGGAGTCTCCACGAGTCAGGATGAACTGACTGACAACTGTTACTCGTTTGTGACAGCCTTAGAGAAGTTCCCCTCCTGGATATAGACAATTTTCACATTAGAAAAGGAGCAAGAAGAGGCACTCCAGAACACTGTAGCATGGCCAAGGGTTTATTTATTTACTTTTATAGGTGGTGGCAGCTGAGGAGGAAGGTTCAAAAGACATGAGGTTGTGTATGAATTATGATGTGATATGTTCAGCTTTTAGCTCTCAACTGGGCAGATCTTCAAAGTGAGTTTTCAATGGGCCACACCATCATCCTCAAAATGTGAGTTTGAGGATGCTTCCCATCTTACATCACTCACAAGTCACTGCCAGAGCAACAAGAAACAAAAACCATAACAATTTACAATGTGCCGCTTTGATGTACGGTGGGTTGGGGGAGGGGAGAGAACAATACAAAGGCCTATGTTCAGAGCATAGTTGGATGACCACAGGGCGCAAATTCTGATGCCCTAAAGAAGACAGAAAGTTGCACCAGCAAATTAGAATCTTAGAAATTACTCAGATAAATTTAGTTTGATTTGGTGCAAGGTTGGGGAGGGAAAGAAGCAAAACAGTCAGGCCAAGGATTTTGCTGAACATGTTTAAAAAAAAAATTCTGGCGAGCATTACATTAAGTAAAAACTGAAGATTACACAAGGGTAAACACTGTTGCTAATGTTTGACTGAAAGGGAACTAAGGGCTCCAAGTGACTCCACTTAATTTACAGACCATGCCAATAACAGCCTCAGGGGACTAGGCTGCTGAAGGTGGGGTTCATATTTTATAGCTAGAAATCACTTTGTTATTATTTTTAAATTTAGAAAAGAAAACTAGAGCTGAAGGAGCTTCCTTAGAAACTGCAGGTAAGGAGAAACAAAGAAGGAGAAAGAGAAAGGGGAAAGCCTGTGCCTCTTGGGCTTGGAGTAGAAAAATGACTGAATTAAAAAAAAAAAAGTGGAATGAGTACCTTTTAAATAATTCTTCTAGGAGGAGAGAGTGTACGGGGATCAAAGTTAATTGTTCCAGTGGGGTGCGTGTCTTAATAATTTCTAGGTTGCACCAAGGGCTCCATTTACCTCAAATGAAAGTGTAAATTCCCACATGTTAACAAATAAAATAGATTTAACTTTGCAACATTTGGTTTCAAGTTAATACTTAAGTGTATAGTAATACCAAAAAAAAAAAAAAAAAAAAA